>NW_004955495.1:3975717-3978779 GCF_000276665.1 Chinchilla lanigera
GCTCGCCTCTTCGCTCACCTCCCTCCTCTCTCCCCGCCGCCCTCCCGCTCAGTGGGAGATGGACGACACTGCCGAATATGTGAGTAGCGCCCCGCACCGGGGCCGGGGCCTGGGCCTGGTCCTGGTCCTCTCCCGCGGGCCGTGCCGTGGTGTGACTTCCGCACGCCCAGGCAAAGGGTCTCCGCCCCTGTGCCCTTCCCGGGGCGTCCTGAGCGCGCGGGGACCCAGCGTGTCCACCTGGGAAGGAGGACACCGCGCCTGGTTTTATCGCTGCTCTGACCCACCCAGGCCCGAAAACCTCGCTTCCCAGGCTGTGCCCCGAGTTCCAGCCCTGTAGAGATGGGAGGGTCCACAGTGGAGAAGATGCCCCTGCAGTAACCCCCGTCACCTCCCAACGCTCTGAGGCGCTCAGGCTAGAGCAGGGTTGCCGTGTGACCCGGGCCAAATCTCTGCCTGTCTCTGGCCTCTTCTCCGAGGAGAGACCCAAGTCTGATGCTAAATTAGCGTCGCTGCTGCCCTGTCTTTGTCCCCGCCCTGAGTTGAGGGCGAGTGCCCACCTGGCCTGGCTCAGCGGCACCCAGGAGCCCGGGAGGGGCGATGCAGGGCTCGGGCTGGAGACCCTCTGCTCTTGTACCCCCTCCCCCCGCCCTGTGCCCAACCAAGCCCTGTCTCCCGGCATGCTGTGCGTGTGCATGCTCTAGACCTGGGGACACGGGGACGGTGTGCGTGCAGGGCCGGATCACACGAGCGCTTACTGAGTACCAGCTGTATACAAAACCCTATGCTGGGTACTGAGGAGGGGGGTGACAGTGACTAACCTGGGTCCCTCTGTCCTGGGGGTCACAGTCAGGGCACACAGACACATAGGCGGTTACAACGGTGGGGGGACAGGATGAGACTGGTGGAAACGTTCAAAACTCTGTTGTCTGGTGGTGCACGCCTGTCGTGTCATCCCAGCACTCTGAGAGGCTGAGGCAGAAAGATCCCAAATTCGCACCCAGCCTGGGCAGCATAGTGACTTAGTGAGAGTCTGTTGCAGAAAAAGGAAAAGGGCTGGGGTTGACGCTCAGTGTAGAAGGTCTGGGTTCAATCCCCAGGAGAAAAAAAACACCGAAAAACAACTACCAGAAGGGCTCTCTGTCCGGGCGGGAGGGGCTAGTCTGCATTTGCAGCATTGCCCAGTTTTCAAGGTGCGACTCTCCCGCTGTGAGCTGCACACAACAGCTCAGCTCTGTCTGCAGCCCACATAGACAGCAGAGGAGAAAGCCCTCGGAGGGAGGAGTAGTGAGTACAGTGAGATAAGGGGGGTGCTGACAGCCTTTGTTTAACACAAGTAAGTGTACACAGTTGAATCTTTAGTAAGAGTTACGTTTCGTATCTGGCTTGCAAAATCCCTGGAAATGTAGGGCATGGCTCTTGTGAGTTGGGAAATGGCATCTGCAACACACTAGAGAGGGTAGAAGCAGAGGGCACAGCCGTGCAAAGGCCCTGGGGCAGGATGAAGCCCAGTGTGGTGCAGGAGGAAGGAAGCCGTGTGGCTGGAGCAGAGGGAGTGGGGGAGCAGAGAGGAAGGGGTGGAGGGGAGAGGAATGGGTGGCCTTGCAGGCCCTGTGGGAGGTGGGCACCATGCAGGGCCAAGGGACTGGACTTGGTACTCACAGCGCCCTCTGGTGGCTGCGGTGAGGACCGACTGGGGAGTGTTGGCACAGGCTGCGTGTGGCCGCGAGCATGGTGTGTACTGTGGTTTCTGCATGTGCTCGTGTGCTGGCCCCTGTGCCCTCCCTGCTTGACCTCATCGTGGGGAACGGGTGGGCAGGACTGGCCCCGCCCCGCACTGACCCTCACCCTGGCCCACAGGAAATGGTCATCACAAACCTTGAGCCCGAGACCGCATACTCCATCACAGTAGCTGCCTATACCATGAAAGGTGACGGTGCTCGCAGCAAACCCAAGGTGGTGGTGACCAAGGGAGCAGGTATGAAACTGCTCACTACCTGCAGCCACTTTGGCCCCACAAGGACCACAGGTCCCTCCAGAGACCTTGAGGCTGTGTGGGGAGACAGTGGACAGGCAGGGCACTAGTGAGCCCACAGGTATGCGGGCTACTCCGAAGGGCCCAACAGGGTCCCCCAACATCCTGTATCACCCTTGTCTTTCCTTTCTCAGCCTCCACGAGACAGAAACCCTTGTAACACTGTCCGTTACAGACTTCACTAGGGCTGTCCCCTCTTCCAGGGCCGCTTTCCTGGCCAGCTGTCTCCCCGCCCTGCCCGTGTCTCAGCTACAGCCCTTTCAAGGCCCTGATGTGACCTGCTTTGGAAACTCGGGGCTGTGCTGGTGGGGCTGGCCTTCCCGTCACTGCACAGGAGGCTCTGAGCCACAGAGCAGGCACAGCTTGGGGCGCCCCTGAGCCCCCTATGGATCAGCAGCAGAGCCAGGAGGCAGAGAAGCAGCAAAACGCCCCCTCCCCTGGTCCTGTGCACGCCCAGTGTGGCCCCACCCCAGGGACGCTGTCGCCCCAGCACCCCTCCTGGTTCTTTCTGAGACGCAGGTTCAGAGGCTGAGGCCTGAGGATGCTGAGTTCAGGGCCAGCCTGCGCAGCCCATCCCCGGGTTCCGTCCCCAGTCCCGTGGAAGACACGGCAGCCCCTAGTCCCTGCTTACGGTTCTACTCCTCGGGCGGCTGAGGCAGGGGGACTGCTTGAGGCCAGCGCGAGCAACAGCAAAATCCTGTCTCAAAAAGAGAAAAAAGGGCTGGGGGTGCAGCTGGGGGTGGCCGCGGCCCTGACCCCTGACCCCTGACCCCGCCCCTGTCCCGCAGTGCTGGGCCGCCCCACCCTCACGGTGCAGCAGACCCCGGAGGGCAGCCTCCTGGCGCGCTGGGAGCCCCCGGCGGGCGTCCCTGCCGAGGACCAAGTGCTGGGCTACCGCCTGCAGTTCGGCCGCGAGGACGCCGCGCCGCTGGCCACGCTGGAGTTCGCGGCCTCCGAGGACCACTACACGGCGGCGGGCGTGCACAAGGGCGCCACCTACGTGTTCCGGCTGGCGGCGCGCAGCCGCGGC
>NW_004955495.1:3978968-3987616 GCF_000276665.1 Chinchilla lanigera
GCCCGCCGAGCGCAACGGGGCCATCGTCAAGTACACGGTGGCCGTGCGGGAGGCCGGCGCTTTGGGGCCTCCGCGAGAGACAGAGCTGCCCGCGGCGGCCGAGCCCGGGGCCGAGAACGCGCTCACGCTGCGGGGCCTCAAGCCCGACACGGCCTATGACCTGCAAGTGCGAGCCCACACGCGCCGGGGCCCCGGCCCCTACAGCCCCCCTGTCCGCTACCGCACGTTCCTGCGGGACCAAGGTAGGCGCGGCCACCCCGCCACAGCCGGACCCCCACCCCAGCCCCCTCCCTCCCCCCGCCCAGGTAAGTGTCGCTTTTCTGCTTCCTGTGGACACTCAAGGCAGAGTCCGGACCCGAGGCTCCCTCCGGCGTTGGCAAAGGTGGGACGTGCCTGGTGGCGGCACCGCCAGCCCCATCCTCCTCCCCCGCCCCTTCTGCACCTTCTCTCCGCAGCCTGCGCCGTCTCCCGCAGCAGGGGCCCGGGACAGGGCAGGCAGGGCCGGGCCAGGGCCAGGCAGGAAGGCCGTGGGCACAGCCGTGACAGGGAGTGTCTGGGCCGCCCCGCGCCTCCCGCGCCTGCGCTCACCGACTCTCCTCTGCTCTCTCCCTGCTCGGCCGCAGTCTCCCCCAAGAACTTCAAGGTGAAGATGATCATGAAGACCTCGGTACTGCTTAGCTGGGAGTTTCCCGATAACTATAACTCGCCCACGCCCTACAAGGTGAGGCCTCCAGGCAGGGGCGGGGCCAGCCTGGCCCGGGGCTTCCTTCTGGTGGTGCCAAGTCTGGCGTCAGGGCTCAGTGAGACGAGCCGTGGTCTAGGGTCAAGGCTCAGTTAGGGGTTGGGGCTGAGTTAGGGTCGGGCCTCAGTCGCGCACCTGCCCGGCGCTGGGCTCTGCCTGTGTGGGGATCGGTGCTCACGCGAGGTGAGGGCTCAGCAGGGGCGGGGCTCAGCTGGGGACCAAGGCTCAGGGGTCGAGGCTCAGTGCGCAGCTCTGCTTGAGACCAGAGCTCAGCCTGGCTTGCTGCTGCGGGTGGGAGATCAGGATCATCAGGGCTGAGGCTCCGGCCGGGTTAGGTGCTCAGACTAGGACCAGAGCTCAGTCAGGATTGGAACACAAGAGTTGGGATTCTGCCTGGATTTAGGATAATTCTGCGGTTGCTGCAGAGTCTGGGGGATGCAGGCTCAGTCAAGGCTGGGGCTCAGTCTGAGGGCGTGCTGGGTCTGAGACCAGGGCTTAATCTAGGTTGAGGTTTGGCCTGGGATTGGTGCTCAGGCTGGGATCCAGGCTCAGCTTTGGATCAGGGGTTAGTCTGGGATCAGGGCTCAGTCAAGTTTGTTCCTCATCTGGAGCTCGGGTTTAGTCTGGGGTCAGATCAGCAGGGATCACTTAGTCTGAGGTCAGTACCTCAGCTGGGGAAGAAGGGAAGCTCGGCAGGGAGCAGGCCCTGAGCCCTGCAGCCCTGCTGAGCTGGCCCGGCCCGCAGATCCAGTACAACGGGCTGACCCTGGAGGTGGACGGCCGCACCACCAAGAAGCTCATCACGCACCTCAAGCCCCACACCTTCTACAATTTCGTGCTGACCAACCGCGGCAGCAGCCTGGGCGGTCTCCAGCAGACAGTCACCGCCTGGACAGCCTTCAACATGCTGAGTGGCAAGCCTGGCGTCTCCCCCAAGCCTGACCCTGACGGCTACATCTTTGTGTACCTGCCCGATGGCCAGAGCCCCGTGCCTGTGCAGTACGCTCACCCCAGTACCTCCCCCAGGGGGAGGCAGCTGGGAGTCCCCGGCAGGGAGGGGGATGCGCTACTTGAGAAAGAGAAGTAAGGGTAACAAAGCTATGGGCATTGAAGCAGGGGGTTTAAAGCACATGTAGGAGTTTGAGAGCTGGAAGTGCCTAAGGTCAGCTTTTGAGGCAGAAGATACACCATGATCAAGCCTGGAGGTTGAACTGGGAGCTGTGCGGTTGGGGGCTGGGGCGTGGCGTGACTCTCGAGTCTCCTAACAGGAACTACTTCATCGTGATGGTGCCGCTGCGCAAGTCTCGCGGAGGCCAGTTCCTCACCCCGCTGGGCAGCCCAGAGGACATGGATCTGGAGGAGGTGAGGCCACGTGGCCAGACCCATGGGCCCCACGCATCCCAGCCCAGCTCTGAGCCCTCTGCTCCTCTGCTCCCACAGCTCATCCAGGACATCTCGCGGCTCCAGAGGAGGAGCCTGCGGCACTCACGCCAGCTGGAGGCGCCCCGGCCCTACATTGCTGCCCGCTTCTCAGTTCTGCCCCAGCTTTTCCGTCCTGGGGACCAGAAGCAATATGGTGGCTTTGACAACCGGGGCCTGGAGCCTGGCCACCGCTACGTCCTTTTTGTGCTTGCTGTGCTGCAGAAAAGTGAGCCCGTAAGTCCTGAGTGATACCATCTGTCCAGAAAGGAAATTCTTAGAGGAAAAGATCTGGAGCTGGGGCTTTGAGGAACGTGTAGGAGTTCAACTAGAAAAGGCAGCCCAGGATTTGGATGTGCAAAAATGTCCCAAGGAGCAAGAGGAGCAGAAGGGGCCTCAGAGTGCGGAGGCCAGGGGTGTGCAGAGAGCAGAGGTTGGCACTGACTGGGCCATTTGGAGCCCCATGAGGATTGAGCCGGGGAGGCCCACAGTAGGTGTTTGGGGAAGGCCAGCTGGGCTCCACAGGACAGTGGGCACTGACAGATCCCCACCTGTGCGCTTGCAGACGTTCGCGGCCAGTCCCTTCTCAGACCCCTTCCAGCTGGACAACCCCGACCCCCAGCCCATCGTGGACGGAGAGGAGGGGCTCATCTGGGTGATCGGACCGGTGCTGGCCGTGGTCTTCATCATCTGCATCGTCATTGCCATCTTACTGTACAAGAAGTGAGCTCCGCGCGCCTGGCGTGGGCGCGGGAGGGTGGGAGGATGGTCGCCCATGGCCTCCGAGGTTAGAAGTTGGGGCCATCGGGCGAGGCCACAGCCTGGGCAGTCAGGGCGGGGCTTCCTGCAGCAGGCTTCTCTCCTGCACCCCAGCTCTGTAGGATGTGGGGTGCGGGCCACGGTGTCCGCAGCAAGGACGGAAAGGGCAGCTGTAGCAGCCCCAGTGGGCAGGGCCCGCCTTCCCAAGCAACAGTGGGGCCTGGCCCCTCCTAGTGAGTGTCCAAGTGGGAGAGAGACCGAGGCTCAGAGTGGTTAAGGAAGGCACCCCCTAAGCCTGCAGTCCCAGTGCTCTGGGAGGCTGAGGCAGGAGGGTCACAGGTTCAGACCAAGCCTGGGCAACATAGCAACTTAGCAAGACCTGGCCTTAAGATAAAAAAGGGCAGGTGAGAGCGCTCAGCCCTAGTTCAATCCCTGGTACCGCCGAAAAAAGGACGGGGTAAGAAGAGCGCCCCCAGTCCTCGGCGGGGCCCTCACCACTCTCCTTCCCTCCCTCCTTGCCTGTCTGGTCCGGGGAGCAGCAAGCCTGACAGGTAAGGAAGGCCCCGTCCTGGAGGCACACCCAGTCCTGGAACCCGCACCAAGCGCGTGCATGCCTCCCCGCGCCGGGTCCTGAGCTGCACGTGTGTTTGCGTGGTCTTTGAGCGCACACTGGAACTTACCAGAGCTCCCCACTTGCTCGCCACAAAGCAAACGCAAGGACTCGGAGCCCCGCACCAAGTGTCTGCTGAACAACGCCGACCTCGCCCCCCACCACCCCAAGGACCCTGTGGAAATGAGGCGCATTAATTTCCAGACTCCAGGTGCGTGCTGAGCCCCAGCAGGGAGGAGGGGCGGGGCGGGGCGCTGCCTGTGTCCCTGCGCAGCGGGGTGTGAGCTCCTGACTCGCAGACACCTCCCACTGTGTGGCTCTGGGCTGGGCACTCTCGTGAGAGGTTCTGCACATAAGCAGATGAGGCTTTTGAAAGTTACGTTTATGGGTGAGCGCTGTCTTCTTCGGGAGCCTAAACAGCATAAAAACCGGAAAAGGTGTGTGGGGCAGCATTGCCTTTGGGAGGCAGAGCAGCGGCTGTCCGTCCGCGTCTCCGGCTTCAACGCCTCTCCGCCACGTAGAGGGCCGCCCTCGGCCGTCTCCCGCACTGACCTTGGCACATGTCCCCTGGCAAAGCACAGGAGTGACGCCTCCCCCGTGCCCGGCAGGTTCTCCTGCGTCCTTGCCTCCTCACGATTCCCTCAGCGAGCGTCCCCCGCCATCCCTGGCAGAGGCCCCAGGCAGACCCCGTTCCCATGTGGTGCTTCACAGTCGTCCTCGTCTCCTCCCTCTTAATGAGCTCATGCCAGCTGCTTCTAACCACATAAAGAGTTCATTTAACTGATGGCTGCTGTTCTCCTCATGGGCTCACAGCATGGTCACTTCTGTTCCTTCACTGGTTCATATCAACTCCTTTTCCACCAAACGGGGACTTTAAACATTGGTGTTTCACTGAAGGCTGCAGTCCTCCCGATAGGCTCCTGTCAGTCTCCATGCCATTCCTGGTATCTTCTTTTTCCTTTCTCTGGCCCGGCTTACATCACTTCTTTCTTCATCCAGAGGATGAGTAGGCTGTTTGTATTTAACTGATGGCTGCTGTCCTCTTTTTAAAAAAAAGGTGTCATACGGGGGCTTATTTATTACCCTTCTTGTACATCTTTCTCCTCTGGCCTGGCTCACGTCACTTCCGTTTCCATCTAACTGAAGGTTCTGACCATTTGTATTTAACTGGCAGCTGCAGTCCTGCAGGGTCTCATTTCACCCCTGCTGTATCTTCTCTGTTGCATCTCTGGGCTAATTTGTGTCACTCTGGTTTCCATCCAAATGCGAGTTCTCAGTACTATGTGTTTGACCCATGGCTGCACCCTCCTGGTGGGTCATGGTGTTGCACATGCCATCCCCACTGTGCTGCCATGCTTCTCTGAGCTCTGTCTCCATCCCAACAAGGTTTCCCAACATGTATGTTTAACTGATGGCTGCTGTCCCCAGAGCTCATGGCATGGGCCCATGTGTCCTCCCCCGCTCCCAGTCTTGCTCCCCCTTCCCTTGTCTGCCCTTCTGGCCTCTATGAGGAACCCAAGGCCAGGCTGGTCTGGGTGGGGGCGCGTGGACAGGATGCCCCGCAGAGCCCCAGTTCCCAGGCCAGGGCCCAGGTGGCGTGCGGCCCTGCCTTCTGTGCCAGCGGCCAGCGAGGGTGGGGGTAGCGGCCCTGCATGTGTTCATTTATTTATTGTTTGCTTCTCTGCAGACTCGGGCCTCAGCAGCCCCCTCAGGGAGCCGGGGTTTCACTCGGAAAGTTAGTTCCTGTGTCTCTGTTCTCGGCTTGCCCACCCCCCCACCCCCCGCCCCGCCGGGTTCTGTCTTGGTCTCCATCCGCCTCCTGTCTCTGTCTGAGCCGCGCACCCGTACCCCGCTGGCCCCTGGAGGAGGGTGGGGGTGGGGCCCCGGGTGGCCCTGGGGAGGTGGTTGGGCTGCGTGTGTGGCCCTGAGGGTGTGGGTTCGAGGGCGCCCTGGGGGTTCGGGACAGGGACTCTGTGGACGGCTCCACAGCTGGCTCGAGGGCCTCTGCGATCAGGGGTGCGCGGACCCAGCTCTCAGGCAGTGGTGCCCCCCACCCGCGTCCTGGGGCTGCAGACTCGGGCTTCCTGTGCTCAGCACAGGGACGGGGACCACCGCACACAGCACACATGTGCCTGGCCCTGCTCCTCCACCACCACTCCCAGCGGAGGATGTCCGGGCATCTCCGGTCCCAGCAGAAGAGGTGGCCGCCGCAGGCCTGCCCCGGGACCGTGTGCCCACAGCACCGCCAGCCACACCGCTCTGTCATCTCTGTGCCCGCCTCTCATAGGGCGCTGGGAGATTGGTGTCTCCAAGGGACCCTTCACCCCGCCCCTGCACTCCCGCTGGGTTGGGGGGAGCAGGACGCACCCTGTCAGGCCCCATCGTGAGCCGCTGCAAAGCTCCCCACCCGCTGAGCCCACCCTGTCGCCCCGTCTAACCGCAGCTCACCTCCCGGCAGACTCGCACCGAGCGCCCCGCCCCACCGTGCCGGCCGGGCCCCTGCTGACGGCGGTGCGCTCTGCTCTCCCCGCAGGCATGCTCAGCCACCCCCCGATCCCCATCGCCGACATGGCGGAGCACACGGAGCGCCTCAAAGCCAACGACAGCCTCAAGCTGTCTCAGGAGTACGAGGTAAGCCTGCAGCCGGCCGCCACACCCCAGGCGCAGCCCGCTGCCATACCGTGGGCGGGGACCCACCCAGCACATGCACACCTTGCCCTCCTCCCTCCACAGTCCATCGATCCTGGGCAGCAGTTCACGTGGGAACATTCCAACCTGGAGGTGAACAAGCCCAAAAACCGCTACGCCAACGTCATCGCCTACGACCACTCACGTGTCATTCTCCAGCCCATTGAAGGTAGCGTGGAGAGAGCCAGGCTTCCTGGCTCTTCCTCATTCCACAGACAGCTTCTCTTAGCCAAGAAGGCCTGGTTCTGGTCATAAGCCTGGCATAGCTCCACCTAGAGGCCACTGGCATCTTTAGATGTGTGTTTCACTAATGGCTGCTGTCCATAATTAACTGATAGTTGCTGTCATTAATTAACTGATGGCTGCTGTCCCTAACGGCTCCATCTGTTCCTCTGTAGTAGTGCGTCTCATTCAGAGCAGATCTGCTGCCTAAGGGAGATGTAGCAATGTCCAAAGACATTCTTGCTTGTCATGATTTGGGGAAACAGAATGAGGTGAAGTAGCATTAAGTGGCTGGAGACCGAGGCTACCCCAGCACCCCACAGCGTGTGTAGCTCCACCATAGACAGAGATCTGGCCCCAAGTGGCTCTCCTGCCAGAGCAGAGACACCGTAACACACATGCCCCACAGTGGCCTTGGGGACATGTTTGGGGCCATCAGAGGGAGCTTCCAGGAAGTGCTGGGCTGTTTCTCACCCAAGATGGCAAGCCTGGCCTCTCGCCCTGGCCACAGGCATCGTGGGCAGCGATTACATCAACGCCAACTACGTGGATGGCTACCGGCGGCAGAATGCATACATCGCCACCCAGGGGCCCCTGCCTGAGACTTTCGGGGACTTCTGGCGGATGGTGTGGGAGCAGCGGTCTGCCACCATCGTCATGATGACGCGGCTGGAGGAGAAGTCTCGGGTGAGACCCGGACCGCGGCCCTCGGGCCCCGGCCAGCCCGGCCCCAGCTGACGCCCTTTGTGCCCGTGCAGATCAAGTGTGACCAGTACTGGCCCAACCGCGGCACGGAGACCTACGGCTTCATCCAGGTCACGCTGCTGGACACCATCGAGCTGGCCACCTTCTGTGTGAGGACCTTCTCCTTGCACAAGGTGGGTAGCGGGGTGTGGCAGCCTCTGCCCAAAGACACAGGAGGCTGCCTGCCACATGGGGGAGGAACCTGCAGCTCAGGAGGGCCCCGCCGTGTCTGGCCCCACAGGAAGACGAGACAGCTTGTCCCCTTCCTTTGAAGGCTTTTTCCTTGCCTGTCACCCTCTCACTCCCGGCCTGGCTGGGCTTGAGGGGTCAGGGTGGGTTGAGGGAATCTTCAAACCTGTATTTAATGATGGCTGCCATCCATGTAGTGACTCCCTCCCGTTTCTGCATCGGTAACCCTGAGTTAGTGCAGTTTTCCCACCCAGGCTCTTTGTCATTGGCTCGGCAGGGACGGGGCTACCTCTGCTCCACCTTGTGGCCCTGACACCGAGGCTGACCTCACAGCATCCGTCAAACCCGCCCAGCCCAAGTGCCAGGAACTCTGAGCAGGGCTACAGGAGGAAGCAGGAACTCCAGTCCCTTTATGCACAGAAATGAAATGCTGTTTGTCACAGCCCAGCCTGGGCACCAGGGCACAGCAGGGACAAAGGGTTCTTCCCTCGTGGGGCTCCTAATCCAGTAGACAAGGCATACAACAAATATGTGAGAGGAGAGTGACTGCAGCGTGTAGAGGGAGTTAAACTAGCAGAGGAGCAGGACAGCGTGGGGGGCCGCACAGAAGGGCTAAGGAGGGGGCCAGGGGAGACTGGGTGGGAGGCAGGGCCGTGCAAAGGCCCTGAGGCAGAATGGAGTCCCCAGAGGTACAGGAGCAGTGAGCCCATGTGGCTGGAGCAGAGGGAGGTGGGCAGGGGGCCGAGTCGGTTCTGCAAGGCCCTGGGGCTGCAGGAGGACTTGGGCGTTGGCCCCTGGAGGTGGGCCCCGGGGAGGGCTGAGGCAGAGGAGGGAGGGCCTGAGTCCCTCTTAGGCAGTGGCACTGTGTCTGCGGATGCGTAGGGTGGGGTCGGCAGGCACAGGTGACCCCCACGTTCTGACCACAGCCCCTCAAAGGGCAGCCACCTTCTACTGAGCCCGAGCTGGTGGTGGGACAGGTTGGGCCTGTCGGGCAGGAGACAGGAGTCGCACACTCGGGGCCACGGTGAACTGGGCGTGCCCTGCCCTGCTCCTGTGAGCCACGCAGTGACAGGCGCTGTCTTTGCGTCCCCAGAATGGCTCCAGCGAGAAGCGGGAGGTCCGCCAGTTCCAGTTCACGGCGTGGCCAGACCACGGGGTCCCCGAGTACCCGACTCCCTTCCTGGCTTTCCTGCGCCGGGTGAAGACCTGTAACCCGCCCGATGCCGGCCCCATCGTGGTCCACTGCAGGTGCGGACAGCAACCACATCCCGCCCC
>NW_004955495.1:3987716-3989893 GCF_000276665.1 Chinchilla lanigera
CCCGCCCCCACCCTCCACCCGCAGCGCCTGAGCGGGGCTCGCTGTCCTGCAGCGCCGGCGTGGGCCGCACGGGGTGCTTCATCGTCATCGACGCCATGCTGGAGCGCATCAAGCCTGAGAAGACGGTGGACGTGTACGGGCACGTGACGCTCATGCGCTCCCAGCGCAACTACATGGTGCAGACCGAGGACCAGTACAGCTTCATCCACGAGGCGCTGCTGGAGGCCGTGGGCTGCGGCAACACCGAGGTCCCCGCCCGAAGCCTCTACACCTACATCCAGAAGCTGGCGCAGGTGGAGCCGGGCGAGCACGTCACCGGCATGGAGCTGGAGTTCAAGGTGCCGCCACCACCAGGAGTGGGGAGCAGGGAGCGGCCCGCCCCGTCCTGATGCCCGGCCCCGCCCCATCCCCCGGGCCCCGCCCCATTGCCAGGCCCCGCCCAGCCTGACCGCCGGCCCCGCCCCTCTCCCCCTGCAGCGCTTGGCAAACTCGAAGGCGCACACCTCCAGGTTCATCAGCGCCAACCTGCCCTGCAACAAGTTCAAGAACCGCCTGGTGAACATCATGCCCTATGAGAGCACCCGCGTCTGTCTGCAGCCCATCCGGGGCGTGGAGGGCTCCGACTACATCAACGCCAGCTTCATCGACGGCTACAGGTGGCAGCCAGGGCCGCACGCACGCATGCGGCCCCCAGCCCTCCCAGCCCTGCCTGCGGGGTCCTCAGCGAGGCAGGGTCAGGAGGCCCCGGTGGAAGGAGGCTTTATCTGTGTATTTACCTCACCGCTGCTGTCTGTGATGCGGCTCCCGACCTGCTACGTCAGGGCTTCTCTGTTGGGCCAGTTTCGGGACATTTCTAGTGTTCCGATGGGAGGGGGTGAGGGGCCGCTCGTGGAACTGTGGGGTGGAGCTCAGGGGTTCTGCGCCACGTCCTCCAGTGCCCAGACACGGCCCGAGTGTGAGCATCTCAGATGGAGAAGCTCCGGCGCGGGGAACAGTATCCAAGCGAAGGAGCAGTGCATACAGAGGCCCCAGAGTGAAGGTCCACTTGGGCTTGAAAATAACTGGAAGTAGTTTGATGGCACGGGAGGGAGGTGAAGGAAAAAGGCAGACATCCTGCAGTTTCCTCAAGGAGTCTGAACTTCTGCTGAGGCCAGTGCATGTGCCCAGGGGGACTACTGGGAGATAGCTGGTGCAGTGGCAGCCACTGTGGAGTCCTGATGTGGCCCTGACTCACCAGGCCTGAGCTCACACACCTCCCCCCGCAGGCAGCAGAAGGCCTACATCGCCACGCAGGGGCCTCTGGCGGAGACCACGGAGGACTTCTGGCGCATGCTGTGGGAAAACAACTCCACCATTGTGGTGATGCTGACTAAGCTACGAGAGATGGGCCGAGTGAGCGGGGGCCGTGGAGGGCAGGGCTGGGGCTGGGCCAGCACTGGGACTAGGGCTGACCGCGGCCACCACTCTCTGACAGGAGAAGTGTCACCAGTACTGGCCGGCCGAGCGCTCTGCCCGCTACCAGTACTTCGTGGTGGACCCGATGGCCGAGTACAACATGCCACAGTACATCCTCCGCGAGTTCAAGGTCACTGACGCCCGGGTGAGTGGGGCGAGGACAGGCAGGGCTGGCGCTGGGGACCAGGGCTGGCACGCAGTGGCGAGGGGCAACGATGCTGGGGTGGCAGAGGGTCAGTGCTGTGGGAAATGAGTGACCATGGGGGGGAGGGGGGTGACAGAACATGCGGCAGGTGACGCTGAGCCACGCGGGCACGGGCACTCTCCCGGCGTTCTGGGCAGGCAGAGGCAGGAAGGTTGCAAGCTGGACGCAAGTCTGGGCAACGGGTCTCCAAGTTTAACACCTGAGGAGTGCTGGGGACATTGCTCGGTCCCCGCTGGGTCTGGTCCCCAGCTCCCACACACGTGAAAGATACCGTGGACGGGGACGTCCCTTCGGTGGGCAGCGGCGGGCGCCTTGGCGCGGGGCCGAAGGCCTGGAGGCACGGGGTGGCGAGGCCGGCTCGGGTAGTACCCGGGAGACGGGGTGCACGGGGACAGCGGAGCCTGCGTGGAGTCCCCGAAGCAAGGGCGGCGGAGAGGTGGCTTCCGTGGCTGCGGCCCCTGGCCTGTGCGAGCCGGGAGCCCGGGTGCGGCGCGTGCGGACCAGGCGGGCGGGAGAG
>NW_004955495.1:3990308-3992072 GCF_000276665.1 Chinchilla lanigera
CTGACCTGTGTCCCCCCGCAGCGCCGGCGTGGGCAGGACGGGCGTGTTCATCACGCTGAGCATCGTGCTGGAGCGCATGCGCTACGAGGGCGTGGTGGACATCTTCCAGACGGTGAAGATGCTGCGGACCCAGCGGCCGGCCATGGTGCAGACGGAGGTACGCCGTCTCAGCCCCTCCTGATGGCCGCCCCCTGGGGGTTGCCCACTTCTGGCCAGGGAAGGGGTGAGGCTGCTCTTTTCTTAGTACTGGGGATGGAGCCCAGGGCCTTCACCCTGAGCAATGTCTCTAGCCTTTTTGGTTTTTATTTTCTGAGACGGGGTCTCACTCGGTCAGAGTCACCCAGACTTGGGCTCAAATTTGCCATCCTCCTGCCTCAGCCTCTCAGGGTGCTGGGATGAGAGGCGCATGCCTGGCAGGGTCAACACTTCCGACTCATTAAGTCTAAAGGCCAAAAATGTCTTCTGATGTGGGCCGAGATGAGTCCTCTGGGAGCCCTGGGAGATGTTAGAGGGAGGGAGGTCCTGACGGCCCGCCGCCCTCTCCCCACAGGACGAGTACCAGTTCTGTTATCAGGCGTCGCTGGAGTACCTTGGCAGCTTCGACCACTATGCAACATAAAGCCATGAGGGGCCCGCAGCGGACGGGCACGCAGGGGCTGCAGGGGCGGCTTCGGGGCCAAGCGGGCCCGGGCCAAAGTGGCCTCCCGAGCCCCCCGCGAGGACCCCAGCCCCCGCTGCCGCCGTCATACACTTGGAACATTCCTCGTTACCTTGCGATTCCAAACCAAGACTCGGGTGGGGGGTGGGGGTCGACACGCAGTCGGGGCTCCCCAGACCCCAAGGGGTGGGGCGCGGGCCAGGGACTCACCTCAGCCTCCTGGGGACCGGGCACCTCCTTCCTGTCCTGCAGCCTGGGGCGCGGGCCGGCGAGGGGGCATGGGCAGAACCCAGCTTTCTTTTGAACCTCTTGGTGTAACTGTATCCGGTGACATTTCCTTTTTTTTTTTTTTTTTTTTTTTTAAATAGTGTATTTTTTTCCATTTTTTTTAAAAGAAGAAAAAACAACAAAAAAAAAAGACTTGCCAGTCAATGACTTTAAAAAAGAACAACTTTGCTTTTCATATTCTGTTCAAAGACAGTCTATTTTTTCACGGTAGAAAATGTCCTTTGTGATCGATTAGTCAGTCGGAGAACGCGTGTGCCCCAGCCCGCGACTGTCCCTTTGGCTGGCTCCCCGTTCCCTGTTTTCCTCCCAGCATCACAAGCTGTGCCTGCCCTGCCCACCTGCCCGTGTAAGAATGAGGCGTCCTTTTCTTGTTTCTATTCTTCCTTTTTTGCCCCCAACTTTTTTTTTTTATTAAATTTTCAGACATATCAAGTACAGTCCTGAGGGTGGGGACGGCACGGAGACGCGGGCGGGGCTGCCAGCAGCCGGCTCAGACCCACTGGGGACAGGGGACGCGGCCTTGCCCCCCATGGCAGCCTGAGCGCCCATCTGCACCCGGTGGGCACCGAACATGGGGGTCCCGCTGCGCCCTTTTCCCTGGGACACAGGGACCAGCGCAGCCGGCGGGGACCCCACCCGCAGCGTTTTCCTCTTTGTATGAGAGCGGATCTGCCGTTGCTTTCAACTCTACCCAAACGGAAGCAGTTGGGTGGTTTCCCACCTCTGTATGTAGATAAACCGACTTTGTATTAAAGGGAGATCGACCGAGCGAGCGGCCCTGGTGGAGTCGTTTGTGCACGCCCAGCCCCAGCCGGAGA
>NW_004955495.1:3992328-4047300 GCF_000276665.1 Chinchilla lanigera
GCAGCCCCGAGCGGGGAAGCGGCCTCGCCTGTCGCCCGGCCCCGGGCCCCGCGGCTCCCAAGTCTGAGCCCAGCCCGGGCGACTTGGGACGCCTAGTGAGGTCCCGCCTCTCCACTGACACAAACACCGGCCACCCGAAGGGGACGAGATGGAGCGCCGGGGTGTGGCCGAAGGCGTGCGCGGAGGGCCGTTCACACGCTTGTACTAGCTTTCATTTTGAAAATAAGTGAACTGAAGCCGGGCCTGGCGGCGCGTGCCTGTCACCCCAGCCCCCAGGAGGCGGCGGGGAGGGTCCCTGCGAGTTCGAGGCCAGCCTGGACCTCCATAGGGAGAGCCTGCCTCAAAAAGGTCCCCCCCCCCAAAAAAAAGTTTAAAAAATGAGCCCAGGTTCCATTCAAATAGCTCTGAAGAGGAGAATAAACCCAAACGGAGGAGGAGCAGATGAAAGTCGGAAGGAACCGGCGTCTCTGAAGTCCTTTCCCGTCCCCAAAATCTGAAACAGAACAGCGGCAGGAGCCGAATCCTAGGCAGCAGTCCAGAGAGAGGAGCGGGTGTGGAACAGCAGCAGAAAAGCAGGGGAGGCTCGCTGAAGAATTCTCACCGCTTTTATTCTTGTTTCTTTTTGCAGCGCTGGCATTGGAGCCCAGGGCCTTTGCGCTGAGCCTCACCCCCAGCCCTTTTTATTTTACATTTTGAGACAGGGCCTCCCCTAAGTTGCTAGGTTGCTCAGGCTGAGCTCGAACTTAAAGGCCCTTCTGCCTCAGCCTCTCCAGTGCTGGGATCACGGGTGTGCGCCACCGCGCCCGGCTTTTTCAAGACAAGTACTGAGGAGGGATGGAGCCAACTCAAGCGGGAGGGGCAGTGCAGGCTAGCAGAGCTGGCGTGGGCAGCCTCCCTCGCACTCCCCTGGGACAGTGGGAAGGGGGGCCATGAAGAGAAGAAAAGATAGTCCTGTGGAAGCCGCTTAGAGATATGCCGGGCACAAAGAGACAGAAAAGAATCAGGCACAATGGGGCACACATCATCCCAGGTACCACAAGGCTGAGGCAGGAGGATCCCAAGTTTGAGGCCAGCCTGGGCAATTTAGCAAGACCTTCAGTGCCCACAAGTTCAACCCCCCAGAAAAAAAAGACAGGCAGTAGTGAGTCAGTTCACAATTTGTTCCGCTACTGGAGAAGATGGCTGTAGTCGCATTTGTCACCAGATGCAGCATTCTCAGAAGAAAAATTTTTTCCAACACTTCTGTTTGCAAACCCAGTTGTTCACAAGCAGAAGTGCTCATGAACTGAGGGGGATCTGAGCCTGTTCCTTGTGAATCCAAGACTTTACCAACAGGATATTTAGCCCAGGGAACTCCTACTTAGCCCTCAAGGGCCAGTACAAAAAGCCCATATAAGAAGTTACTTTTTATTTCCCTTTTCTGGACTGTCCAAGTGTCATGTCCATCCCTCTAGCTAATTCCAAGCCCACCAGGCTGAAGTATCTAAACGGGCTCCACTTTGCCCACCTGACTAGAAGCAGGCAGGGAGTGTTATTGTGACTTGTATGACCTTCAGCTCTTGGAATGCTGGCACCTGTGGTACAGGGAGGTGACAGCAGGTGGGGACTAACCTGAAGGCAGCCTGGAAGAGGACGCACCTGCTTCACAGACATGCCCAAGACTGCCCCCCACGTTGTCTTGCATGTGCCACCGGTATATAAAACCCTCGTTTATTGAGCACTTACTGCCTGCTTGGCTTACAACCTCATTTAATGCAAATCAGGAAAGAACACCCTGTCCAGGCTGTGTTTAGTGGAACCATGCCTATGTCAGCCTACAGGGGAAAGTCGGCACACAGCTGCCCACACCACTCACAGTGCGGTGAAATTACACACCCGTGATGACCTTTAGCTCCTCAAATCCATACTGCCGCAATTTGGGGGGTTTTGTTTTGTTTTCTGACACAGGGTCTCACGATGCAGTCCAGGCTGGCCTTGAACTCATGGCACTTCTGCCTCAGCCTCCTGAGAGCTGGGGTGATAGGCGTGGGTCACCTCACCTGCTGAGTTTTGCCTCATCTGCAATGAAAATATAATTGTGTCTGTAGTGGGCTATATTAGGTTGTAGAGGGATAAAAGACACAGTCCCACCAGGTGTGGTGGCACACGCCTGTAATGTCCGCACTCAGGAAGCTGAGGCAGGAGGATCATTGTGAGTTCAAGGCCTGCCTGGGCTACAAAGTGAGCTCAAGGTCAGCCTGCACTATATAGCGAGACCTTGTCTCAAAAAGCCAAAAAACAGAAGCCCCAAGTGCCCAGAGAAACCCAACCACAGAATTTAACAAGCACCCTGCTTTATGTCAGAACCCAAGAGAAGTCTAGCATTGCCAACCTAGCATCCCATGAGAAGATGTTCCAGCTCCATAGTGAAGGAGTAAAGGAAGTGGCGGATGCTTCCACCTTAGACACTCTACTCCTTGCGTTAGAATGAGGATGAAGTCGTAATATGGGAGCACACAGCCCATCTCCAATAAACTGGGGATGTCTGTACTTTTTGATCAAACTGTGGCTTCGCAGATATACCATTCAGAGACACTGGCAGAGGTGTCCAAGGAAAGATCCTACATTTTCCCATAGTGGCCTTAGTTGTCATTTTAAAAATTGGAGCGGATGTATATGTCCATTAGCAGGTGGATCTGTAAAGAACTGTGTGTGATGTAGCCATGCCAGGGAATACTATACAGCCATGAACACAAAGGAATTTGAACTTGAATTTTAAGCACCGCACTATGGATGAAGTTCAGAAGTACACTGAAGAAGTTGGGTGTGGTGGCACACTCCTGTAATCCCAACACTCGGGAGGCTGAGGCAGAAGGCTTGTTTTGAGTTTGAGGCCAGCCTTGGCTATATAGTTCAAGACCAGCCTGAACTGCATAATGAGACCCTGTCTCAAAAAGACAAAAAAAAAAAAAAAACAAAAAAACACTGAGGAAAACAGGTAGGCTCAAGAAAAATTTATAGTATAATTCCATGACTGAACATTTAAAGACATACAAAACATACATTTGTTAGCTGAGAGTAAATATATAAGCAAAAAATACGTATCTATATATCAATACTACCACACATTTATGGTTCAGTGTGATCCCTGCCAAAATACAATGGCAATTTTCCCCTAGAAATGGAAAAGCCAACCCTCAAATTTACATGGATTGCAAGAGAATCCAGATAATCCAAATAACTGAAAAACTAACCAAGTTTGAAGACTCATGCTTCCCAATGTCTAAACTTACTACAGAGCTATGGCCATTAAAACACATTGCTACTGCTATCACAGAGTGGGACAGGAATGAGAATCCAAAGTTAAACCCACAGATCTACAGCCACGTGATTTGATAATCATGTCAGGACCATGCAAAGAATCTCTTCAACAGAGGGGGTGTGGTGGGCACACCTGTGATCCCAGCACTCAAGAGGCTGAGGCAGGAGGATCACCAAGAGTTTGAGGCCAGCCTGGGCTACACAGAGAGACCCTGTCTCAAGAAAGCGGCGAGGGTGCTGGGACAACTGAATGTCCAAATGGAAAGGAAGGGAGTTGGATCGCTACCTCACACCATTTTAGAGTTTAGAACTAAAATTTTTCCCAAAGCCTTATGGGTATGGGTCGTGGGGCTGCCATGTACATCTATAGATCCGTGCGTGGTTGAGTCTGGTAGCTGAATGTGGTATTAGGAGGTGGAAAAGGAGGTCACCAGAGATGTGACCTGGAAGACTGTGCTCCTGCCCTTCCCAGCGCGCCCAGGCCCTCTGCCTTGCTGAGCGCCTTGCAGCTGGCCGTCGGTGCGGGGGAACCAGCCCCGCCTCCTTACGGTGCGGAGTGTTGGGTCCTAGGGACGGGAAAGCTAATTAAGCCACACACAAAAGTTAACGGCTCAGAGACCTAAATGCAAAGGCTGAACCTGTAAAGCTCTTAAAGAAACTCATCTTTAAGCACATTCAGGGTAATTATTCCTTCTGGGCAGAAGAAAATAAAGTGTACAGGTAAATTCAAATAGAGGGGGAGAATTGTACTTGTTTTTAAATGGGGCATTAAGTATACGATGGCCCTTATATCACAGCATGATAGCAGAATAAAACAAGAATCAATAGAAGAATATGACCTTCAAAACAATTTTTAAATTTCAAAAATACTCAGCAAAGTAACAGTACAAAGAAGTTTCCAAAATTAATACAAAGTACTAAGGCTAAAGCTTTTTTTTCTTTGTCTTTTGAGACAGGGTCTCGCTATGCAGTTCAGGCTGGATTTGAGCTCACTTTGTAGCCCAGGCTGGTCTCGAACTCGCAAGGATCCTCCTGCCTCAGCCTCCCCAGTACTGGGATTACAGGCTTGTGCCACCACGCCCAGTTTAAAGCTAAAACTTTAAAAGGAAAATTGGCAGATTATTCAAGAGTAGGGCTGGGGGTGCGGCTTGGCGGGAAGCCCTTGTCTACCGTGGTGAGGGCCTGGGCTCCATTTCCAGCCAAAAAGAAGAAAGAAGGAAAAAGGAGGAGAGTGAGCGGGTGGGGGCGAGGGCCAGGTGTAAATATCTGGTGCTTTGCAGGCAACTCATCGACTGTGCAGCCATCTTCAAGTGAGCGCTCATGGCTGTGTTGCAATAAAACTTTATTAAACAGCTGTGGGCTGCCCAGGGCCACAGGCATAGTCAATCGATCCTCGATTCAGAGCATCAGGCCCGCTACTCTGAGAAAGGAGAGTCAGGAACAGGTAAGCTGATGCACGCTGGGAACGCTGTGGCTCCAACGCCGGAGGCTGAACGTGTGACACATCCGGACCGCGGTGCCGGCCTCCGGTCAGGGGCTCCCTGCTTTGTCACGAGACGAGCAACTCGAGGGAGGCCGAGGGAAACATCAGGCCGAGTTATTTACCGGGACCCAGGCGGCGCTCATCCACTCGCGCCCACGGAGCCCCCAGCCCTGAGCGCCCCCAACCCCCCCACTTTTGTTTTTCTTCCGGCACTAGGGGTTGAGCCCAGGGCCTTCATCCTGAGCTGCATTCCCAGCCCTTTTTGTTTTTTGAAGCAGGATGTTGCTAAGTTGCGCAGGCTGGACCTGAACTTGCGATCCTCCTGCCTCAGCCTCCCAGAGTGCTGGGATGGCAGACGGGAACCCACACACAGGGCTGAGGTCCCCCCTCTTAGCGGGATTACAATGACAACGAAGCGTCCACATGAGACTGGGCGGGGCCATTCGGACCCCGCACTGCCCCCCAAAGTCAAGCACATGTCATTTGCTTTTTTCTCACCTTTGTGCTAAGCCTAACTCCTCTCTGAATTGCAACAGTTTGAGAAAAATGACTTTTTAGAAGTCTTCCTTTTGTAGATTTTTATCTATCTGTCTATGTATCTATCTATCTATCTATTCATTTATTGTGGTACTAGGAAGGGAACCCAGGGCCTCACATACTATGCAAGCACTCACCACTGAGCTACAGCTCCACCGTTTTTTTTTTCTTAATTTGAAGACAGAGTCTCACTCCCTACTCACCTAGGATGGCCTCCAACTTTATGACTCTCCTGCCTCAGCTTCCTGGGGTTATAGGAATGTGCCACCAAGCCCTGCTATGAGTCACTTTATCTTTTGTTTATTTGGTTTTTTGTTTTGTTTTTGAGGCAGGGTCTCCCAGTGTAGTCCAGGTGGGCCTTGAACTCACCAAGTAGCCCAGGCTGGCCTCGAACTCAGGGGGATCCTCCTGTCTCAGCCTCCCAAATTCTCAGATCACAGGCATGCTTGTCACCACTCCCGGCTGAATCATGTTTTTTATCATGAGGTTATGTACAAGTATCTCCTGGCATAAACTGGTTGTGAAATGCTTCAGAAAAGGGAGGAAACAAGGAAGAAAAATTATATTAATAATAATAATACAGTGAACGGTGGAAACAGAATATTCTCACAGGCTCAAAATAGCCCTTTACAATCAATCTATTGTGTAGCCGAGTGTGGTGGCGCATGCCTGTAATCCCAGCACTCGGGAGGCTGAGGCAGGAGGGTTGTTGCAAGTTCGAGACCAGCCTGGGCTACAAAGTGAGCTCAAGACCAGCCTGAACTGCACAGCAAGATCCTGTCTCAAAAAGACCAAAACAAACAAACAAACAAAAAATCTATCGTGTAATTACAAAAGGGAAAATGAATTAACCGGGAGAAGCGTACTAGGAGTATCCCTGAGCTATTGGGAGGTGGTGGGACCTTTAAGAGGCGGGACCTGGTGGGAGGGTGGAAGGTCATTGGGGCTTGGCCTTGGATGGGCGTGGCTTTCAGGGGATTGTGGGGGGGTCTCCTCTTCTGCCCCTGGCCGTGTGCTGTGACCATGGTTACCCTCTCCCCAAAGCATCGGGGCCAGGCAGTCAAGGACTGAACCCTCTACAGTCATGAGCCAGATAACCCTTTCCTCCCCAAACGGGCCCTCCGGAGGACTGGTTACGGCAACAGACGGTGACGGCCCTGGGACTTCCCAGGGGGAACCCGGCCCCACCACCACGACCAAGTGACCCAAGCAGGACCCCAAATCACCTCTGTGACCTCCTCCCCAGGGGCACCCTGCCCCATCTGGGGATGTCAGCTGAACTCAAGTTCAGGATTTTCTGCAAAATACCGAGCAGCTCCCTGGGGCGAGCTGAGGTCTGGAGCAGACCAGAGGACGCGGGCTGGGGCGGGACCACCTAGGGCAGTGTGGCCATGGCCGCCTCTGCATGGCCTGGGCATCCTCTCGGCACGGAGGGGACCACAGGGGCATTCAGGAGGAAGCTTCCAGCAGATGAGTGTTGGAATGGGAGCAGGGCTAATCCCAGAATGCTGGGAAGCTGAGGCAGGAGGATCTCAAGTTTAAGCCCAGCCCAGGTGATGTAGGGACTTAGTAAGACCCTGCCTCAAAATAAAAATTAGGGCTGGGGATGTAGCTCAGTGGCACAAGTGCATGCCTGGCAAGCATAAGGTCCTGAGTTCAATTCCCAGTACCAATAAATAAATATATAAATAAAAATTAACATTAAAAGGGGCTGGGGATGGAGCTCAGCGCAAAGGCTGTGGACTCCATCCCCAACTAATCCTGTTTTTTTAAGGCCCCATTCAAAGGCAGGGGCACCAGGGAACTTGTGGTCGAATTAGAAAACAGCCACACAGCACTAGGGATGAGTCACCGTTGACAGGTTAGCAGTATGGGGGGCAAACAGCCCTTCTGGGTCCACAAACTCCACCAACAGTGGGTCAAAAGGCGTTTTCTGAGACAGGGTCTCACTGTGTGGTCCAGGCTGGCCTCAGATTTGCAGTCCTCCTGCCTCAGCCTCCCAAGTGCTGGAGGGCACCTGAGCAGACACCCTACCAACCTGGCTCAGATCAAAATTATTCTTTAAAAACCTGCATCTGAACATGTGTGGACTTTCCTCCTTGTCATAGTCCCCTAAATAAAACCATGTAACAACTATCTCCATAGCATTCACATTGTCTCATATATTCTGCGTCATCTAGAGAGGATTTAAAGCCTACAGGAGCCGGGCATGGTAACGCACACCTGTCATCTCAGCACTCTACAGGCTGAGGCAGGAGGATCACCACAATTTTGGGCTACATTGTGAGTTCAAGGCCGGCCTGAACTACAGAGCAATATCCTGTCACGCGATTCCTCTCCACTCAGAAAAAGAAAGAAGGAAAGAAAGAAAAAGAAAAGATAAAAGGCTTCCAAGGAGCGCAGCTTTTGTGGTTTTTTGTTTTTTTGCAACAGGGTCTTGCTATGCAGTTCACGGTAGCCTTGAACTTGCTTATGTAGCCCCAGACTGGCCTTAAACTCATAGCAGCCCTCCTGCCTCAGCGTCCTGAGTGCAGGGATTACATGTGTGTGGCACCATGGCAGCGGAGCACCCCTGTCCTGTCTCTCAGCTCGGTGTCATAGACATGGGGGCCCCGGACAGGCTGGGGAAGGGCTTTCCCGTGTGCTCCACCCGTACAGAGGGCACTGGGGCGCCCGGGAACGGGAAAAGGGAAGAGGAAGAGGTAGACTGTGTCCAACTAAAATAAAAACCCCATTCTTTTTATTTATTTTTTTATCTTGGGTAAGGGCCTCCCTAAATTACCCAGGCTGGGCTCAAACTTGCAATTCTCCTGCCTCAGCCTCCCCAGTCGCTGCAGTTACAGGTGTGCGCCACCACGCCTGGTGGGGTCTGGCCTCTGCCCAGCATGAGGTGAGACTCAAGTGTGCAGCTGTGCACTTTTCCACCGCTATCTAATATTCCCACGTGTGTGCTGACTGCGTTTCATCCATTGTGCGGCGAATGGACATAGGGCTGTGTCTGACCCAGGACTGTGGGCACTGGGAATGTTTTTGGACGGGCTGGAATGTTACAGCACGGATTCCACGGTCGCTGCTGTGCTGTGATTTGACTTGACACCTTCAGCTTCACAGCACTGCAAAAGCACATCCAGACCAGTGTTCTGACTCTCACTCTGCTGTATTATTCCATCAGTTAGGAGATACTTACCAGACAGACTCTGTATAAAATGATTTGACCCCCCTGTGGGCTAACATACAGGAGCAGTTTTAAGGTGGAGATCAGGCACTATATGCCTTTCTGGCCGGGCATGGTGATGCACACCTTTAGTCTCAGCACTCAGGAGGCTGAGGCAGGAGGATCACGGTGAGTTTGAGGCCAGCCTGGGCTACATAGTGAGTTCAAAGCTAGCCTGCACTATATAGAGAGACCCTGTCTCTTAAAAAAAATGCATTTTCAACTTATAATATCAATGAGTTATTGGGCTATTACCCTGTCATAAAATGGGTACCTATTGTCTACAAAGAAATGGAATATTATACAGCAGTGGTAAAGGACCAAGCATGAGACTGCTGGGCTCTCAGTTGCTCTCTTTTAAAGACAGCTAACTTGAAGTTCAAGTCCTCAGGTGGGCAAAGTCTCATTACCATAATTTTGTTTCCTGTACATTTATTTTTATGGTTATCTGTCTCGTAAAGCAAATAAAGCTTTATAAATTCTTTTCATGAATAAAGAAGAAAAGTGAGCATCGGACCCAGACCACAAAACTTCAGGAAACATCCTACTGGATAAAGTCAGATGCAAGGGCCCGTCCGCCTGGAGATTAAAATAGTTCTTCAAAAAAAATCTGCAAAGCCGTTTTCTCACCCGCTCAGCCTGTAACTGCTGAATTCATTAAAATCCAGAAGAAAGGGGAAGAGAGCAGCGAATTCTCATTTCCTCTTTGCATTTCAATCAGGGCGGACAAAGGGCTTCCACAGGCAGCTACCCCACAAAGGCCGAGGCTTTGTCTGAGCGCCCATGTCCCCCCTTCCAGCAGCGCTTCCTGAGCTGAGGCCCCTGAATGCGGCAGCAGTGCTGCGGGGCCTGGGGCCCCCGGGTCTCAGCCCTGGGTGTCGGCCGGGCTTCACCCCCCTTCCCACGCACAGCTCCCCGGCGGACACTGGGCAGGACAGTGAGGGGACCGCAGAGGCCGTGGGCCCTGCGCCTGGGCTTCCCCTTCCGAGTCTCTGCAGCTCCCACCCAGGAGAGCCCTGCACCCCACAGTGGCTCAGAAGGCCAGGAGCAAGCAGGAGGAAAGGCCGGAGCCCTCGTGGGGCTGGACGCGGAGTGGCCATGGCAAAGAAGAGGCCCTCGATGTCTACACAGCCTGATTCCCAGTAGCCCAATGGGGGGCCAACCAGGTGCCCACCAAGGGACAGATGGACAAAACCAATGTGGTCTAGCCCTCTTCTGGAATATTACTTGGCCAGGAAAAGGGGTGAGACTGTGATCCTCGTCACAGTGTGAAGATGCCTGACATAGAGGACGCACAGTGAGGGCTCCATGGACGGAAACCCAGGACAGGTGACTCCAGCGACAGGAAGTGGACTTGGGGGCCGGGGCTGGGAGGGGCTGTGTGGCTGCTCACAGGCATGGCACTTCCTTTGGGGGTTATAGCAAGACTCCAAAATTAGCAGCAATGGTTGCACAACTCTGAATATACTGAAAACCACTGATGTCCCGATGTCTAGGCTTCAGGCGTGATCCTCCAAAGCAATTTTTACTCCTCCTGAAGCCTCCAGATGAGCTCTGGGCCCAGCCACCCACGTCCTGGGTCTGGCTATGCAGCCTCAAGCCCTGCCGTGTCCAAGATGTGGGACCCCCGTGCATGGCCACCGACCCTCCCGTGAGAGCTAGACGTGGCTGTGGTCACTTGTCACCAGAGTCTCCCAGGAGAGGCAGGCCTGTCCTCCACCCAGGGCTTGGTGACGGGACAGGGACCACTCAGACCCGAGACCAGGGCTGCACGGAGCTGCCAGAGCCGTCACAAGGGAACCCACCTCAGAGGGGCAAGACATGGGGAGGCGGGGTCTGGGCAGGCGCCCTGCATAGGGGAGCCTTAAAATAATCCAGAGACACGCACCTGTTCTCCCAGCGCTCAGGAGGCTAAGGCAGGAGGATGGCAAGTTCAAGTCCAACCTGGGTAACTTAGCAATTTCTCTCAAAATGCAAAATAAAACAGTTCAAAGGCCCTGGGATCCATCGGCGGCAGCAGACCAGGGTCTTTGGTGGACTGTGCACCAGGCGGCACCATGTCTAAGGCGCTGTGGCCAGAGCCACACACTCTCTCCCTGACACCTGCTACTCCCATCCCCGCAGTCAGAGTGGCCATGAAATTGAGGTGATCTGCCTGCCTCAGCCTCCTGTATATTTTCTTAATTAAAGTTAATCCTGTACCCCCAGAATAAAAACATCTCTCCCTGTGGTCTGGGGCTATTTATGTTTTTGGTGTGTACTGAGCAAGCGCTCACCACAGAGCCACATCCCCAGCCCTTTTAGTTTTGAGACAGGAGCTCACTCAGTTGCCCAGGCTGGGCTAAACTCCATATCCTCCTGCTTCAGCCTCTCAGAAGTGACAGGTTTGCATTACCATGTCCGACTTAAAAAAAAAATTATAACCTAAATAAGGCTTAGCATACTTTTGGAAGATGGGGTTACCCCATCTTGGAGGGAGGAGAATCATAAATTAGAGCCAGGACAAGAAGCGAGGTGACTCGTCCCGCCCACCTCATTAGGGCGTAATTAAGAATTCCGGCGTGCAGCCTGGCCCTTGTGATCGCGGGGGCCAGCCTTCTCATCTTTCTCGGAGGTGCCTAGGAGGGTCTGGCCACAACCAGAGCTAATGAATTTATGCGTCTCTCCTTGGGAGCTTTTATAAAATTAGCTCATGCAGAAGAGCACTGACCTGTGAACTTGGGGTGCATTTGCTGTCACAGCCAACCCCAGCGGGGACCCCGAGAACTTCAGGAAGGGGCAGAGGCTGTGGCAGGAGCCAAGCTGCCTGGAGGACATGGCTCTTTCTTCCTGGACTGGGGACGGAACCCAGGGTCTTCTCACTGAGCTTCTTCTCCAGCCTGGTTTGTTTTTTATTTTAAAACAGTCTCACCAAGTTGCTAAGTTGCCCAAGCTGACCTGAAACTCGGGGTCCTCCTGCCTCAGCCTCCCGAGTGCCAGGCTGACAGGTGTGTGCCACCAGGCCCAGCCAGGGGAGGCACTTTTAATCTGCGACCTGCAGGAGGGGCAGAGGCAGGTGGGAGAGCAGGGCGGGTTGCCGCAGGAACCAGGCAGGGACAGGCGGGCAGGGTTTGGGGAGCAGGAGGAATGCGGAGGCAGTGAGAGAGGCTCCCCCAGGGACACAGCACATCCCAGGCCGCTGGTGCTGTTAGAACAAAATACCCCAGCCTGAGTCACTTAGAGGAAACAGAAATTGATTTCCTCACCATTTTGGGGGCCGGGATGCCCCAGGTCAAGGCCCGGCAGGGCTGGAGGGCCAGCGCAGTGCTGGGCTCAGGAAGCTTCTTCTTTTTTTTTTTTTTTTTTGTACTGGGGAATTGAACTCAGGACCTCGTGCTTGCCAGGCAGGTGCTTATTCCACTGAGCTATCTCCCTAGCCCAGGAAGCCTCTTTTTGAGTGGTGTTATTTTGTGGCCTGGTGCTGGAACCCAGGGCCCCACCCAGGCTTGGCAAGTACTCAGCCCTGAGCTCCTGTTCCAGCCCTGACCCTTCCTTCTTTTTTTTTTTTTTTGGAACTGGGAACTGAACTCACAACCTTGCACTTGCCAGGGAGGTGCTGTGCCGCTGAGCTATTTCCCTGGCCTCCCTTCCTATTTTTTTTATTTTGAGACAGAGTCTCACTAAGTTGCCCAGGCTGGGCTCAAACTTTCGAATCTCCTGCCTCAGCCTCCCCAGAAGCCAAGATGACAGACACGTGCCTCCACGACCGGGATGAAACCTGTATTATCAGGGCCTTAATCCAGGCACTTGATGGGCCATGAAGTCCCCACCTTGGCTTTGTTCTTCTTGTCTCTCTTTTCTTTTCTTGCTGTGCTAGACCCCAGGGCCTTTGCACATGCTCAGCCATGCCTACTAAGGGAGCTGGACCCCAGGGCCCCATTAATGCCCCCCATCTTCCCTGAAGTTGCTACCCGTATACACGTAGGGACCCACTCAGGACATGGCCGAACTGGGGGCAGGGCCTGCACCCTGAGCTGTGCAGGGGGACTTGCCCATGCTCCCTGGGCACCAAGCCCTCGCCTACAGCCACAAGCTCGGCCGCCAGGGGACACCAAGAGCTTCAAGACACGTGAAGGAAAACTCGACTTCCCCTTCCTCAGAGTTCTGCCTGGCAGCCCAGCGCTGCCCCCAGCATACAGTAGGTGCTCGATAAATGTGCGTGAATGGTTCCCTACACTTCCATGGAGAAGTGCGCAGCACCGATCTCCAGCTGCAGTGCCTTGGGGTGAAGGCTGCGTCTCCCGGCTCCTCTGCAGCTGGACAGGGCCTCAACCACGCAGCCAGACCCGGCCTGGAAACCAGACGGGGCTGGGGATGAAGCTCAGGGCGGAGACAGTAGGTTCAAGCCCCAGCTCTGCTGCAACCACAACCAACGTTTACCTGCCCGTAAGGTGTAGCTGGAGGTGACCCACGCCACGACCCACGGCCACACTGCTAAAACTCCACCACACTGGACATGGTTGTTTTGTTTTGTTTTTTGTCTTTTTGAGACAGGGTCTCTCTATGGAGTTCAGACTGGCCTTGAGCTCACTTGGTAGCCCAGGCTGGTCTTGAACTTGCAAGGATCCTCCTGCCTCAGCCTCCTGAGTGCTGGGATTACAGGTGTGTGCCCCACTATGCTCGACTTCAACTGTTTTTTTCTTAAGAGAAAGATCTACTGCCACATAAAGCCATGAAGACTGCTCCAAACCGCTGGCCCCGGGGGGAAGTGAACGAAAAACCACAAGGAGTCACTGCATTGCGCACATCAGGACAGCACAAATCAGCACGGCAGCACGGTGGTGCTGGGGGAGGGGCGGCTCTTTCTAAACGGAGCTCGTGCCTCTCAGGTGCCCGGCACCCGCACCCACACCCGCACCCTGGGCGCCTGGCCTTGGGAAACGGAACTGTACGTTCACCCACAAAAGTGCAGGGAAGGCATCAAGGCTTGATGGCGCTGGCAAACACAGGAAGCCACTCGTCCTGCAGCAGCTAAGAAAATGTGGCACCTCCTGCGGGACTACTACACAACAGTGAAAAGGAATGAGGTGGACCTTGTGGCACACACAGCATTCTGGGAGGCTGAGGCAGGAGGATCGAGAGTGTGAGTCCAGCCTGGTAACTTAGCAAGAACTTGTCTTAAAATTAAAAAAAAAAAAAAAAAAAAAAAAAAAAAAAAGAGAGAGGGAAAGGAGCTCAGTGCAAATATCTTCACACCACAAGAAGGAAAGCAAAGGGACAGTGCTCCAGCTGAAATGCAAGCATCTGTGGTGTACACTGGCAGGGCTGCCCAAAGCCAGTGTGCTGGTTTGGATATTTTCTGAGGTCCTGTCAGATGTCCCCATGGGGGAGCCAGGTGCAGGGCCATGGGATGCTAGGTGCTGATTTCTGTTTCACAACTTCCTGTTTGTCCAAAACAGAGACAGACAGGCAGACACTTGGGGAAAGCAATGGACCCATTGTCCTTCTTTCTCCTGTTTTACTTGTTTGTTTTGTTTTGGTTGAGACAGGGTCTCGATATGTAGCCCAGGCTGCCCTTGAACTCATGGCGATCCTCCTGCCTCAGCCTCCAGAGTGCTGGGGTGGCAGGCGTGCGCCACCACGCCCGGCTCCTCACCACTAAAAATATACACACATAGATTGAAGCCACCAGCTTGCTGTCCCGGTGGACCAGGGATCCCAGAGAGACGGCACAGCCGTATCAGGGCTGGGGGGCTTCCTGGAGGAGGTGGCTGGAGTGGACTGCTGTGGGATTAACAGGCAGGGGCCGGGTAAGGAAAAGGGGGTCTGGCGTCCCCCGCAAGAGGACAGGCAGAGTGAAGCCCGGAGGAGCTGATTTAAAGGCAGAGAATGGAGAGAAAAGACCGAGACAGGAAGAGCAGGGGCCGAGGTCTTTGGGATCCGCATTCCAATATGCTGGCCCCGCTGGGGCCGCAGGGAGCTGGAGGGGGATCCTGGGCCCGAGAAGCGCAGGGCGGTGCAGACGTTCCTTTTGCTCTGGGACTTCTGCTCATCCCCCAAAGCCCACGCCCGGCCCCTGCTTCCCTGAGCAGACTTCGGGGACCCCTCGCCCTCACTGTGCTGGGGGTTTCTGTCTACTTCGCCCAATCTGAGAGCTCTATTAAAGGCCAGGCCTGGGCTTCCCCCCAGTTTCCCAGCACTAGGAAGACAAAGGAGGCCCCACTGAATATCCACTGCCCTCATAAACAAGCGACTAAGACAGGCACGGCGGCACATGCATGCCAGTCGCTGCAGCAGTCAGCAGGCTGAGGCAGGAAGGTCGCCGTGGGTTTGAGGCAGCCTGGGCTGCATAGCAAGACCTGTCTCAACCAAAACGAAACAAAAAAGACCAAGGCATCATTTCCTGTTCAAGATATAGCTCAGTTTGGGGGCTTTCTTTTCCGTTTTTGCAGCACGGGGAACCCTGGGCCTCCTGTGTGCCGGACAAGTGCTCATCACTGAGCCCTGGTGGCCGGACAGAGCGGGAAGGCTGTGGTGAACCCAGGGGGGCTTCTAGAGAAACACCAAGCAACGGAGCCGAATTCCGCAGGAACTGAGATTTCATCTGAGCGCAGACAATCCTAGGACCGCATGGTTGTTCGTGCTTGGTGTCTGGTAACGTGGAGACCCTGTATTTCTGGAATTTGTTTTTCTTTTTTGAGGACTTGGGGTGGAACCCAGGGCCTTTGCATTTAACACATCCCCAGCCTTTTTTAAAATGTCTTATGTTAAGGTAGCGTCTTGGTAAGTTCCTTGGACTGAGCTCAAACTTGAGATCCTCCTGCCTCGGCCTCCCTAAAGTGCTGGAATGATAGGCGTGCGCCACCATGCCCGGATTATTGGTGTCTTAAAAAAAAAAAAATCCCTACAATTAAAAATGCATACTGTGAGGCTCTAGGTTTGTTTCTCACTACTCACAAAGAAATACAGACCCAAGAGAACTGAAGTTGCACACAGAAAGGGCATGTGACCCCGACACGGTGTGGGGGGACCTCGAGGACGCCGTGCCCAGTGAGGGACGCCAGACACAGAGGACGCAGTGAGGGCCCCACGGACAGGAAACGCCCAGGACAGGGGACCTCCAGAGACAGGAAGTGGACTTGGGAGTGCCGGGGCTGGGAGGGGACGGGTGACTGCTCACGGGGACGTGTAGGGCTTCCTTTTGGAGCGATGGGGTGCTCTGTATTCACCAATGGCAGTGACTGTGGAACCTTGTGAATAGACTAAAAACACCTAGAGACCGCACTGTCTGGTACGTGACCCATATTCCAATTAAAAGCTGGATCTTGTCTCCAAATACAAAAGGCTGGGGCCGCAGCGCAGCGGGAAGCCCACGGACCGGGCCACCCGAGGCCACGAGGCCACGTGACGCCCAAGGACAAAGCCACCTGGCGCGGGCAGCCCCCACCCGCCACCACCGCAGGCCACACGGACCCCAGGGGCCTTAAAACCATGGCGCCAGGCCCGCAGCAAACACCTTTTAATCCAACAGCCCAAGGAAGTTATTAATTTTCTGTAAGATTTGATTCAATTAATTAGTTCCCAAATATCAGCTCATCCAGGCAAGCAAAGGAAAACAGAGATAAAGCCCACGCCGGCCCGGCTCCATCTTTTAAAGGCAATTAACTTGTAGTTATTAGCTTTTAATTAGGGAGTAATAATGGCCTCATTAATATGCTTTATTATACTTGTCACTGGGCAGCTGTTCCAAACAGACCCTGTTCTCTGATGGCAGTGGCCGGGTGTCCACGTTGCACACTGCAGCTGGGGACGGGGCTCAGCTGCCTTCTACCCTCGCCAGCTTTGTCTCTGTGACCTTCTTAAGTGACCCAAGACCACAAAGGGGTCCTGACTTCCGCTCTTGTCTCTCAGAATACACCCGAGATCCTGCCGCGTCCTGCGCCTGTCCTTCCCGGCCTCCCCTTCCTTCGCCTTGCTCCAGCCGTACCTGCTGCTGCTGGTGCTTGCGACAAGCCCTCTCTTAGGTGTGGTCTCTTTACGCTTCTGCACAGTAGGCAGAACGATGGCCATCACGGATGTCTTTAGAAAACTCTCCTGCTGGACATCACCTTGGTGCCGGAGTGCCCCAACAGGACAGAGTTTAATGAATGACTCAGGAGGCTGAGGCAGGGGGAGCACAAGTTCAAACCCAACCCAGACAATGTAGCAAGACTGTCTAAAATATAAAAAAATAAAATGGGCTGGGGATGAGGCTCAGTGTAAAGGCCCTGAGTTTCATCCCCAGTACTGGGGAAAACAAACAAACAAACAAAAAAAAAAACAGTTCTATGAACGACAGGGAGGAAAATAGAAAATAAGAGAAACCATCACAAAATGCCCATAAATGTTTCCCATATACCTTAGTCACTTTCTCCTTGCTGCAACAAAATACCAAACACTCACAATTTAAAGCAGGAAAGCCAGGCGCGGTGGCGCACGCCTGTAATCCCAGCACTGGGGAGGCTGAAGCAGGAGGATCGTTGTGAGTTCCAGACCAGTCTGGGCTACAGAGTGAGCTCAAGGCCAGCCTGAGCTGCATGGCGAGACCCCATCTCAAAAAGACCGAAAAAAAAAAAAAGCAGGAAAGGTTTATTTTGGCTTATCGTTAGAAGCCTCTGTCCACGGCAGCCGCTCAGACACAGAAACCAGGCAGCAAAGAGACAGAAGGGAGGAGGAGAGGGAGCAAGGCCCCTCCAGGTCACAGCCCCGGCCGCTCCCTCAGCCAGGCCCCACCTCCTCCATTCACGGTTAGCTGCAGAGCGAAGCATTTGGCTTCTTTTCAGTGCCAATATTTTCAGCAACCAAACTGTCCTGGGCCGAATTCTCACAGGCCCCCATGTTACAGGCACCTCCTTCCTGGTTACCAGCAAAGGTTTCCAAGTTATTCAGCTTGGGGTTTTTGCTCCTGCTTCTCACAGTAGATCTCACTAAAAGCAGTGAGCAGTACCATGCTACAGCCTGAACATTGGGCAGCCTTGAGATTTTCTCCATCAGATCAGTCATTCCACTGCCCTTAACCTCCGTCTTCCACAAAATCTTAGGCAGGAGTAAAACTGAGACAAATTTTCTGCCAGCGCATAACTGACATGGGGTCAAGTCCACCTGCCCATGGTGTCCTTGTTCTCAGCGGAGACCTCCTGCGCTTGGCTGGTCCTGGCTGCACTACTGCCGGCTTCATGGTCTCCTGAGGTCTGACTCTCCCTTCACACTCTATTTACAGCATCCAAGGCCGCTCCTCCAGCCAGCCTCCCCGAGCCTTTCCAAGCTCCTCCCACACACCTATTCCAAAGGCTTCAGAACCACACGGCCAGGTAGTGTCGCACCAGTAACCCCACTCCAGGCACCAGAACCTGCCTTAGTCACTTCTCGTCACTGGTACAACTACTCAACACCCACAGCTCAAAGCAGGAGAGACCGGTCTGGGCTCACAGGTGAGAAGTTTCAGTCCACGTTCAGCAAGTTCAAACACAGAAGTCACACGGCGGAGGAGCCCGGCCGGAGGACAGCCGCTCACCTCGTGGCAGTCAGGAAACAGGAGAGCTGGACGATGGACACTTCCAGGTCACACCCCCAGTGGCACACACTCCCCCACACAAGCCCCACCGCCTAACAGCAGGTCAGCTGTGGTGCCCCTATGCCCAATCCTCTTCCAAACACCTGGCCTGTGAATTCATGACCACTGATGCCCATCAGCGGGTGAAAGTATCAGTAAGGTGTGGGTGAACTGTGAGGTGGAATACTATACAGTCACAAAGATGATTATGCTGCAGAAACACACAGAGGACATAATCAAATCTCAAGTACTCTGTATCAAAGGAAAAAAGCCAGACCCTGCACGATTTCATCTACACAGAGTGGTAGGATGGACCATGTTAATCTACAGGAACAGAAAACATATGGGCAGGCTCCTGTGAGTGAGGAGGGCTGGCGAGGGACTATTCTGCAGGGAATGCTCCTCCCCATGTCTTGCTTTGGCTCCTCCAGGCTCTGCGTCTGTCAAACTGAGTGAACTGTACAACTGGAGACACATTTATGCCATCGCATGAACACTAGCCCCAACTAAAAATTATAAAAATACTCCATGGTGCTCAGATTCGGAGCATGAATATTTCATGATCAGAAAAATATCCACAGTCTCAGCCTATGTGAAGGAGGCAGCTCACAAAAACAGCTACCACCACATGATCCTCCTTTTGTGGAGGAAATATTCATGCATTGTATTGGTTATTTAACACTGAGTAACAAATTAGCCCAAAATTTAGTAGTGTAAAACAACATGTGTTTATTATCTCAGCCTCTGGGGGTCTGGGATCATGTGTGGCTTAGATGTGTTCCCTGCTCACACTGAGCTACATGCTCAGTTCTTTGTGTCATGTTTTCTTTTCAGACAGACTCGCTCTGTAGCCCAAGCTGTCCTTGAACTCTCAGTGATCCTCCTGCCTCAGCCTCTTGAGTGCTGGGTTTACAGGCATGCACCAACATGGCTGGCCATATAGTAAACATGTGTGTGTGTGTGTGTGTGTGTGTGTGTGTGTGTGTGTTGCTGAGGACAGAACCCAGGGATCAATTACCAATTGCTGTTAACACAGTCTCAAGTGCTGGCTGCTTCCAGGGAGTGTAGTAGGGACTTGGAGGTCCTGGGACTCACATCTGAAGATGGACAGAGGACTGGGGGAAGAGAGGTTCAGCCCTGGCCCTGGGGCAGCAAACCCTTTCCACAGGCTGGGGAGACAGGTCTGGCTTTTGCTGTCCCCTGGAAAGATAAGAGTTAAGAGACTGCCAGCTGGGGGTGGTGGTGCACCCCCATAATCCCAGCACTCAGGAGGTTGAGGTAGGAGGATCGCTGTGAGTTCAAGGCCAGCCTGAATTGCATAGTGAGATCGTGTCTCAAAAAGACAAACAAAACAAAGCAAAACCAACAAACAAATACAAGGAGTCAGATATTGAGTGCCAAGGCATGGCACACACCTGTCATCCGAACTCTCTGGGAGGCTGAGGCAGGAAGATTGCAAGTTCTAGCTCAGCCTGGGCAATTTAGCAACTTATGGAGACCTTGTCTTAAAATAGAAAATAAAAAAGGCTAGGGATATACCTCAGCGTAAAGGCCCTGGATTCAGTCTCCAGTACTGCAACAAGCAAACCATGGGATTCTCTTCCGAAAACGCAACCAACATTGGGGCAGGGTTGGGCCGCCTCTGTGGGCGGAGGGTGAGGCCACACCAGCATCTGGGGAGCCTGGGTCCTCGCTGGCACTGACGCTGGCCCTCAGCCCCTGCCACCCTCTTCAGCACATGGTGACGACACACTTGATTTTTCTAATTTGGCAGCAGCTGCTGGGGGTGACCGCTGGCCCAGGGCTGAGGAACTCACTATGCAACTCTGACTGGCCTTGAACTCCTTTTGTAGCCCAGGCTGGCCTTGAACTTGTGGTGATCCTCCTGTCTCAGCCTCCCGAGTGCTGGGATTACAGGTGTGCACTACCGCACCTGGCCTGCAGGTTTTCAAATTGTAAACACACACCACATTTTTAACCACAGCTCACAGACCAAGTTCACCAAGCTGGGTGAGAACTTACATCCGGGAGGATCTGGGGAAGCGGGCACCCTCCTTCATTGCAACTGGGGGTTCACAAGTTATTCGGGGTGTGACCTGACTGCAGGAATCTAAAGTGAAATTACTGAGGGTTCCACTGGGCAATCCCTTCTTCCAGAGAGACGGAGAGGCCGGGGTGTAGCGCAATGGCGCGGACTCAGCTGGCCCTGGCCCCGCGCATGCGCACATGCACGCCAGCGGGTTGGCTGGTGCTGTCCCGTACCCAGGGTGGCCATTACTTACAAGCACTTGTACGTCGATCGATAGAGCAGTTTAAAGAATTCCAGCCCAACTGGGCAATGGAAAATTACTTTTCACAAAAGACCAAGCACCTGCATGCCCCTTCCCTGACCAAAGCGGGAGAGCTCTGCCTGCCTGTGCTCAGCGCTGGGATCTCACCGTCTTCCCTGAGCGAGTTTTTAGCCTCCTCCTCTCCCCTCCTGTGCCTCCAACTGGATGGGCCCAGTCACCTCCAACCCTGGTTCCCACTCCTGGGCTGGCACCTCACAGACTGGCCTCCCCACAGCAATCACCAGAGGGCACTGTGAACACTGACTCGGGTCCTCGCTCCTCTGCCCTCAGCCCTCTATGGCTCCCACCTGCCCTGGGGCCAAAGCCTAAGTCCTCCTGCAGCCCGCAGGGCCCTGCACATCCCGCCCATGGCCTCCCCGCCTCCCCTGCTCTCTTCATGCCCTTTGCTCCCTCTGCTGCATCCACACATCCTCCTCACGGCTTCTGCAACGTACCAGACTCCATCCTGCCCCAGGACCTTTGCATGACCTTGCCTTCTATCTGGAAGCCCCTTAGCATTTGATGAGTGGGCAACTTAGCAAGACCATGTCCAAAACAAAAATTAAAAAACGGGCTGGGGATGCAGCCCAGTGTGAAGGCCCTGAGTTCTATCCTCAGAGCTGCAAAAAAGCAAAAAATGAGGCTCCATCTTGGAAGCAGTGAGCAGCCTGCAGCAGATGCCAAGCCTTGGACTTCCAGCCTCTGAAACAGTGAGAATCAGATCTCTGATCTGTGTGGGTGGCCCAGGTTGTGGGTTCTGCTGTGGGAAGAGAGGGCTTAAGATGCTCCCCTTCCCTGTATCAGTCAGCATTCCAGGACTGTAACAAACACCAGGGAGAACCTGCTTCACAAGACCCAAGGTTTCCTACAGCTCATGCTTCCAGCAGTCTCTGTCCACGACCGACGCGCGTTGGGCCCGGGTGGCCAGCACGGCAGTGGTGTGTGGTTGTGCAAAGCTGCTTATCTCATAGTCAGAGAGCAGAAAAGGAAGATGGGTCTCCCTCAAGGGCACCCTCCCCATGCCTGAAAAGCTGTCACACTAGACTGTCTGCTGGTCGTTCCTGACCTCTTGACATCACCATGCCATTAGCACAGAGCTTGGGGGCTCCTGACTGCTGTATGTCACAGTTTGGATCTTAAATACAACCCCCCCAAAGGCCCATGTGCTGAAGGCTCGTCTCCAGCCTGTGGCATTATTGGGCTTCAAACTTAAAATCCTCCTGCCTCAGCCTCCCAGGTAGTTGGGATCACGAGTGCGTGCCACCATGCTGAGCTTACTCCCAGCTTCTGAAGCCCTGATCTGTGGACACTGACATTTGTGTCTTCCACAGGGTATGGACTCTGTGGGGCAGGAAGTTCTCTCCCCAGCACCTGGATCCCAAGTTCATGAGGGCCGGAGTGTGCCGGGAGATCAGTGCGACGCAGGCGCTTCTGGCTGCTACGGGACTGATGAGAAGACAGCGGTGTGGCTGGGGAACATCTGTGCCAGCTGTGGGTTTGGATGCCACCTGCCAGTGTGAGATTCAGACCCCAGACACTGAGGCCTGTTCCCAGGGCAGGTGCAGCCCAGACCATGGGCCCAGTCTCTGTTGCTGGTTTTCAAATGTCCCCCAGTCTCCCACGCACAGGTTATTGGACCACAGGGTCCCCATGCCCGGCAGTGGATTACACCATTGATGAGTCATAGTTGAATGTGCTGTTAGAATGTGGGCCCTGGTTGCGGGCAGGTGTCTGGATGGTGACCTGCAAAGGTGTGTTCTTTGGGGATGTAGCTCAGCGGCATAAGCACCTGCCTGGCAAACACAAGGTCCTGAGTTTGATTCCTGGTACCAAAGGTGCATTCTTGCCCTGGTTCCTCCCTCATCTCTGCTTCCTGGCTGCTGTGGGGTGAGCAACTTTCCTCTGCCAGGCCATTTCACCATGCTGTCTCTGCCTTGGAGCCAGCTAGCCGTGGACTGAGCCCTCTGAAACGTGAGCCAAATGAACCTCCCCTCTCTTGGGTGGATGTCAGGTATTATGTCCCAGTGGTGGAAAAGCTACTACAAAGAATTGGTGCCAGAAATGGGACCGTTCTGTACCTGAACCTGGTCACGTGGTTCAGAAGCCTTTGGAACCAGTTTGTGGGAGGCGTTTGGAAAGGTTTGAAGATGCCGGCTGTTGCAGCTCTAGAATGCTGAAACAAAGCCTGACGGATGGTTCTGGTCAGGGCTCAGAGGACCAGAATGCTGACAGGAATTTGGACAGTAAAGACCAGGCTCAGGAGGTTGTAGTTGGGCCCAAGGAGTCTATGGTAGCTGAAAGGATTAACATTAAAAAGATTGCATCAGGACAATAGGTTTGAAGGCATCTCAAGAACTGGTCAGTTCCCTCTCATGGCAGGCTCAAGGGTATAAAAGGGTAAACATTTTGAAAGACTTTGTTTGGAAGGGAGAGCCCAAGAGTGCCCTGCTCATTCAGGGTCACCCAGGGGAACGTTTCCTGAGTTCAGCCATCCAAGCGCTCAGAGGTCATTGCATCCATGGTCCAAGGTCTGGCAACTGCTCAAACCACACGGTGCTGGCTTTGCAGGAGTGCAGACTGTAAGAGTTATGGGGTTGGGGAGGCTTCCACCCAGATTTCAGAGAAAGGCTTGGGAGACCAGGCAAAAATGTGTGACAGGGTCACAGCCCCCGCCAGGAGCCCCAGAGAGGGTGGTGCTTGAAGCTCTGAGAGTGAAGCCAAAGGTACAGTGGAGACCCCCAGGAGGCAGTGAGCAAAGCCAGCCCGAGAGAGAGGTTATTTAGGCTAACCAACCATACCATGGGGGCAGGGCTGCCAGACCTGCCGCAGCTCACAGCCCACAACCTGCTCCAGACCCAGGACTCGGAGCTACAGGATTTAATGTTTACCCTGCTGGTTTTGTTTTGGTCCCATTCCTTTCTAATCCCATGTTATTCCCTTTTAGGCTGGGGATGTTCACCTTTGCATGTCTTTTTATTTGTACAGGGATTCATAGCTAAGTGTTTGCCTTGCATCTCAGAGAAGACTTTGGACTTGAGATTTTTGTTTTGTTTTGTTTTTTTTCTGGTACCGGGAACCGAACTGACAACCTTGCGCGTGCCAGGCAGGCGCTGTGCCGCTGAGCTAAATCCACAGCCCCCTGGACTTGGGCTTTTAGCAATGCTAGAAACGTTAGGACTTTGTGACTCTTAAGAGATGGACTAAGAGCATTTTGGATAGTGCCATGGAGAAGAGTTATGGGGGCCAGAGATGGAATGTTGTGATTTAGATTTAAAATGTCCCTCAAAATCTTATGCACTTGGAAGGTGATTGGGCCATGGGGTGCCTGACTGACCAGTGGATCAGAGGTGGGAAGGTCCCCTCTCAAGCCCCAGGAGCTAGGAAAGAGGGGCAGGACACCCACCAGAGCCCCAGGCGGTGGCTGAGGAAGGCAGTGCACGGCCTCGGGCACACCTCGCCCTTGGGCTTGTGGCCTCCAAAGGCGAAGGCGAATTCTCCGTGGTTCCAGCCCCTCACAAGGGGCCCTTCACGCTCCAGGGCGTGTGCAGAGGCAGCAGAGCACGATGTGCCTGTCGGGGCCAGCGGGGTCCGAGGGCAGGGCGGGTGCCACACACCAGTTGCAACGTGCCCGTGTGATGTTGGCAGAGTTAGCAGGTTTGGGGGCCAGGGAGGGGTCGCAGGGGCGGGAAGGTCCTCGGGAGCTGTGGCAGGGAGGGGACGTCTGTCCCTGTCAGCCTGGGAGCAGCTCAGGGTGGGCGCTGCTCCGGGCAGGCGCTGTTGCACTGACACTTGCTCTTCTGCCCCCGCTCAGGCCACCAGTGGCAGCAAATAATTCTTATTTTTTCCATTAACAGAGCGGAAGCGTGAAGTAAATCTAATCCATAAATAACCCTCCCAGGAGCGGAGCGGTGCCGGCCCCGAGGCGGGTCCCACGCCTGCGTCTTGGGGTGCTTCTCTGTCTGGGCTAAGGGGATGCGGCCCTGTCCCCGGGCCAGTCTCGTCGGTTGGGTGGGCAGGAGAGAGTTTGAAGGGATGGATGGCTGCGGGGTGGCCAGGCGCAGTGGCTGGGGAGGCAGGCGGGACAGAGATCTTAGCACCATCTTGAAAGCCTCGAATCGTGACCGTGGGGTGGGTGCAGCCAGAGCGCAGCGGTGGAGAGCCGCCCGCACCGTCCCCCTCCTGTCTGCGCCAAGGGTGCTGAACGCTGGTGACCGCCGGGACGTGCATCTGCGTGGACTGGACACCCGGCTCCTCAGGCCCACGGGTGGCGCGCAGGGCCCCCGGGGGCAGGGACAGAGGGGGTCCCTGGCCAGAGCCTCCTGGCACCCAGCGCCTGAGAGGAGCTGCTAGAAGCACTGTCTGCCTCACTGGGAGGCCAGGCGAGGCGCCGAGGGGCTGTCCCCAGGCAACACAATCTGTCACTGCGGGCCGCCCTCCGCTTCCTCCAGGCCAGGAACGCTGCGTTATTTCCTGCAAGGGGTCAGACGGGAGCGACGCTCAGCCTTGCAGGCGGGGGAGGCTGGGCTCTGCTACTGTGGGAGCACGGTGGGCGTGGCAGCTGTGTGCCGATACAATTTTACCAAAACGAGGCCAAGGGCTCGCTGGCACACGCGGGCTGCAGGCTGTGGGGTACTGCCCTTGGGGACTCAGAACTGAACCCCACTTACCCACAGCTGAGGGTCTCAGCGGTGCTGCCCAGGCGCCTTGAGCGCTTCAGCTGCGCCCCAGGCCTCCCTGACCTCTCCGGTGGGTCCCGCGTCCCCCACTTGCCCTCCATCTCTGTCCCTTGGTGTCCTTCGGGACACACGTCAGAGCTGTGCTTCTGGCGGTCCCCGTCTTCCTCAGCCACTACCCCTGGCCCTGCACATGGCAGGCAGCGAAGGCCCCACCCGAGCGCTCTGGTTTTACCGTGATGTTTCTGAGCACTGCGGAGACGCAGGGCCGCGTGGCCCTGTGGAGACCCGGCGTGGCGCCCGGCCCACCTCGAGCCGAAGCCGTGAGCAGGCTCAGGCTTCGGGGGGTGCAGCGGCTGCATCCGTCCATCTCTGGGCAGAGTGAGCGACCAGCCTCTTGGGGAAGCACCGAGATTCCGGGTTCCGGGCCACCGGCTCTTCCCTCCCAAGCCCCCAGCACTGCCCCTGGCCTGGCCCCAGCGAGCCAGAACATGCTCCCGCCGCTCCTTACAGAAGACAAAACCGAGTCTCCTTCTTGGACTCAAGAACTGGGGCGAAGCAGGCCGTCGCTGAGCACGGAAATCTCTGCTCGGGACGTGGCCACAAGCAGGGCAGGCAGAGCGGAAGCCGAGGCCCAGGATGGCCGCACTCCCGACTGGAGCTCTGTGGCCACTGGCTGCCGCCAGGCTCCTCCTCGCGTCCCGCCCCGCCCCACCTGGATGCAGGCGCCACAGGGCCGCTCGTGGTCCTCTCCCCACCTGGGCAGCGCCCGCACGCGGCCTGCTCAGCTCTCCATACCTGGTGCCCGCTGACAGCCGCTGGGCACCTTCCGTGCTGCTGACGTCACATGGCCGGCCCACGAGTCCTTTCTAGCCCTCCCTCGGCCGGTTCTGCCGGCAAGTCTCACCAGCTTGCCTCAAGGTACACCTGGGTCTGCCACTCATCACCCCTCCAGTCCAGCCCAGCCGCCGGCCGATCCCTGGCTTCCACCCTCACCCCAGCCCGGCCACCCCACTGCAGGCAGGGGGCGCTGCAAGCACCGAGCCTCCCCGCCCCTCCGCCCTCAGCCCTCCACGGCTCGCACCCGCCTGGGCCGAAGCCCATGTCCTCGTGCAGTCCACAGGGCCCTGAAGGGCCGCCGTCCCCTGCCCGCCTCCCCTGCACCCACCACACCAGGTTCCCCACTACTCCTGAACCAAGCCCGGCTCCTCCCACACCCCTTGCAGGGCTCCCTGTTAGAGCCGCAGCGGTCGCCCCAGGAGCACCTGTTCACACCGCCAGGCCCTCCTCCGCTGAGCTCGGGGCCTGCTTCTCCTGAGTCCTGAGAGCCGGCTGCGGAGCAGGTGTGCAGTGGACACCGGGGTCCCGGCCTCACTCCAGGGCTCGGAGCCCGAACCAGAAGAGGACGGGATGGGGTGGGCAGCGGCTGGGCCAGGACAAGCATGGGGGCCAGGCCAGCGCCTCGGGAAGTGGGCTGCTGCGTGTGGACCCGGCCGGAGGCAGCCCCGCTCAGGACCGAGCTTTCTCTACCGCTGCAGGACCCCTCCGGGGAGCCACCTCTGTCCCCTCCTGGACCCGAGGTCTCCCCCACGGGCGGAAGGAAATGAAGACGCTTGCAACGACACCGCGGAAGGTTGAAGTGCTCATGAGCCTTTAATTTATCATGGACCTCGAGGCAGGAACGTTAGGCAAAAATACAGCGCGTCCATTCACCCATCCGTCTGTCACCTCAGGCGGGGACGGGAACTGTTCCCAGTCAGGGCACAGCTGGGTCTTGCGGGGAAGGTACGTCACCCGCCTGCCGCCCAGGCACCGCCCGCCTTTTCCTTCTCTTTACAATATAAATAGCGTTTCCAGACTACACGTGGGTACAGTGCCGCACCGTGCGGCAGCAGCTGCATGCAGAGGGCCTGGGCTAGGCTGGCGCCCACGCAGCCCGGGACCCCCCAGCTCCCGGGCGCCGCCTGGTCTGCAGTCCCTCCGCCCGGCGGCCGCCAGACACACTGTGAGCCTCTTCTCCTCGCACAAGCAGGCGACCTCCGGTCCTGGGGGAAGGTGTGCAGGGGCCGTGGGCGGCCAAGGGTGGGGCGCCATCCTCGGGAGGCCTTGGCCTGGCTCTCCGGGGCACGCCTCGGCGCCACTTTCCCGGCAACTCGGCAGCGCCATCCCTGCAGGCCAGGGCCGGGGCTCCCGCGGCGACGACACGGGTGGGGCAGAGGCTCCAGGACACCAGGCCTTGTATGCGTCTGGCGCAGGCAGACCCGGGCCACCGTGAGGACCTGGCCCGGCTGTGTCCCCATCCTCCCGGGCTCCTCACTCCCGGGACCCAGATGCCACCACGTGACAGGGCAGAGGAGCCCTGGCCATGCACGCGGACCCCCGTCGCCTGCCTCGGCTGGGGAGCGACTCTCGGGAAGAACAGAAACAGAGCAAAGCAGGGAGGCACCGTTTATCTGCGAAGGTCTGCGCAGGCCAGGGGTGGCTCTGGGACTCTGGGGACAGCGTGGCGGCGGCGTGGGGACGGAGGGGCACCCGCACTGCCGGGCAGGCAGGAGCTGCGGACAGCGAGATGGCCATGGCCGTCACCCGGCACCCTGCCCCGCTGGTCCCTGCAGGTGGCCGGGTCACTAGGACAGGCGGCGCGGCGCTGCCCTCCGCCCGCTCAGCGGCCGATGGGGTCTTAAACAACAAACACGCAGTGACGCGGGGACCGCTCAGCCCCCGCCTCGGGGCTGCAGAAAGGAACGCATTGGTTTTAAAGCCACAAATCTAGAAAAAAAAACAACTTTGGGGCTTCTGCCTGTTCTTTGTTTCCCATTTTTCTTAATTTTTTTAAACAATACGTATTTATAGAAAGAACTTCACAAAGGCGGCTATGTACACAGTCCCACCCTGAGGCTGCGGGCGGGTGGCAGGGCGGTAGCACCTTTAGGAGGAGGGCAGGGCCGAGGGGCTGAATCTGAGGGGTGCGGGCGGTGGGCCTAGGGCCCTGCTCCCTGAGTCCAGGCTGCGCTGTCCCTTGCTCCTGCCCCCTGGGCAGGGGGCGCCCGCGGCGCAAGGTGGCCTCGGCCCAGGAGACCTGATGGCGCTGCCCCATGGGGCTGAGGGTGGCCAGCGGCCGCGTCCTAGAAGGGGGCCCCAGGCCGGGCCTGCGCGTGCAGGAGGCGCTCCCCGAAAGCAAGGTAGTCTGGGCTGTGCCCTGAGTCCTCGGCGGCAGGGCCAGCGGCGAGTGGGACGCCCACCCGCGGACGCTTGGCGGCCTTCACCTCCTCGCCCGGGAAGGGGGCCTCCTGCGGCGCCCCTGTGCTCAGTGACTGCGGAGACCAAAGGGCGTGTGGTCAGCGCGGTGTGGCTCCTCGAAGGCAAGCTGGCTCCAGCCTGCGGGTGGCAGGCCACACGGGGCCCCGAGGCAGGCGGCCTGGCAGACACCACAGCAGCCGGTCTGTGGCTCTTCCGCTGCCGGCCTTCTGGAGGAGCCACGTCCCACCCCGCGGTGCTGCGCACGCCGGCAAGCCTTGCCAGGACCCAGCCTATGCTGTCCCTCTTATTAGGGATGAGCCAGGTGGGCAGGGGAGCAGCCTTCCAGCCTGGCAGCAGACCCAGGAGAGACGGTGACACTGTCTGAGGAAGTCACGTCCCACCCAGGAAAAGGGGCGACACTCACCAGCCGGGACCGCACCCTCTTGGGCAGCTCCTCCTCCAGGGTGAAGATGTCACTGCGCTTCACCGTCAGCTGGGACCCGTCCTCAAACTCCACCTGCCAGGGGACACAGCTCTCAGCTCGCTTCTGAGCCCCAAGGCCTCTCTGCTTAAACTTGGCAGTGACAACAGGTGACAGACACCAGACACCCGAGGACAGCTGCGGGAAGGAGCAGGGACAGCCAGGCCAGGGGGAGGGGGCAAGGCAGCCACTCGGTGGAGGGAACCCCTGCAGGCGCCGAGGCGGCGCCAGGCTGTGCGCCCGAGGCCCGGCTGGTGGAGCAGCGGGCACCGTGCGTCGGTTTGAGGCAGCGTCCTCGGCCTTCTGAGCTGGCCACGCTTCCCCTCACCACTGGGGGAAGCCACAGGGCCACAGACCTGGCCCGGGCTGCCCACAGTGGCCCTGCACAGAAGAGCGGAGCTCGGTGATGGGCAGGGTCCCAAAGGCCCAGCGTGCCAGGATCCTGTCCACCTTGCCCAACCGTGCCCACCCGTCAGGCTCCCACGGACACAGGCAGTCCTGCCATCCTGGCCTTGCCAGTGCCCACGTCACTCCCGCTGCCCATTCCGCCACTGTGCGGAGGGGTCCGCTGGACCCGCTCTCCTCCCAGGCCAGCCCCCTGCCTCCTGGCCTCAGCGTGTGACAGGGACTTCCCCACCGCGTCCCCAGCCCCAGCACCGAATATCCTCTCAAGGTGCACAACCGCCGCCTCCGGTAGCTCTGTCTGTCTCCCGCTGGCCCGGTGGGGATGTCTCAGGGCTCCTGGGCTCCCGGGGGATGCGCCGCTGGGTGCCCCCTGGGTTCCCGTCAAGTGTGCTGGCCCCAGCCCCGCTCCTCCCAGGTGCCCTGGTCTGGCTCTGCTCCCTGAAGTCCAGATGGCATCTGATGCCATCTTTCATTTTCATGTATGTCTCTATCGCAGGCTGAACACGGGGTGCTCGGCAGGGAGCGGCCTCTGACGCTGCCCCTGGGCGGAAGGAGGGGCCTGCCACGGCCGGCGTGGGGCCCTGATGTCTGGCGGACCCCGCCTCTCAAGCAGTGGGATGGCGGGCGAGGCATCTGCTGGCAGAGGCTCCCAACAGGAAGAGGGCCTGCAGCCGTGTCATTCAGCACTCAGAAGACAACGGCACCACTGCCGATCGGGAGCCCTGAGGGTGCTCTGGGTAGTAGTGGGCAGGGGGCACAGGGATCCCTCGCACCTCACAAGGTCTGACGGATCGCCACACGAGTCCCTGTGAGGCCCCTTCCTTGGCACAGCCCCCAGGGCTCACGGGCTGTCGCCGGGCCGGCCCCTCCTGAGGTGAGGCCACAGATCCCGGTACCATGAGCACCCAGGGCAGGTGGCACAGGGAGGAGTGGGGTGCGGAGCTCTGACTGCAGCGCCCCACGACCGGCCGCCTTGAATCCTCCGCGTCAGGAGCCTCCAGGCAGGCCGAGTCAGAGTGCTCCCCTAGGGTCTGCTCTGTCGTCCCCATCCCTGGCCGGTCCTGGCCGGGCTCTGGGTGCAAACTGACCTCTCCAGCCCTGGGTCTCAGCCCCACACAATGAGAGTGACCGGGGGACGCGCACAGGTACCGCCACAGGCCCGAGGCGGGGGAGGCTGGGTGGCCTGGGGCGGGGCTTCCAGCGGGGCCCCTGCTGACCGCCACAGCGGGGCTGGGCCGGCAGGTCCCGGGGGCCCGGCGCTGCCTCGTTCAGGCCCGCTGGGGATGTGGCCACGTTCCCAGGGACGGGTACACGACCTCCCAGTAATGCTCAGTGCGGCAGCGGGCACGCCCGCCCTCCACAGCGCCCAGGGAGGGGGCACACGGGCTGCGCCGGGGCTTTGGCTCCACCTGGTGCAGCACTTCCCCTCAGCGCAGCCTCGGGACGGTCTGTCTGTGAGGCCGCTGCTGCCGCGTGCGGGGTCTAACCCAGGCCGAGCCCCTCAGCCAGCCGGCCGCCCGCTCTCCCTCCCGCGCCTCAGGGGCCCAGCCCCGGGTGAGACTTCTCCAGAGGGAGGACACGGACCGAGGACCCCAGACCACGAGGCCCCTCCCGCGGCAGGCAGGGTCCTCCAGACATCGGGGCGCCCAGCACGGCCGCGGCCCCTACCTGGTAGATGTGACTTGTCATGGAGGAGATGAACTTGGCCTTGTAGACGTTGCCATCTGTCCACCGCAGCTCCACAAGCTCACCCTCGGGCGGGGGCCCCAGCCGCACGCAGTCTCTGCTCTGCAGACGGAAGGCGGGGACGTGACGCTGGGGCCCCTCGCTGTGTGTGTGACCCGGAAGAGGCCCACTGTCTTGGCAGAACCCCGCCAGCGCTGAGCCCACAGGCCCGGGGGGCGGGGCACAGGTACAGGGGCTGAGAGGCGGGAGCCGCCGCCCCCCGGCTGCCTGCACATGGAGCAGCGGGACAGGCTGCCCTGCAGGACACGCCCACGGCCGCGGCGCCCACAGGGCCAGCCCAGCCTCCTCACCGTGATGCTCTCGGGGTACAGGTTGTCGCTGTAGGAGCCGTCGTCGAAGTTCACCTCGTAGAAGACCTGCGTGGTGGTGCCGATGACGCGGCAGCGGTAGTAGAGCCCGTTGCGGTTCTTGGTGATGACCACCTGGCCTAGGGACACTGCCCTGAGGGCCTGCGCCTGGGGACGGGCGGGAGGTCACCAGGGCCGGGGCGGCGTGGGAGGCCGGGCAGGGAGGACAGGGCGGAGGGGACACTCACGGCATGGCCACCTGCCCTGTGTTTGAGGCAGGTGATGGATACGGCGTAGGGCCAGTCGTCGGGCTCCAGGAGTACCCCGGCGGCGCGCGCGCACGTCACGTGGAAGGAGGTGGAGCAGCGTTCGAAGGAGCACTGGATGCAGGCGCCCGACACCCTCTTCACGCGCTTGCGGCAGTACACGCACTTCTGCGGGGACACGGGGCTCACTGCACCCAGACCCATGGCCCTGCCCCCGCCAAGCCCCCACGTCTGCCTGGAAAGGGGTCTCACCCGCCCCCTGGCCCAGGAGCAGGCCGGGAAATGGGGCCCCAGGAGCACCCCAGCATGAGGGAGGGGGACACACGAGGCACTTCGAAGGCAGAAGGTGCCAACGGCCCAGTGCCCACCGAGGGCTGGACGGGCACACGCGGGGTCCACACACCGGACACTACGTGGGCAGGATGGCAGCACGGCTGTGACACTCGCCACAGCGTGGTGGGACCTTGAGGACGCCATGCTCAGTGAGAGACACCAGACAGAGGACACAGCACGGGCCCCGTGGACAGGAAACGCCCAGGACAGGGGACACCGGAGACAGAAGTGGCCCCGTGGGTGCCGGGGCTAGGGACGGACGGTGACCGCTCGTGGGACAGATGAGGCTTCCTGTGGGGCACTGGAGCCACAGCCTCAGCGGCTGCCACGCACGGGCCAAGCCCGCCGTCACCCTGAGCATCTCATCAGCAGGCCGCATCGCTCTGTAAACCATGTTCAAAGGCCGGATAAGCGCCGGCGCGGCTGCAGCGGGCGCATGCGGATCGATGGCGATGAGATCTCATTATGGAACTGTCAATGCAGCTCCCGGCGGGGCCTGCGCGCTGATGGACGGCGAGCCTGGCAGCCTTCGCTCGAGGCCGGGTCCCCCCTCCACGCTGCGTGCACACCGCCCAGGGGTCCCGGAGGCCGCTGCGCCTGGGCATAACACGAGCCTGTCCTGGCCGGCTGGCAGCTCCTCAGGCGCGGCTCCGCGGAGGAAGAGCGCCGGGAGCAGGGAGCCCCCACCCCAGGGGGCCGCGCCCTGAAGGCCCGGCAGGGCTGTGCGGAGGCTTGCTCCTCCCAGCCTCATCCTGGACTTCTGATTTCCCTGGACACATCGGGGTGCGGGGACACCCGAGCCAGTCACTGCCCACCCCGGTGCCTGGGCCCAAAGAGCGGGCCGGAGGGCGGCGGGGCCGGGCTCCCCTGCCAGGCGTGGGCTGGGCGCGCAGGAGTTAAGTGCGCTTCCGCGCGGCCCCATTAGGCAGGATGCGCTGCCGGTGTAAAAGGATTTTTAATTCATCGTTACAAGTGCTCGCGATGAAGAGGCTGCTTGCTGGAAATGTCAGAAGATCCATAAAGTGTCTGGGAGGAGGATTTATCACCCGCGCCCGCGCCGTCTCCCTCCGAATAACGAGGCCTCTTACGCCTGCGTTTGTGGACTGAGTCACTGCCACCGAGGAGGCGTCACCAGCAGCTGTCGCCCCGAGCTGCCCATCCGTGTCAGCCAGGCTGGCGGCCACACGCTTGGGAATGGGCCCCCGTGGCCCACAGGCACAGCCCACCCAGGTGGCCCCACACCTGTGGGCTTGGAGCACGCGGTCCCTACCCCAGGGCTCAGGGCCTCCTGGTGCCAGTGGCCGCAGCTCAGAAGTAGCGACAGGAGTGGCCTCTCGGGGAGGGGCTGTGGCAGATGGGTGCTCAGACAGCCCAGCCAGCGCTCACAGGCCCAGGCCTCACCCCGGTCCTGTGCGGGGCACCGTCAGCAGCCACTGCACAGGCAGCCAGGCCAAAGCACAGAGAGGCTGGGAATCTGCCCAGAGCCACACAGCAGATACCAGCCAAACTCAGACCTGCCCCTCGGGCCATCCCCCAAGGCGACCTCGTCAGAGAGCTGAGGGAGCCTGCCACTGACTGACTGGGAGCTCCTTAACGGGCAGCCTCGGCACGTCCTGAGAGGGACCAGGGACACAATGCCTGCAGCTCAGCAGCACAAATCCCAGAAAACAGGAAAATGGGCAGAGCCCCAAACACACTTCTCCCCTGACACGCAGACGGAGGAGAAGGCACTCAGCACGGCTCATCCCTCGGGAGGGGCAAAGCCAAGCCGCCAAGGGAGGGCGCAGCGCCCCTGCCAGACGCTGGCTCAGAGGACAGAGGAGCAGGGGAGGGGCCGACACGGGGCGGCAGGAACACGAGCTGCCCAGCCATCCCGGAAATGCCACGTCGCTGTCTCAGAACACTAACCCAAAGCTAGCAGGAGCTCCAGCAACCCCACTGCCGGGAATTCACGGCCCACACGGCCGTCCACACCGCCTGCCCCCTGCGGCACTGTTCACTGCTCAGGCGCTCAGCAGCAGAGGAACGGGTCAGGAGAGCGCAGTCCCACCACAGGACAGGTTACTCGCCATCAGAAAGAAAAACCTGAGCTGCCACTGACACACGCCTGGCACTCCAGCTACTCACAGGCTGAGGCAGGAGGACAAGAAGTTGTAGCCCACACTGGGCTACCGGGCAAAACCCTGTCTCAAAATAAAAATAAAAGAGCTGGGGGTGTTGCTCAGTGGTGAGCACTTGCCTCCCGTGCAAGAAAACAAGGTCCACTCTTGCCGGGTGAATACACAGGCCCAGGGGCACAAAGGCGGACGGGGCGGGCAGCGAGGTCAGCGTGGAACCAGGGAGGAGCCGCGCTCCCCAGCTGCACCAAGCGCCACCAAGCGAGTCGTGCTGGTCAGCGCGCCCTTTCTGTCCCTGACTTCGGGACCTGCACCTCGCCCGGCGGCACAGACGGCCGGGGCCCTGCGTGGCGGGATCGCAGGATGGGCCGCAGCCGCGGACCTACCAGTTTCCACCGCTGCTCGGGAATGCCACTGATGTCCACGGGGTGGCGCTCGATCACGTTCAGGAACCGCACCTCGGGGACCGCGATGGCGCAGATAACGTGGATCCACCTGCGGGACGAGGTGGGCGGGCTCTAAGGACACAGCCGCTCCCCCAGCACCCACCCGCGCAGGGCCGTCGCGCACCCACCTCCGGTCCGTGGTCGTCTGCAGCGCGCCGCCCCGGAGGTTGCACAGGCAGCACTCCTGCAGGGAGAGCCGGTGAGCAGCCCGCAATCCTCCGTGCACAGCAGGGAAACCGCGCCCAGGGCCGCCCCCTCCCCTCCCGCGGGCCGTTACCGCTGTCCAGGCGTGCGCTGCGCACCGGGAACACGTCCAGCCCTCCTTGACCAGCTCGGGGCGCACGCCATAGCAGCCTGTGGGGCAAAGGCTGCTGACACGGGCTCAGCGCGGTAGGGGCTCCCACCCAGGCCTCCCGCAGACCAGGCCCAGGCACTGTGGCCCCGTGTGCGGGAGGAGGGCAGGGCTGGACACTGGGCCCCCACCGTCCATCACAGTAGCTTGCCCTGGCGTGTGGCCCTGGGCCAGGCCCCAGGCGAGGGCAGAGGGCCCTACCTGCCCTGGGAGCACTGCCCTGCAACGCACCCTCTCCCTTGAGGCCCAGCTGCGCGAGAGCAGGTCTCCAACCCAGGCCTCCCGGCAGGAGCCAGAACTCCTGGCTACCCGAGGGAGGAGCTGGCGCGCTCCCCGGCCTCCCTGGCGTGCAGAAGTCAGCAAGTCCAGCAGGCTCTCTTCCGTCCTGACAGTCCCACCCGGGAAAGGCAGCACCCAGCGAGCGCAGCGGAGGGGACACAGTGACTAAGGACCCTCTCCCACCTCGCCCACGTTGCGGCCCAGGCCCCCATGCGCACGGTGGCACTCACTGGCGTGGACCTGCAGGCAGCACTTGGCGCAGCTGATCAGTGGGCTGGTGCCATCGTCACCCACGCAGGAGTTGGCGGGCAGCGGCTCAGTGTTCTCCCCACTGGAGGTGAAGCACATCTCGGGGATGAGGGGCCGTGTCTTCTGGCCACACCTGGAAGGCGGCGGGGCCGAGGGGCCCTCGAGGACAGAGGCCAGGGGCACCTCCTTCTCCGTCTGCAGGGACTGCGGGGTGAAAGTGCGGGGCGAAGGTGCCCTTCAGCGAGGGCAGAGGCCCCACACTGGCTCAGGAGCCTGCACGCCCCTCCTGGGCCTCAACTCAGACTTGCAGGGTGCCACACACGGCCCGTGGGGGCATGCCTGCACGGCAGCCGCACCCAAGCCCGACCCCACCCAAGGCAGTCACCGCGCCCCAGCAGTCTGCAGCGGGATGCCCAGCAGCATGGAGGACAGCGTGCAGAGAATGCACGTCTGGAAATCACACCTGGTTTACCTCCAGAGTGGCAGGCTCTGGGGACAGCCATGCTGCTCGAAGGGCACGCATCCCCACCCCTCTGCCTCCCCAGGCTGGCCCACTGGGAGCTGGGCACAAATATGACACATGGTTCTGGCCCCTGGGGGCACAAAGACCTGGGAAGGATGCAAGGGCTTAAGAGGAAAAGCAGGCAAACTGCACCAGGGGTGCGCACCTGTCTTCCCAGCACTCTAGGAGGCTGAGACAGGAGGATCACCCACCCGCCCGCGCCCACCTGGCTGTAGGGGTAGAAGAGGCTGCAGATGGCGCAGTAGGGCTCCGTGAGTGCAGCCGCCGCATTGAACTTCCGCTCCGCCTGGAAGCCGGCAGCTTTGTTCTTCCACTGCAGGGACAGCAGGGAACGCAGGGCCTCGGGATCGCTCATGTCCTCCTCAGCACCAGAGAAGGGCAGGGCTTCTGGAAGGGCACAGTGGTGGGGTGAGGCCCTGCTCCTGCCGGGCCCACCGCCCACCTGGTTTACAGCACCCGCCATGCCCGGGGTCCTGTCACAGGACCTGTAACCTCCTGGAGCCCGGTGTGCCAGTGTGGCGCTGAGCGTTGCCCCCCCTCACCCGTAACCTCCCTGGACGTGTGGAGAGGCCCATGTGGCTGGGGCCCTGCAGGCCAGGGACCCACGGAAACTCCAGCGCCATAACCTGCCTATACCCAGGCCTGAGCCCAATGTGTGACTCGGAGACACGGGGCCCTGTGTTCCTCCATGGCCCCAGCCTGCAGCCCTGCAGACCCCTCCTGGCGTCGGTGACCAAGTGCGTCAGCTGCATGTCCCGAGCTCCCTAAGCTAGACAGGGCATCGTGGGAACCCGGGGAGGGGATGGAGACCGGAACCTCAGCCTCCGAAGTAGCTCACACACAGCCCTCCTGTTCACTGTCCCCGATGGACTCTGATGTCCCTGTTACCAGCCAGCTGTTCCAATCTCCCCACACTCCCACCCAAAGTCTCCTGCACACTTGGGGTGCTGTCTCCAAGAAGCAGGATTCTGTATGCCTGTAATCCCAGCACTCGGGAGGCTGAGGCAGGAGAACTGCTGTGAGTTCGAGACCAGCCTGTGCTACAAAGTGAGCTCAAGGCCAGCCTAAAATGCATAGCAAGACTCTGTCTCAAAAAGAAAACAAAAACAAAAACAAAAACAAAAACAAACCACACCACACAAAAGAACAAAGAAGCAAAGTTCTCCTTCCTGAGGCTCCCCCTCCTCCAAGCAGCCCCACAATAGCCTGGGTCCTGGCCTTTAGCCTTGGTCCCTGGAGAGGACCCTGTGGGGGCCTTGTGGTGCTTCAGGCTGAGCCTGCCCTGCCCAACACCCAGGCCCAGTGATCTGGCTGCCTCGGCCCCCGCAAGGCACAGACAGCCTGGAGCCACCAGCTCGGGGATGGCGCTGGGCTCCGCGGTCATAGGGCCTCACCCGGGGATGCCTTGCAGTGCAGTGCAGGGCAGGGGCACTGCCAGTGCTGAGGTGCTGGAGACGTTTTCTGGAAAGAGCCCTGCTCTAAGGTGACACCAGGGCCACACTTGGGACCACCCCCACCCCCACCAACTTCCAGAACACCCTTCTCTTGAGCCCTCCTGGCAGCCCAGGATGAAAGGCGCCATCCGCAAGGCTTGTACATTGCAGGCACGTCTCAAGCAGAAGGCTGAAGCCAGGAGGAAACTCCTTGAGGCAAGTTTCTGCCCCATGGTGGCCTGGGAGCAGGCCAGGCTAGAGGTGGCTCTGACAAGGCCACCCGCCCCAGGGTGACCCCGGATGTCTTCCTCTAGCCGGCTTCCCTAAGTAACCTCAGGGCAGCCCGAAGCCCCGGCACACTGCGGCCCTGGCTCTTTCCCTTGATGGACAGGCAGGGCAGGAGGCCATTTCCGTGGGAACAAGCCTGGAGACAGGATAGGGACCCGCGCAGCTTGCCCCTGCCATCCTCTGCGCTCTGCTCTACCCAGCTCTGCCTGCGACAGGCGTGGCCACACTGCGGCCATGGCTCAGGCTCACTGCGCAGGCATGCAGCGGTGCAGGCCCCCAAGAGGACGGGGGGCAGTGGGACTCGGGCCATAGGCATGGCGGGCATGGGGCTCCACAGGAAGCCTGAAGGCGCTGCCCTGGGCCAGGGGAAGCCGGCCACTGTTGCCTTCCTGAAGCCCCTCGACGCCTGCCCAGCACGCTCCATGCTGGCTCCTGCATGTCCTGACAGCAGCAGGGGCACAGGCAAGGGCACCGAGTCACCGGGACAGCACCCAGGGTGTTTGGGGCCCGGGTCCAGCAGAGTAGGAACGGAGCCGAGGGGTGGGGTCGGGGCCACTCACCCTCGTCACTGGAGGCCTCCTGCTTGACCACCGACAGTGGGGACCGTGTGGGTGGCCGGCCCAGGGGATGGCGCCGGCTCTTCTTGATCTCCATCTTCAGCTTGGAGAAGGTGGATGGGACCTGGGACACAGTCCGCACGCAGCCTTATGAGGCCCGAGGTAGGGCCGCACAGGGTGGTGTCGGAGAGGGGCCGGGGGACCGGATACCTACCGGCACCTTGCCACCGCGGGCCTTGGCCTCGTCCTCGGGCCCCGCCAGTTCCATTGGGGTGGCCTGTGGGAGCCCATGGTCTCGCTCGGAAGCCCGGGGCACCACGTACAGCATGGGGATGATGGGCCGCGGCTTGGCCTCTTGCTCCTCACCGGGCACCTCAGGGGGTACCACGTTGAGGGGTGCAGGTGGGGGACCTTCCTCGACAGCCGGGAGCTCCAGGGGGGGCACCAGCCTTGGGGCCTCCTCAGTGGGGAATGGGGCTGGTGGGGGCTGGGGTGGCAGCTGTGGGGAGAGGGGGCTGTAGCTCTTCTTCTTCCGGTCGCCCCTGGGCTTGGCTGGCCGCAGCTTGCCCCTACCATCCTCTGTGGGGAGAAAGGGCAGTCGGGTGTGGTGGGCGCTCGGAAGCCCAGGCCCCTCCCAAGCCCAGGCCACACGCTGCCCCAGAAGCCCCTGCCCGCAGCACCGGGTGGCGGCTTCTCAGTGCTCTCCAAGTACCAGACCTGTCAGAGGCTGGGCCAAGCAGCAGCCCCTGCCCTGCACAGCTCTGGAGGACCCACACATGGACATCGTGTTACCCCAGGGGACAGGACTCGTGTCGCCCATGTCTGGACCTGGGAGGGTTCTTTGTCAGCACACGCAGGGCCCCTGCCACTGGCCACAGGCACAGTGCTGCCTGGAGCCCTGGGAAGGGAGGGAGAGACCGAGAGAGGCCGAGACGCCACGCTGCTGGCTCGCAGATGGAAGGGGCTGCGAGCCGAGGGCTGCAGGCACTGCTAGCAGGAGGGAGCCTGGGAGGGAGCAGCCCTGCTCACGCCGACGTTAGCCAGATGGTCAGACCGTGAGATGAGGAGACATATGAGGTGACAAAGCTGTGCTACTCAGAGCCACCAGGTTTCAGCTGTTGGTGGTAGTGGCTTGTGTGGGGGCAGCTGGGCGGAGGGCCAGCTACACTGTGGCGTCCCGACCCCTGCCCTGGGAGGCTCAGGTGCCACCAGGACATGAGACGGGCAGCACTGACACACAGGTCCCAGCAAGCCCTGCAGGGGCCCACCCTATGGGCCTCCACCCCTGCTGCCCACAGGTCGGTGTTCGCCACGAGCTCCTGACGCGCTGAGCCGGCCTGGGGTTGTGTGAGGCCTTTCCTACCTCTATCTCCGCAGCAGGAAGGGAGCCACTAGCCACGCTTCCTGCAAGGACACCACAGTCCACTCCTAACCCCTGGCAAGCACAGCCCATGATACCCCAAAACACTGGGCTGTACAAAGACCGGACGCAGGGGAGGGGGTCCACCCCCACCCAGCTGGGGCTGAGACTCAAGCACCGCGCTGGGCCCCTCTGCATCTGGGCCCCGGGGATCCAGCCCAGGAGCCCCAGCAAGGGCCTCAGACCCAGAGGGGATTCAGGACACAGCTCAGCACCCCCGTGAGGACGCAGGGGTAGCGGCCCCCTTGCCCTCGGCTGCCCCCCAGCTGCAGCACTCAGGCCTCCAGCCAGGGCTGCGGGTCAGGGCGTCGGCTGCAGGAGCAGGGCTCGCTCTGCGCACAACAAGCTCAAGGAGGCCACAGCCTGCATCGCAGGCCTGGGACAAGCTGGGGACACTCTGGGCAAGGGCTGTCCCCACGGACAGCAGCTCAGTGACCCTCAGCTCCTGGTCCTCACCCCAAAACCCCCGGCTCCCTAGAATTCCACAGTGGCCAGAGTAGGTGCCCAGCCCGGGAGGTGTGGGGCACAGGTCCACAGCACCTCTGAGGGAGAAGTCCAAGGCCCAGAAGGGCGCATGCTGGGCCCCGGTGACCTCGGGCCTCAGCAGGGGTCTCCCACCCCCACCGCAAACCCCACGCCTGCCCCAGGGCGGCAGTCACACAGGGAGGCCCGAGGACCCAGCAGGGTCCTGCACCAGGAGAGACGGCAAGCAGGCCCCTCCGGGGCTCTGGGGTGGAGCCGCAGCTGGTGTCCCAGGCTGAGTGCATCGGCCTTCCTGGCTCTGGGGCCAGCGCCTCTCCAAGCACAGGCCCGGCTCCAGCCCAAGGCTGCCAGCTGGGAAACCATGTTTCCAAGGAGACCAGCTCTGGCCTCATTTCCAAGGTGCCTGTGGGTTCCTTCCCTGACCAAGCCAGGGCCAGCAGGTCCCGGCCTGCAGGGTCTCTCTGGTCCTGCTGAGGGCCACTCCTGCCCACCCGTCTTCCCAGCCAGAGCCCGGGGTGCAGCACACTCCACGGCAGGCACTGGGTGCCCCTGCACCACACCCACAGCCCCCTAGTGTGGCAGCCTTTGCTGTCAGGGCCGCCGGGCCACTCTGGAGACGGAGGCCCCAGAGGGGAGCTGGGGTCTGTGCTTGGCCCCCACCCTGGCTCGGATCCTCGGGGATGAAACTGCCCCAAGCCCCCGAGATGCTCAACTCAGAGGCTGCCTACCTGCACGGTCAGGCCTGGGCACCAGGCGGGGGCTGTGAGTGGTGCTGGGCCAGCTGCTTCCCATGGGCTTGGGGGTCACAGGTTGCCAGTGGGGTCCCGGCAGCCAGTCCTGGCCCTGCCCACGCTCGGGGCTCCGCCTGGCGACCCTGATCCCGCAGGCCCCACGAGCCTCAGGACCCAGTCTCCGTGTCAGGACTCACTGTGTTTGAAACACAACCCCAAACGTGGCCCTCGCCCTCAAAGCCTCCCTAGCGGCTGCAGCTGGCATCCAAGGACAGAAACTGCTCGCGAACTCTGGCACCCAGCCCAAGACATGTCTGCATGGCGTCCCAGGAAGAGGGCTGTGCTCTCCTCAGCACCCCACTACGGCACAGGGACAAGTGTCCCAGGCCAAAAGGAAAAACTGGCCCCGAGCAGCCCCAGCTGAGACCCCGCCCTGTCCCCAGAGGCCCTGCCCTTGGTGGCCCCGCCTGGTCACCCAGGGCAGCCTCATGAGCCACACACGCCACCCTCCCATGGGGCAGCTGTGGTTCTGTCCATGGGGCTCCCAACAGTGGCCGGGTGCTCAGAGGGGACACCGGGGCAGAACCAGGGCAAGCGGGGACACCTGGAGAAGGGTCGCTGGCTCACAGCCTGTATGTGGTCTCCTGCTCCTCGGCCCACGGAGGCCTCTGCGTGGCCTGGGCCGGAGCCCGAGGAAGGGAAGCTGAGCCAGGACACATACACATGCGCACGCACACACGCACGCACACACGCACGCTGCCCAAACAGTGACGATGGCCCAGGCCAACCCATAAATAAAACCCAATTAATTAGGAGTTCTCAGAGAGCCGCTGCCTCCTCACTAACCATCTGGGCATGCAGAGCCACCCGACCAGGGACCGTCCCGGTCAGCCTGCAGCCAGCAGCCCTGCCCCTGCTCGTGAGGAACACGGACGCCATCCCAGCGAGGCAAGGCCGGGAAAGCCTTGCCGTGCCCACCTCCCCCTCCGGCCCTCCCTGCCCCTCGCCAGTCCTTGGAGAGATCCCCGCGAGCCACCGCTCACCTCACATCCTCCCCTGCACCATCTGTGCTTAGGAGACCTGAGATCCTGCCGCTAGCGCCGCCTCCGAGAACAACTACTACCCAACGCAGCCCAGCTCGCATCCCGACTCACCCCGTGAAGCGAGGGTTTGAGAGCTCACGGCGCAGACGCAGGGCCGAAGGACACCGGTGGGACAGGGACAGCCCCGCCCCCCGCCCCCCCCAGCAGCTGGGGCCTGGCATCCCTGCCTCTGCTTGGTCCCGTGGCGACAGCATCCTGCTCCCGAAACTCCTGTGTCGCAGTCCCAGCCCAGGACAGCACGGACCCTCACTCGGATAGCTCACCGCGCGAAGTCAGAACGACACGCGGGATGGGGTCCTTGTGAAAGGGCGGCTCACTGCGCGTGGACCCCAGCCCACCCGATTTCAGAGCGATGCTGACACCCTTCAGCCAGCACCGCTGCCCCTCACCTGCCTGGGAGCCAGTGGGACGCGCCACAGGGCCGGCCTGCGCGTAAAGCCGGCCTCCTCCTCACGCCTGCACAGCAGAGGGCGTCCCCACCCCTCCCCGTCCTGTGTCTCCGCTCCATGCTCTAGAGCAAGTCTCTGGGATGCGCACCCCTCAGGGGACCTCCAGGAGCTGAGAGGGCTCCACGGCAGGGCGGGGTGATCTGCACCCCGAACAGCAGTGGGTGGGGCTGCTTGCTGTTGCCTCCTCCAGGACCGGGCACAAGGGGCCGTGACATCTCTGCGCGGCCCAAGTACAAGGGACTTGTCCTAGAGCCGCTGCCATACCCGTCACCCTGCGCCCCTCCTCCCCTCAGGGCCCCTCCCCACAGGCCGCGCCTGCCTGGATGAGCTGCGCTCTCTGCTGTGTGCTTGCTCATGAAACACGGGCCCTCAGTTCTAAGGGTTTACTCTTCTACCGTGTGACGGCAGCTTTCTAACGTGCTGCCTTGGTAATGCTGAGTCCCAAGTCAGTTGTCCCCAGCCAATCCCAGGGCCTGAGAACCTGCCATCTCCTAGAACACAGGGACCCTGCAGCCAGGCTAAGTGAAGGGCCCTGCAGGGATCGTCCTGACCACTTGGGCCTGGTGTCAGGTGCGGGTGGGTAACAGCCGAGAGGCTGAGGACACGGTGCTGCAGCTCCGCAGGTGGAGGAAGGGGCCACAAGCCGAGTGCTGCGGGCGCCTCTAGGAGCCACAACACGGACCTGAGTTCTCCTCCGGGCCTTGGGAGGAGCAGCCCTGCCACCTGTGCCTGACTGCAGCACAGGAAGGCCCGACTCAGCCTTCTACCTTCCAGAAGTTTGAAAGAATAATGTGTGTGGTTTGAAGCCATCCAGATTGTGGTCATTCTTGAGAGAGGCCACACTGTGTGGGGGGATGCAAGTCACTGTCCCCTGTGCCAGGACCCATCCTCTGAGCACCTGTCTACACTAGCCTCGGCCGTGGAGGCTACTGCTGGTAGCCCCAAGCCCGGGGACCGGATGGAACCACGGTGACCTGTAGGTGACGTGCACAGGGACTGTCTGCACCCAGGATCCTGCAGCAGGGGCAGCCCAAGTGGCATCTATGGAGACACCAATACCCTGAGCTGTTCGGCGGCAGCGTTGCCACCCGGATGCCGTGAATGGGACTCCCTGCGGGGGCCCTACTGGACTCTGTGTCACTTGGCTCCACCGTGACTCCCAGAACCTGGGCGGGGTCCCCAGTCCACTCCCTGCTCCCCTCTGGGGCTCAAGGACCCCGGCTGGACCCCGAGGGCCTGACTGGCTCTGTCTGACTCACGATGCTTTTTCTACACAGATGATAGCAGTACTGTGACAGGCCGGGCTGCCCTCTGCTTTGTGCTGGACAGACACACGTCCTGCCGGTGTCCCCAGCTGAGCGGCAAGCTGCGGCCGCTCCACCCTCCAGCTCTCCTCTGCAGGGCACCCGAGTCTCTGGGCCCAGCTGGTGGCGCCCCTGTCTCAGCCCTTTCACCAGGGCGGCACTGGGAGCACGTGTGGGGGTGGGGCTGTAGATCAAGCAATGAACCCCATCCCAGGAAGGAAAAAGCTCTGTCAGTGGTGGAGACAAGGTGCCCTAAGCCTCACAGACGGAGACACCGTGGTGGCGGGCAAGGGGATGTCTCTGAGACTCCCGAGTCCCAGGTAGTGCTCTGGCGCTGCCACTGCTCCTGAGCCCTAGAGACGGAGGACGCGCCCGAGAGCAGGCGCCCTGCCTGCGGGGAGGCTCCCGGCCGCCTGTCCCCACGCTGCACCTGGTGCACTGAGACACAGCTCATGCAGACGTGCTGGGTAGGAGCCCCAGACTCACCTTCGGCCCCCTCGCCGTCCTGGCCCTGCGCCGGCTCCTCATCCTCTTCGTCGGGGTCGGCATCGGGTGTGGCTTCCTCCTTGGCGCAGCCCGCTGCCTCCTCCAGGAGGGCCACCCCCGCCGCCCCCTCGCCTGGACATCTGGGGTCCTCGGGCTTGGGCTTCTTGGGCTGGCTGCGCTTGCGGTGGGACCTGGGGTGAGGGAGAGTGTCAGGCAGGAGACAGGGACGGGGGCACGGCTTGCAGGCTGCTGGCAGGACAGAGCCCACCTGCCCACCCACTGGCAGGCGCAGCCTCGGGCTGGGGAGGAGCGGAGCGGGTGGGACGTCAAGCGGGAGCTGATGGCAGCTGGAGATGGACGCCGCGCACACCAGGTGATGGCGGGACGCTTCGGCCTCCGGGAACCAGGCGGTGAGGACACACAGGGCAGACGCGGGTGGACGGCAGCCGCGTGAGATGCTGGCGGCAGGGACAGAGGTGCACTTACGCCAGCCCCGGCTTTTTGGTCTGCTCTTTCCTCCTCTCTAGACTGGGCTTCCTCTCCTCCTCAGTCTTTCTCCAGTGTCTGCTTTCCTTCAGACTAATTTGTCTAGAATGTAAATTTCAGGGAGATTTTTTCTAGCACTCTGGTCCCCCCATGCGTCTCCTGGGGCCTAATCTCGGGCACTGGTCCCTGTCCCCAACTCCCTGGTCTGGGTCCCCTGAGCCCAGATCGGCTGGCCTGGCACAGGGCACAGCTCGAGACAGAACAAGGGAGACCCAAGGAGGCCTGTGGCTGGCTCAGCCGCGCCTTCCCGGCAAGGAGAGGCAGAGGGAAGAAGGGGCAGAGGCGGCGAGCAAGGGCCTGCAGCTCCTCCAGGTGAGCGCTGCTGCGGCCCCAAGGCAGGAGCAGAGGCGGGGGGGTCACACGCCTGGCCCCTGCACGACCGCGGGGCCCCCTGGCCGTGCTGCCTGACTCCCCAGTGCCCCTTCTTCCTCCCCTGCTGTCGCCCGCCCAGCCCTTCCGGGGGCCAGCAGAAAGGCAGCGGCTCCCGGAGACCCTGCGGCACTCGTGGCCAATGCCGGGGCCCTCCTGTCCCTTTCTAGGTCACTGCTCCCTGCGCCTGGGCTTGCGGCTGTGTCCCCACCCAGGGAGAGCCACTCGATGGCAGCAGCATGAACCCCACGAGATGACCAGCAGCAAAAAGCGGGTGCAGCATTCCAGGGGCGCAGGCAAAGGCATGTGGGTGTCACACACGCGGGGTGCGCAGGGTGAGATGGGGGCGGCAGGGAGGGACAGGGAGACCCTGAGGGGAGAGCAGGGGATGTGGGGCCCCTCCCAGCAACGCCACCTGTAGCTCAAGAGGCGGCCCAGGGGTCACCACCCATCCCCGCCAGGGGCTACTCCAGGTCAGGAGCTTCGAGGGCCACAGGGCCAAGGGACCACAGACACCCCTTCCACCCAGCCCCCGCCCCGCCCCGCCGGCAGCCTCCTGCCCACTTGCTTGCGTCCCGAACCGCCCTCAGCTCCACACGGCCACCTCTCCCCTCCCTGTTCCCCGCTGGGGACCAGTCGTGGAGGCCACTTCCAGGCCGCAGACCAGGGGCCTCCTGGGCCCTCAGCCCACTGGCGCTGGCTCTGTCGACATGAAGCGGCTGCACCACGCAGAGACAGGCCTTGGCCGGTGTGCCCATGGGGCTGGGGTGCCTGAGTCCAACTGCTGCCACCTCTGCTGCAGCATTCCCTAGATGCAGGGTCTTCCTCTTGCATCTCTGTAATTTTTATTTCGGTTGTTTGACGTAGGTCTTGCTACGTAGTCCAGGCTGGCCTTGAACTCCCTGCACAGCCCAAGCTGGCCTCCAACTTGAGGCGATCCTCCTGCCTCAGCGTCCTGAGTGCTGGATAACAGGCATGCACCACCACGCCTGGCTCTCTTCTCTACCTGCAGGCACCTGCCTGTGCCATGGCTCCACTTTCCACGTCTGCATCCCTCCACATCTCCCAGCACAGATGCAGAGGGCCCGGCTGTCTGGCCCCGGGCTTCTCCAGGCTCCATTTACCATTGTCCACAAGTCATGGCTCCTCTTCCCTCAGTCACTTCTCTTCCTGAGTCCCCAGCGCCCTGCCACGGCCGGTGTTCTCCTTTGCAGGGCAGCGCGTACTTGCTGAGGTCCTACTCCCTCTGATGTGTCTGCCCCTGGAGCCGCTCGCTCTCCTGGCCCCGTGGCTCTGTAGCTCCGCTCTTGTGTGCCCGGGGCACATGCCCTAGAGGCCTCCCGAGGAAGGAGGTGGATCCTGGCGCTGCAGACCTAAGGCTGGGGTCCGGCTGCCCCTACCCCGCTGTGCACGGCCTGGTGCCTCTGCTGCATTGTCCAGAGGGACAGGCCTCCTGAGTCCAGGCCAGCGGGCCCTCCATCCTTCCAGCTGGAGCTTCAGGGTCTCCTGCAGGACCCCAAGATCGAAGTCCCCAGGGCCAGGCCACAGCGCAGGGAATTCTTACCCGCTGCGCTCTGCCCTTGACCTGAACTGCAGCCTTCAGGCCAGCGCGTCGTTCCTCTGCTGAAGCCCCTCCTAGAGCTCAGCTTCCCGGCTCTGTCTGCGTCCGCACTCCCAGGGCTCCGCGGGCCCCACCCTGCCTCCCAGGCTCTGGGCTGACGGGTGCCCTGGGTGCTTATCTGGCAACGCACCTTTCTGTGTGAAGGCAGTCACCTCCCATTCCTGGCATGTTTCTGAAGTTTCCTGGACTTGCCGTGCTGACTTTGGCGTCCCCACCTGCCGTCACGGACCTGCACTTCCCCGAGAGCTGCCTCAGAGCGCAGGGTCCCAGCTGTGGATTCTCCTGCCCAAGGTGTGAAGATGCTCATCGGTGGCCCTGCGAGCAGCCCGCTGCAGAGCGTCACAGCAGGTGCACGGCCACAACCCGGGGAGCCGGGCACAGCGTCTATTCGCCTATTCCCTGGGAAAGCACCGCCTGCTTCCCGGGCTTTGGGAGGACACCTCCCTCCTGCCCAGTCGCCCAGGTTCAGCCTCACCAAGCATAGAGCTGCCATCTGCGGGGAGATGGCAGGGTGGGCACAGTGGCAGCCCCCTGCTGCAGAGGGCTGAGGAAAGCGCCTAGACCCTGCGACACCCTGCCCCCACCCTGGCGCGATGGCTCCCGCCCAGCCCAAGGATCCCTCCTTCCTGGCTGCAGGCATAGACTCCATCAGGAGCTGCTTGCCCCCCTTCCCTCCTATTCAAAGTCTCTGATGTCACCCAGCTGCTCCTGTCCCTGAGCCTGGTCCTGGGGTGGTGGCCTATGGCAGTTCAGCAGTTTCTGTAGAGAATGGGACCAGTGTGCATGCTGCCTGCCAGGCTGCGCTGGACATCACTTGGTTAATTCATACCAGTGCTGGGACAGAGTCCACCTAACAATGCTAACACGCTCAAGACAGCAGGTGCTTCCCCTGGTCCTCGGCTGACGGGAGACAGAGAAGATGGCCTGCAGCCCCACTGCCCAAGAGCACAGAGCACGGCCCGCAGCCCATGATGGCCAGGACTCCAGGGACCAGGACTTTGGTTGCATGTGTGCCCAGGCTCTGGGCGCCCTCCCCGAAGGAAGCGTTTTGTGTCCCAGAGGAGAGAAGCTAGGGCACAAGGTCACTGCTCCCTGTGGCCCGGTGACACGTTTTTGGGGGCCGCAGGTGCAGCAGCAGTTGGGGTGTAGGAGCCTCGGGGCTGCTCCTCATCTCCCTACCTGCAAGTGTCCAGAGATGGCTGGAGAAGCCAGGGAGAGCTGCAGGGCCAGGGACACCTGGGCCACACTTGGCTGGTGGCAGAAAGCAGCTGGCAGCGGGGTGGGTTGGGCAGCTGGGTGGCTCCCCCCCACTGCCCTCCCAAAGCCCAGGAGGGGCGCAGTGGTGCTCTCTCCACGAGCTCAGGTGGGAAGTGACAGGAGGCAGGGTGTGGGTTGCAAGGGCACCAAACAGCACACAGCTGCTCGCCTGGCCCGGCCGGGAGGAAAATGCAAGTGTCCCCTGCCCAAGGGGCGGGGCACGTCACATCAGCCAGTGAGACGCAATTATGGAAAATGAATTCAGGGAAAGGCAACGAGTCCGGCCATGCAGTCTCCTCGGCGCTCAGGGCGGCTCTGCTGCAGCCAGGACCACGGCTCAGCCTCGGTCCTGGCTCCGCACCGCTGAAGGGGGACCACGAGGCCACCCGGTGCTGCTCCTGGGTCTAGCATAGGGCTCCTCACCGGGGGACACCGGGTCATGTCTGGGACATCTGCAGCCGTCAGTGCCAGGGGAGCGCCTGGCCTGGAGCAGGGGAGGCCAGGGCTGCCGCTGCTCAGCACCTGCAGTGCTCGGGACGCCAAGAGAAAGCCCAGCCCCGGGGTGCTCAGGCCCCAACCCGTGGTGATATCCCCAGCCAAGGACGCACTGACGGCCTCACCCAGCCCCCCGGAGGCCTCAGGAGCTCAGGGTCCCAGACAGAGCTGGGCACAGCGAGGGTATGGGGGACAACCACAGAAAGGGCACAAAAGCACTTCTGAGTGCCACTGGCCACGGCCCGCTTTTAACATGTGGCACAGCGGCCTTCCTGCGAGAGCGCCTTGACTTCACAAGAAGAAAAGGGAATTGGCCTTGTTTTACATACTAAAGGCTTTGAAGAAAATTACATCCCTGGGAAAAGAACTTGATCTGTTATTCCAACCCAGTGCCGGGTTATTCCGGCTCCTAGGGGCTGTGAGGGGAGGCAGGATGCTCCAGAAAGGGGTAGGATTGGGCCCGGGGGCCGGGGGCAGGGGCTGCAGGTCTGTGCAGTGTCAGGGACGCTGGTCCAAAGGCTACTGCTTCTGTGCAAAGCCTGGCGCTGCCTCCTGGCAGCGGCACACTCTAATCCCGTTCTGCCCCACAATGTGGCGCCTGTTTATTGGCAGTCCGCTCTGTTGACCAATTAGCCCGAGTCACAATCAATTAACCATTATGCAAATGGCCTGTCCAGCCCGGGAGAAAGGCGGCAGAGCAGCCGAATGAGGCGAGAGGCTTTTCATGAGGAATCAAAGGCGCAGACAACAAAGGAAACCAGAGGGAGCAGAGCCGCACTGCCTGCAGGGCCGCTGCAGGAAGAGAGCGGGAGTGTGACAATGCTCCTGAGCAACACACAGAGCATGTGATGGGGCCGCAGGCCTCCTCGGGACAGCACAAGCACAGCCCAAAGGGTGACGCGCTGGGCCCTGGCAGGCTCCGCCCATCTCCGGTGGGACACCGACAAGGGGCATGGTCAGGCCAGCAGTGACCTCAGAGCCAAAGCCACTGCCAGTGTGACAACAGTGCGGGCCAGCAGCAGTGCCTGTGTCTTGAAGAGTCGCATCCCGGGCCTGTGACACCGGGAGGCCGCTGTCCAGGGTCCGTGCACAAGGCTTCACCGGGCCGGGGCCTCTGCACTGCGTGGAAGCCGCTGTCCCCAGAGCGGGGGCTGTGTGGAGGCTCCGCGCCGTCTCTCCTGGCCCCAGCCACACTCAGGGACTGTGCGATGTTCCTCGGGCAACTGGGGGTGAACCGTGCAGACAGATGGCGGGGAGCAGCAGGGGCCCACAGTCCGGATGTGGTGCCCATGAGGTGTGGCGCTTTGCCGGTCTTGGGCCTCTCTGCCTGGGATGCTATCGATTTCCTCACCAGGCCTGCCACCCACGTCCCCAACCCCGGTACCTGTAGCCACAGCCACAGAGGAACCGTGAACATGCTGCTGTGGTGGGCGGGGCTGGGGCACCACACAGTGGAGGGGCCCCGAGGTGCACAGCGAGATAAATGGGGGTGTCTACGGACACCCTAAGGATGGGACCCCAAATCTGAGCCACACACCAACAGCACAGTGAGCACGGTGCAGAGGGCGGGAGCCCCACAGCCCACTGGGGCCCAAGAGGCCCCCACAGGACCTGTACCTCTCAGAGCCAACAAGGGTCCTGCTCTGAGGGCTGCTCTGAGGGCAAAATGTAAGGTTCCCTCCAGAGGCAAAGGCAGAAAGAAGGAGGGACCCGGGGGAGCCCCCAGAACCACGTGGCCAGGGGCCCTTGGGGCTCTGCTGAGGAGGGACACAACATTCTGCCCCAAGTGGCGCTGCCAGCCTCAGGACAACGGGCCTGCTGTAAGAGACGGCACGGGACAGCTGGCTGGCAAAGCAAGCAGGACCCGCCATAACAAGATCCCCAGGCAACGCCAGGGCCCCGTATGCAGACCTTCTCCCGCGCTGCAGCGAGACGTGGGCAACACCAAGAGGGGGCTGCGGGGAGCGGACAGCCTGTGCTGCGCTTCCCAGACGCGGCTTGTGCTTTTATCTTCTTCTCTGGTTCTGCCCGAGTTCGCTCCACAGAGCCAGCTTCTCCCATAACCATCTACCCCTCGCTTTCCAATACACTTTTGGCACCATTTTTTGGCTTGATTCGTCCAACTCTTTGTTCGAGGCAAAAAGGACCTTGACTACTGGTGACTGGCGGGCCACTTCTACAGAAGTTACCCAGTAACAGGCCGACCGGGCTCAGAGCAGGAAGACGCAGACAGAGAAGACATGGAGGCAGGAGGAGAAAGAGGGAGGGCAGGAGGAGGGGGAGGACAGGGGCCTAACTGGTCCCCCTGGCAGGCAGGGAAGGGTCTGCGCAGTGTGCAGGGTGGGCACCTGCTGTCCCTGGCCACCCACCTGCGCAGGAGCTTGGCCTTGAGCGAGGCGCGCGAGGCGCTCCAGGAGCTGAGCTCGGGGCTGCTGAGCGCTGTGGGGCGCGTGTGGTCCAGCACCGGCAGGTCCTTGCCCTGCTTCCAGAGCTCGTAGCGCTCCGGCTGCAGGATGCGCACGAACACGTCCATGGAGATCTTCACCATGTCCTTGCGGCACGTGCACTGCGGGGACACACACGCCTCAGACACGGCCCGGGCCGCTCCGCCCGGGGCGCTCTGGGGGAGGAGGACAGGGTCCCTGTTCGAGAGCACAGCTCCAGCACCAGCAGCCCTCCCTCGGCTCAGACGCAGTCTGTCCTTCAGAGGTGCAGCTCCAAGGGCCGGACCCCACCTGGAGAGGCCGTGACAGCAAACATGCCGGGATGATGGGGGCAACAGCTGGCAGCCCCCAGCCCCTGAGGCAGGAAACACGCAGACACGTGCGGCCCCGGAAGAGGCAGGCCGCCCTCCTCCTGGGGCTGGCCAGGGTGATACTGGCCTCATGTGCCAGCCACGGCGTGACAAGACCTGAGGGAGGAAGTGGAGGCCCAGGAGCCAGGGCCACAGAGCTCGGAAGGGTGTCAGGCCCCACCCGCTGGGGGCAAGCAGCACAGCCAGTTTCCTGCTGGACGTGGCAAGCAGCAGCCTGGGCAGGGTGTCCCCACGCACACACAAACTCGGTAACAAGGACACGCAGCGGCAGGGGGCCCTTGTGCCCCCAACCTCCCCAGGTCTCCGCTCTCAGGGGCTCGGCCTCCACACTGGGCACTGCAGGCGACCTGGACACTCAACGCTTCGGGGACTTGGGGGACAGGGAGGCTGGGCTGCTGACTCACGAGCCGATGTTGCCCTGCCCACCTCTGCAGAGCTGGGGCCCTGCAGCACAGAAGGCAAGGGACAGGGAGGGGCCCCCGTCTCAGGCAGGGAGGGGCTGGCAAGCTACATCCACAGCAGGCCAAAGTGTCAGTGTTCTCCATGTCGTGGGGACCCAGCCCCTACCCGACCTCTCAGTCTGTCATTGGGGCTCAAAAGTAGCACAGACCAGGTGGACACCTGAGGCAGGGAGAGCACAGAGGACATGGGGCCACGTGGTGGCTGTGGCCTGGCAGCCGCACTGCCCAGCCCTGCTCTCCCAGGGGACACGCGTGGACGCGATGGCCGCAGGACCATCACCCCCAGCCCTGCCTGGAGCCCTCGGCCTCCGTGTGAAGTGCACAGCCCCGGCTCTTCCGCTTCAGGGACCACTTCGCTGGCCCAGTGCGCCCTCCACGGAGGAAGGAAGGGGAAAGGACCCGACCGCCACCACGAGTCCCTGCCCTCACAGGCCCCTCTGCGCCCCACCTTTGCTCTGCGGACACCGAAACTTCCCAGTCCCGAGCCAGTGCTGCCAGGCGGGAACTTCCTGCACCCGGGGCCCCTGCCCCGAAGGGGGGACATTTACGGCACATCCCGGCAGACTTGCTGCATAGAACGGCAGTGCGCAGTGAGGTGAGGCTGGCGGTGCAGTTCGGCTGCACAGAGGCAGGAGCGCAGATGGTGCCCGTGGCGCAGGCTCCTGGCCGGCCCGCGGCCTCCCCAGTGTCGCCAGCCACAGCAGCTTAGGGGTTTGTATCGAGCGGCTGTGCAATTGCTTTTCCTCGCGTAATTACAAAGAGCACCTGTGTGCGTCCGGGGGGTGTGGGGGGACATGCTCTGCAGAGCGCACCATGGGGCTGCGCTGACCAAGCTGGCCCTGTCTCCCCACGTCCCTGCCAGCCTAAGGCCACCAGCCAAGACGGGGCCGCTGGCACGAGCCCACTGCACTGGCAGGATAGCGTCACCCTGCAATGCTGGTGGCCCCTGGGCCACTGCAGAGACGTCTCCGGGGGCTCAACAGGGACGTGGGCAGTGGGTCTGGGAGGAAGTCCCAGCCTTGTGGCTTGGGATTCGAGACAGTCACTCCGTGACTGACCCCAGGCCTGAGGCCTGACCCCGGCCCCAGCCCCCAGGCCCAGCCCGACAGTGTGGGAGAGGGAGAAGCCAAGCAGAGCAGAGAGATCTCACTGCCAACCGCCACAGCTGCTACCGCGCCTCTTGCTGAGCGCAGGAGACACCCAGACTGGATCTGGCTGCCCCCTGCCGCAGGGCCGCCTGAGGGGGGTCAGGCTGGGAGGAGCCTCGCTGCACAAATCTCAGGGGGCCTGCCGAGCTGGCACCCACGGGGGAAAGAGAGCAGCAAACAAATCGGGCTATTTGTTTTCATCCCCTCCCTCCTGCCGCCATCATGTCCTCCCGGCCCGCCCTGCGGGTTCTGGCCTCCTGGGACGCGCGTGTCCCTTACTGAGGCCGATGTCCTGCCCGGCCCGACGTGGCATCCCCCCACCAGCACTGAGACAGAGACAGAGCTGCTCTCAGGGGTCGCAGCTGAGTCAGTAGCTTCTGATGGACAAACCAGGCACAAGAGGGAAAAGGGCACCCCACCCTGCAGGCCTGTGTGCACCCTGGGCCCACGTCCACCACACAGGACCCAGCGTCAGCCACTGTAGCGGGGTGGGATGCCCTCCTGGAGCCAGGAGGACAAGGAGGGTGGCCAGTGGCTCCAGGAGTGCAAGGACCCCTTTGGGGACAGATGGAGGAGGATGACAACTGGGACTTGGGGTACGTGTGGGGTGCCTCGAGCAGCCCACGCCATTACCCATGGGTCCTGCCCTGGCTACACAGCAGCCTCTGGCTGTGCCCTCTTGGGGGTCCTGCCCTATCCCTCAGCTCGACTGGCTGCCACCCCTTCCCAGGGATGCTGCTGCCCCTCCAGAAACCCCTACAACTGCAGCAGCTCCCCACAAAGTGCTCCTTGAAGAACTCCTGACATGGCTGCTAGCCACAGCTGCTGGTGCCAATTTAATTAATCAGCAGATGTGCCTGCTGGCATTCCCGGAACGCAGGAGAGCAAAGGCTGTCCCCGCCTCTGGTGGAGGCTGGGGAAAAGCAGTAGCAGCGGGAGAAGCCAGGCTGGGCTCCGTGTCACTGCCCCTCGACATCCCCAGCGAGACCCCAGCCTCTTGAAGGGAGTAGACAGCAGCATCTGGCTCCAAGGAGCCCCAACGAAAGGTGGAAGTGGCTCCCTGACGCCACAGGCCCCTTGTCCCCAATCTACCCTCCTTCGGACCTTGCCAAACAAAGAAACAAAGATGTTTTCTGCCAAAACACATGTGCTGACCCGCATTACATATATGTACCCCAAGGCCCCCGGACCCTGTCTGACATCAGGGTCAGGCTGAGGAAGCACGGTGCTGGCAGGACAGTCCCCGAGGCATCTCAGGACAGCGACGGGCTCAGACGTGCCAGGTATGCTGAGGACACAGAGTGTGCGGCCACACAGCAGGAAGCTCCAGTTATGAACCAAACTAACCAAGCGCCCAGAGACTCATCCAGACGCCTGTGAGGCGCTTCACCCCCAGGATTAAGCAAGTTCCACGCTGTTTGCTCCCCTGACCTCATCACTGAACACTAACCACTCAAGTCAGGGCACAGGTCAAGCCCAACTCGCCCCACGCTCTCTAAATAAACTTTTACTGTCACACAGCCCTGACATCCAACCACCCTGGGGCCTCAGCTGAATTTGCCCAGCAGCAGACTCAGAAGTCACAACAGAGACAGTGGCCTGCGAAGGCAGAAATGCTACAAAAAGCGTGCCGACCCCTGCTGAAGGCCTGCAGTAACCTGTGCAGCGGGACTTGCAGTCTCAGGACCCGGCTGGCGGCTGTCCCCATACCCACGGCGCGCTACTGCTCCCGCGGAGCCCTGCCCTGCACCACGCGGCCTCACACTCAGCCACCCCCGTCACTGCCCCTCGCAACACGGCCCGAGCTGATCCCTCACAGGGAGGGAGCTTAAACCACTGGGTGTCACCCACACAGGGCCCCGGGAAGGCGCCCACCCGGCTCCTTCACAGACCTGAGCCAGCTGCAAGTCCCCAGCCCGCAGAGCTCCTGCGCTCGGCCCAGGTCGTTTCAGTTTTGTTCCCATCGCCCTGAGCGCCCACACACAGAAGCGCGGAGACCCGGTCTCAAGGGACGGCCCCGCACTCCCGCAGCCGGTGCAAGCAGCAGCCACGCCGATGCCAATCCCAGCGAGCGACCTATGGGGACATGGGGATATGGGGACCCGGGCTTGGGAGGGTCGCGTCCCACAGACCCCACACAGCGACTGCCTCACCCAGAATGTTAGTTTCCCAGG
>NW_004955495.1:4047400-4073925 GCF_000276665.1 Chinchilla lanigera
AAAAAAAAAAAAAAAAATAGGTGTTGGTTTTAGATTCCATTCTGTCCTTGGGGCTATGGAACCCCAGAGCAAAATGTTTCCCAACTTTCAGCTCACGGAGCCGTGTCTCAGGTCTGAGCCGGCATGTGCTCTGCATCTTCAGTGTTCAGACGTGGCTGCGCAGCTCCTCAGCGCCCTGGGACAGGGGCTTTGATCAGATGAGCACCTCGGGGAGGGGCCGGCCCCGATGCCTCCCCGCCCACCCTGGGCCTGAGCCCTGGAACTCCGCAGGTCCAGAGCCCACGGTGTGCCCAGGTGGCCAGGCCCCAGGTCCGTGCGGGCTCCTGCTCACTAGGCAGGGCAGGGACAGTGCGGCCCACAACGCCGGACCCCTGGGCTGGGGCTGCCCCTGTCTTCACTCAGGTCCCCCTCACAGAGCTTCGGGCGTTGGACTCTGCGTCCTCGGTGTACGGCTGCGGTCACAGCCCCTTAAGGAAGTCCCAGGCTCAAGAAATCACTAGCCAGAGGCTCACCCACATACAGCTGTCACTCACAGATGACACGCAGGGATTTATGACCTCCTCTCCGCGCCTCTGCTGCTGGCTCACCCTGTCCCCGGAGCCCGGCCACCACACCAAAGAGCTGTGAGCAGCGTGGCTGTCATCCTCCTCCCAAGACTGACACATTTAACAGCCTGGTATCCGTGACGCGGTCTCCCAGGACCAGCAGCCGAGTTCCAGAGAAAATGAGAAAATGGGGAAGAGCTGATGGTTACAGAGCGCGGGGCCGGCGTGGGACCAGATTTCTCCTCGCTGGAGCACAAAAGACACAGGGACCTGGCAGCCGTGGGTCCAGAGCAACACAGGCTCGGGCCTGCCTAGGGAGGTGGCACCGCAGCCTCAGCCTGGCCTAGGCCTGCGGGGTCCGCAGAGGGTAGAGTCAAAACCCAGAGGCTCGGGAGCTGCCTCAGGTCACAGGTGGCGCTGTCCCCCACCCCCAGAGCCCCGCTGATGAACGCCTGACTGCATGCGTGGGGATGGGCAGGGGACGCCTCATGGGATTTACAGTGAAGGAAGATGAACTTTCTCCTAGGAATAAATACAAACTCCCAGAAAGACTTGGAGGGTCTTCTTACTTAAGCAGTGCTTTGGCTTTGTGTTCTGTTTTGTTCTTTGGTATCAGGGATGGAACCCTTTGCTCTCAGCCACATCCCCAACCCTTTTTTGTTATTTTTGTTTTGAGCCAGGGTTTTGCTAAGTTATGCAGACTGGGTTGGAACTTGTGATCCTCCTGCCTCAGCCTCCCTGAGTGCTGGGATGACAGGTGTGCAGCACACTTACACAGCACCTCTCCGCCTCGTATGGGTCACCCAGTAAAGCCCCAGAGGAGGAGCAGGGATCATGGCGTCCAGCACTCTGCACGGGGAGCTGGGCTCGGGGGACAGAAGTGGCAGCTCTGGAGTGGGGACTGCAGGACCAAACCTGCTTCCTGCTCACAGAAACTGCCCCTCCCTGGTCCTCCAGTGGCAGGAGGGGAGGCCCCTCCATGGGGTCCCTTTGCATGCTCAGTGTCTGAGAAATTGTCTTTTATAAGCCACTATAATCTACACAATATAACTCAAATCAGGCAAAACTGCTGTTTTTATAAAGTGTAATAAAAAATAGGAAGAAAACCACACTGACCACCAGCATCATACTGCAAAAGGCACACGCTCCCGATTCTGGTCCCAGGGCATCATGGCCACATGGGGGACCTCTGCCTCTCAGGGAGTCCCTGTGCAGGACTCCTGGGCCGGACAGACAGCAGGTTGGCCCTTGGGGCCTGAGGGGCACACGTGCAAGAATCGTCATTCTTGCAGCCAGGTGTGGTAATGCACACCTGCCTTCCCAGCATTCTGGGAGGCTGAGGCAGGCGGATAGCAAGTTTGAGCCTAGCCTGGGCAACTAAGTGATTTAGCAAGACTCTGCCTCGAAATAAAAAAGCAGAAAAATGGCTGGGGATGTAGCTCTGTGTGAAGGCCCTGGGTTCCATCCCCAGTACTGCAAAAATAAACCTTCAGTGGAACTTGACATCTGGACCCCCAGCGGCTGAGACCTATAGGCCCCGCGTGGCAGGGCCGGACACCACTGCAGCGCCTCGCATGAGGAGGACCTGAGGCAAATGTGGGACAGGCTCTCAGCAGGCATCTGGAACAGCTGCCCTACACCCCGGATCAGCTCTGCAGGAACAAAGCTCTGGATACACATGGCCCATCCTCCGCTTTGCCTGTAAACTGCGTCCTCTAGTGGTTGCTCTACAGCTTGTCACTGCCAGGGGACAGGTTTAGAAAATGTGGCTCATCAGGACACAAGGGGCTGCCTCAGACTCTCTTTATTTTGTTTTTTGTTTGTTTGTTTGTTTTTAATTCCGGTACCAGGAATCAAATTCACAACCTTGCGCTTGCCAGGAAGGCACTGTGCCGCTGAGCTAAATCCACTTTCTCAGAGACACATGGGGAGCCATCTCCCCCTGGTCTTCCTGGGATCTAGGAACCTGAGCCATGGTGCCACCAACACCATGTGGCCTTGGGCACCGCTGCTTACTTTTCCACCTCTGAGCACTACGCCCACTCCCAGGCACAGACAGGGCACTGACACGTGCTGTCACTCTCCTCTCTCTGCCGCGTGTCACTGGCCACGCTGTTCCCATGCAGATGCCGAGGCCTTCCCCTCAACAGGGACACTCAGAAGCATTGCAGGAGCTCTGGGCCCCCCAAGAGTTGGTGGCGCAGACACAGAACAAAGGGAAACCCTGTCCCCCAAGGTAGATGTGATAACAAAAAGATGTCACCAAAGTCACAGAAACATGCGCGGCTCTCACAAAACCTGACATCTTTGCTGGCCACAGCGGGGCACCAACCACATAACACTGAGGCCCCTGAGCCTAAGGTCACGCGCCCCAGCTCTACAGGCCCCCAGAGCCCCAGACTACCGCATCTGCTGACCTGTCCCTGCGGTCCTGGAGACAAGTGTGCCTGGGACCACACCTGCTGCCTGCCAGGGGCGAGGGGTCTGCAGCCCCTTCACCTTTACTGACGGGGCCCACGGAACTGGTTTCTGAAGAATGCATGCACACACACCTACCACACATGCCCACGTGTGCACACACTCAACTCTGCACCTGTAGGGACACCCAGACCCCAAGAGTTCCAGCTGCAACGCTCCGCCCACCCAACGCCCCACACCGGTCCCTGGTTCGGACACACCCGGCACGGGGCGTGAGGCCTGCTTTCGGGAGCAGGCGCTGCCCAACCACGCACATCTCTTCCCGCCGCCCAGCCACCTCGGAGCTTGCCAAAGATAATGAGGACAGGCTGCAGGGCCCGTGGGGGCTGGCTTGCCGCGTTTCCCCCATTTAAACAGCACTGAGCTTTAATCAGGGGCTATCTCATTTGAAAAGATTGAGCAGATACTAGAATTTGCTCATGTAAAGTAGCAAAGTGGGAAAGAGGAGTCCCAGCCATTGGCCTAAAGAGAAAATTATTAAATGTGGTTCAATAAAATCATCAACCCAAATAGCATCGGGCCACGGGGACCCTCTTCTGCCGTCGGCCCGCAGATGCAGGAACCAGGGCGGAACATCGAGGCCGCCGCCGCAGCGTGGGAACTGCCGATGGCGGCGGGCAACTGTGCGGTTCGTGGCGCCTGCTGCGCATGGAGCAGTGTGGACGGGGGCGCCCCTGCCTGAGTGGGGACAGCAAGCCTGTGTTCCAGCCGATGGCCCACTGTCACCCACAGCTGGACACAGCTATAGCCCCCACCAGGAACCACGGGCACACAGACGTCAAAGCAGCGCTGCCCCCGTCCTGGGTCTTCGCTGTAGCATCACCTTGGCACTGTGTCGCTACCGAACAGCCCCTGAGATGCAGCAGTGTGCTGGGCGCAGCGCTCTGCCTGGGCCTCTCTGGGGGGCCGGGGCTGCAGCCCCGTGTGGCCAGGGCTCCCGCACGCCCAGCACGGTCCCCATACGGCAACCGGTGCGGCCCCCTCATCTCTGTACTGCCACCACCACAGACCCCGTGTGTCAGCCAAAACCTGAGGGCACAGCCACGCCCCTCCACTGCCCCGCACGCCAGGCCTCCCCTACAGCTAGATCGCAGGGACAAACGTCCTCTCTGCACCCACCCCATGGCCAGGAGACCCCTCCTTCCTGAGACACCGGCTGCCCCACATGCGCAGGACAGGGCCTACTCCCTCGCGGGAGGCGAGAGACGTCCGTCCCCAGTGTGTGCCAGCCCTGCTCACCCTGGACCTTGCTGGAGCCAGGTGGGGTGTGCCCTCTGTTCCCTCAGCCCCACCCAGGCCTCAGGCGCACGGGACTGGAGAGTCACCCACACCAGCACCCCAGAGGGGAGCTCACTGGGAGTGGGCTCGCCACAGGTGCAGTGAGCTAAGATGAAGTCACACTGGCTTAGGGTGCCCTCGGCCTGGTGCCTGGGGTCCCTCTAAGAGGGAGCAAGGACTCAGACACAACAGCAGGCTGGGCCCAGAAGCCCGGCGGGGGGCGGGGGGCAGTGCCCAGAGCACAGGGCTGCCCAGCCCCTCCAAGACAAAGAGGGCGAGGGTGGGTGCTCTGGGCTGCCCACAGGTACTGCCCCAGGCTGGCGGGGCCCATCTTTGCCTCTGTGCTGCAGGCACGGCCTCCCCACCTCCCCGCCTCCCCACCTCCCGGCCTCCCCACCTCCCGGCCTCCCCACCTCCCCGCCTCCCCACCTCCCGGCCTCCCCACCTCCCGGCCTCCCGGGTGGCATGCACTCCCTCCTTGCTTGCTGTTGGTCCCCTAGACCCGAGGCTGAGTGGTGACCTACAGTGCAACAGTGCTGAGTGGAAGCAGACATGGCGGGGAAAAACATGCTTCTCCACGGCCACCTCATGCCGGGCTGAGCCCCCAACACGTTCACCGCCCAATGTACGGGGCAGGAACATGACGCCCTGCACCACCCCACATCTGATGCTGGGAAGTTGGGGGAGGAAGTGTGGCCCCCTGTTGCCAAGGTAATTATCTGAGCTGCTAACAAACCAGCTCATTAGGAAACCCACTGGAAACGAAGCCATCAGGCGCCGGCTCCCGGCCCAGCAGACAGTGGGTTTCCTGCGGGGACAGCACAGGCACGGCCCTCACGCAGGCGCTGCGCCCCATTACCACCTGCCCGACACGGGAGCCCAACGGCAGGTGCCGCCGCGCGACGGCCCGCACTCCTGATCACCAGGACACACTTCCAACAGCCCCTGCGAGGGCACCCCAGAAGCCCCACATTTTCTGATGGGGAAGAGAGGCAGGAGCGCTGCCCTGCCCAGGGCTATCCAGTGAGGGGTATCCGGGCCTGCACCCGGGCCACTGCTGTGGCTCTGCTCACAACCCTGACCTCTAGGAGCCCCTTGTTTGGATGGGGAGTGGCCGGGCACAGGTTCATCAGAAGAGGGGCACAGATGCCACCGGCAGCTGCTCCACCTCCTGTCTGGTGCCAGAGGCCCGGGCCTTGCCTGTAACAAGGGCGCCCACCCTTGCGGCATACACCCCAGCCCCACCGGGTACCCCGCCTGCTGCTTCCCAGTGCGGGCTGCTGCAGACTCGCATCCGTCCCACCCTGAGACTCCCCTGCTGCCACCCCCTGAGGACCCCGGCCCCAGGGCAGCCTCCGCATCTAATGCCACTGGACATTCAGCTGCAGCCAGGAAACACTCCCTGCAGGGCAGCACGAAAGGCAGGCGCGGCTCTGCCGTAGCCTGAGTCCCCAGCCTCTGGTCTCCCTCTGGAAAGACCCCGACACGCTGGGCAGATGTGGCTGCAGCCCCCAAGGAGCCACCCAGTCCAAAGGCCCTCAACTGAGGCAACACTCTCCCAAGGTCACCAGGTCATACACAGGGACACGGACGGCTGTCACACACGTACGGCTGTGGCACTCCTGGCATGGGGTGGGTGGAGGCCAAGAATACAGCTTGGCACCCTGCAGTGCCCAGGATGCCCGCAAAGCACACCAGCCCCAGCGTGCCCCAGCACCCAGAAGACCCTGCCTGGACATCTCTGCAGACTGTGGCCCTCAGCGCCTGCTCCAGACCTGCACGGCAGGGACACGAGCTTAGGAGCCAAGCGGAGCTGACCAGTGCTGGTGCCAAGCACTGCAAGGTCTCTGCCCGGACCCTCGCTCACCTCTATGCCTGTCAGACACCTCAAGCCCATGTGTCCACGCGGGGGCGGAGACAGTCCCAGGACACGCACAGGGCTGATGCGGGGAAGGAGCGAAGGACAGCGTTATTTCACAAAGCAATTTACAGCAAGCCCTGCAATGCCATAAATCAGAGGGTTAGTGAGGCGCAGCCTCGGGCAGCTGGCACCTCAGGGCTGGGGGTTGGGGCTTTAGCCCCTCTGCTTGGCCTGCTCCACCCGCCACCGCCTCAGCACTCTGCCTCCTCCCCGGGCCGGGTTAATCACGCAGAGCAGGCGGCATCATTACAAACAGAAGGCGTGCAGTACTCGGAGGGGCAGAGGCAAGCTGGCACCGCTTTACAGTGATTGGGCCTCACGGACCCCAGGCTGTGGGTAAGGGCCGCCCCCCAACCTGCTTCCTGCTGGCGCTCCTGCACTGACTGGCTGCAGCAGTTGAACATGGGGTGCGGCGGACGTGGGGGTGCCTCAGGATCTGTGTCTGTCTCCCCTCGCGCCAGACCCCCCCACTTGGACATCTCCCCAAGAGTGCCAGGGTTTCTCCAGGGGTGACTGAGCACATTTTACTGGCGTCCCCTAGCCGTGCCAACCCAGCTTGCAATCCTCTGGCTTGGTGTAATCTGTGGTCAACCCTCCGCCCAGTGGGTGGCTTAGGGACAGGGCAAGTCCCCAGGAAGAGGCCGAGTCTGCCAGCGCAGCAGGCAGCACCACGCCACCCATGGCACGCCGAGGTAATCCAAGGCGGCGTGCGGCCTGTAGGACTAATTCCAGTTCCGACCCGGGGAGGCTGCAGCGGGCACTGCCGTCCTCCTTGAGAAGCAGGCATCCCTTTGATGTCCCCATCAGCAATCCCCCTCCCCCGCCCTAAGCCTGTGTGCTGGGGAGCGGGGCCTGGGACATCAGAGTGCTGCCACCCGCCAGACTGCGCCCTGCCGCCGCCGTGGACCTGGAGCCTGCACCTCCAAGGGGGAAGCAGGGAAACAGGAGCGGGAAGGCACGCTGGGCTGAGCACCCATGTGACCTCGGCAGTCACCACGCCTGTCCTCTCAAGGCCATGGGCACGGCCAGTGCTGCGTGGAGGGGCTGGCGTCACCACGCAAGGAAGCGCGGGCCTGGCAGTGCCTGAGTCACACGTGAGGGAAGACGCCCACACGGCAACGCAAGGGCTCGGTCGCGAGGGGTACGACCTGTCACAGCAGACGCAGGGACACAGCGCGCTGGCCTTGCTGCCACCTCCCAGGGACAGCCTCAAGGTGGGGACAGCGCCTCAGGGACACCAGGCTCAGCGGTCTTGTGGGCCCTGTCCTGCCACAGTCCTGTGGGTCCCACTGGGTTGGTTTAATTCCCACAGCAAAAACCAACCCACAAGTTAGCCAGGTATGGTGCCAAACGCCTGCTGTCCCAGCACTCTGGGAAGTTGAGGCAGGAGGATCATAACCTTGTGCCCTGCCTGGGCAATTCAGTGAAGTCCTGTCTCAAAAAAAAAAAATGCTTGGGGTTGTAGCTCAGTATGAAGGCTCTGGGTTCAAACTCGAGCACCAGAAAGAAGAAAAAAGCAGGGGGGTGCCTGGGGCAGATATTTCTCAGCACCTGAGTTCCTGGATGCAGAGGCGCCCAGCAGCAGAGCTCTGACTGGGTACTGGGCAGGTCCTCCTGTCAGCCCAACCATCCCTCAAGCTGGGGACATCTGCAAGGCAGGGCGGCAGCGGCACAGCGCGGTGGCCCGCAGTGTCTGGGGTGCAGGGGTGCGGGCTGTGAACAACACAGGTGCCCACAGAGGAGCTGCCTCGTCGGGGGGCACTCAGAGGTGCCATCCCACCCCCTACAGGAAATCTGTGCTAGGACTCGCCAGCAGAGGCCGAAAACAACAGCTGACAGAGAGCAAAGTGAAAGCACCACTGGCCCAGGGCCCCCAGACGCTGTGTCTGGGGACATCTGGCCTGTCACACTGGGGAGCTCCTGGCATGGAGCCAGTGGGGTCCAGGGACACTGCTCAGCAACCTGCAGGGCCCAAGATGCCCCACAGAGCACAGCCTGGACCCTGACCTACCCCAACAGCGGTGTCTGGCGGGGGCACACAGCGCCGCCCGTGGCTCTCTTCTGTCACTTCCCATTCGGGCCCGAGGCAGTCTACAGAGTGACGTCCCACTGGCAGACAAGGGTCATTCAGACATCACCACCTCAGGGGGCAGGTCCCAGCACTGCAAGCGCTCAGAGGGGTGGGACGAGGGTCTGGCCTGTAGAGCGTGTGGGTAGAGAGGGCACCTGTAGCCGGTGCCACCTTCCGCCTGCCCTGGTCTCAGCACAGGGTGTGGGTGAGGGGGCATGGCCAGCCAGGCTGCAGGGGCCCAGAAGCTTCAGACCTGCAGCCTCGGTGGCTCGGCTGGCTCAGGGTGTTGCGAGGAGTGGGTGGCCTGATGCCCTCCTCCAGAAAGCTGCTATTTTGGGCTCTGGGCTGATAGCTCTGGCACCGCAGGGTGGAGGGGCCTCGGCCACACGAGGGATGGTGTGGCTGCGCCCCAAAGACACAGCCTCAGGAACGCAGAACCTGACTTCTCTGTAACTGCCATAGGCCACATGTCCTGATTCCCCTACAGCTTTGAGGATGTAAAAATCACGCCTGTTGTGCAGATGGGATAAAAGCTGCCGGCTGGGCACCGCCTGAGGGCCTGGTCTACAGCTCCTGGCTGGGCACCGCCTGAGGGCCTGGTCTACACGTCCTGACTGAACGCCTGGAACGCATGGAGGCTGTGGGTGGCGTGCAGCTCTCCCCCTGCTGCTGCGGAGCTCAGGGCAAGGCAGGCACGGGCATGGAGACTCAGCCACAGGAACTCAGCCTCTGAGCGCAGGGTACAGACGGCCTCTGGGGTCCCTGACACATGAGTGACAAGCAGCTGACCCTGAGGCAGGTGGACGGGTACCCAGGCCACAGGGGAGCACAGCAGGGGGCTCCTCTTCCCTCCTCTCCACACAGGGCCTCTTCCCGCCTTCTCCCTGACAGCCCAGCTTTCTCCCTGACAGCCACGGGAACAGGGACCCTGCCGGCACTGGGACCCGCTGCCCTGTCCCCGCCGTGCAGCCCAGGAGCAGATGCCTCAGCTGGGCCTCAGCACCCCGCAGTGCAGCAGAGGCAGCGCTGGGGCCCTGGGAGCAGCTCCGCCCAGAGCCCCCTCCGAGCGCAGTGCCACTTGTTCAGCAATTTCACGCTCCGCCACCTAACAATGTCAGCGTGGAGGCCCGAGCCAGCCCGCACTTCCCAGGTGTCACTTGTTTGCAGACACATGGCTGCACCCAAAATTGCCTTTCATGTGTGGGCAGGTCCCGAGGCCCACGCAGCCTCGGCGGTGATGGTACCTGCAGGACATGCCAGGCCAGGCCTGGGTGACAGGCACACAGCCACATAGCCTGGCCACTGCACCGTGGCTTAAGATGCTTTATTATTCCTTTAGTTCAAACTCCAGCAAGTGCTAATCCTTGGGTCTGTCCTCACCTAGCCAAGCTCAGGATTTTCACAGAGAAGATCCCCACTGCCAGCTCCAGGCTGCACCCTGGGACCAGCTCCAACCCTCTGCTACGCAGCCCGTCTCTCCTGAAGCTCGCTCAGGCGGGGGTGCGGCTCAGTGGCGCACGCTCGCTCGTGCAGACGAGGCCCCAGGCTCTGTCCCCAGTGCTGCAGAAACACCAAGAATCGAAACCAGCACTGCAGCAATTAAGACAGAGAAACAAGTAACCGAAATACAAAAGGCATGCACCCGTTCAGACCAGCGCTGCCCGCAGAACGGCAGGCCGACCAGAGCCCGGCTTCCCAGCAAAGCACACAGTCAAATAACACACGGAGGGTCTGGAGGGACCGCCTGTTGTCACCATGGGCAGCCGGCAGCCATACCCGGCTGCCCTGGGGCAGAAGGGACAGCATGGCCAAGACTCAGAGCCGCCTTAGGAGTAGCACAGGAGCCCGGCCATGTGGCCTGAGTCCCAGGCTGGGCAGAGGAGCTCGTGGTCTCCTCCTGAGCACTGGGACAGGTGTCCTGCAGGTGCAGGTGTGGCAGGAAGCACCTTAGAGTGCTATGCACACACACAGCTCACTGTCACATGTCAGAGACCAAGCGAGGCAAGTTACTGGGGGACACAAACTCATCTCCTCGCCTTTGCGTAACTTCTGGTGACCCCAAGTCAGCACAAAACCCTCAGATATGGAAGAGTGGGGTGTGGGGCCACCCCAAGCACAGGCTCTGAGGCTGCTGCAGACAAACCCAAGATCAGCCCAGGCCACCGTGCGCCCCACCTCACCTCTCCCCGGCCTCAAGGTCAGGCACCTCCTTGTGCCTCCTCACACACGCCCCAGGACCCCAGGGACAGACAGCCACCAGAGCCAGGGAAGCACCACTCCCGCCCGCTGGGCTCCTCAGCACCCTCGGGCGCCTACCTGCGTGGCTACTTTGCCGTAATCAATCCACCGCAGGGTAGCGAAATTGGTAGATTCTGCGCAGTTGAACCCATGATTGAATCCGGCGTGGTAGCCGTAGGGGAAGGTGATCATGAACTCGCCGGCCTCCTGCGTGATCTGAGGAAGGAAGTGGGAGGTGAGGGGGCGGGGAGGACAGGCAGGCCCCAAAGGGAGGAGCCGAGGCCGGCGTGAGGGCACGTCCCACCGTCAAGGGAGCTCCTGAGGTCTGGGCGCCTGGCCGACCCCGGGCAATGAGCACAGCCACCGGCCCCATCCAAGGGGACAGCATCCTCCCAGGGGACAGCAGAGGCAGACTGCTGGGCTCTGGGACACGGCCACCTCTCACACTGAATGCCTGAAGTGAGGACAGGGTCCCCTGTCTGGAGGGGCCATCACCCCTGCAGCCTCTGTGACAGGCCTCTGTGTAGCAGGGGTTCCAGGACAGTGTCCCCTTGGCACAAGAGGCCATGTGTGTGCCACAGGCCCGCAAGATGACCTGCATCGAGTCACTGTCACAGCCTAGATCCTCTATAGCTCCAAAGAAGGGCAGTAAAGGAGATTTCAGAGGCCACAGTGGGCATGCAGGGGGCTCGGTGCTACGATCAGAACTCTGCAGGGGGGCTGCGGCATCCACAGCCAGCTCCGACAGTGGGACAGAGTACCCAGTCACACAGCACAGGTCACAGAGGTGAAAAGCGGGCCATGGTGACCAGGACCCAGGCTGCCACAGCGGCCACCAGAGCCTGGAGGGCAAGGGTGGTGGTCACCGGTGTTGTGGGTCACCGCCTCATCGCGGCTCCCTGCCCCTTCCAGGGAGGGGACTCAGGCGACGGCGCTGTCCTTGCTATGCCAGCACTTGGCCATCAGTTACTTCTTTCCTGACAGCTCCGTGACAGATGACATCAGGGACTGTCTCCACTCGCTGTGTCCGGGGACCTGGCAAAGTGCGTCCTGGAGACAGGGCCTGGGCCTGAGCCACAGGCAGGGGGACCTGGCACGGGGAGTGGTAACTCCTCGCCTCCACCCACAGTCAGGCACCCGCAGCACAACGGTGGGGTGCAGAGGCTCTGGCCAAGTACACACCCTGGGGAGGACCCCGCCTCAGCCCCCCACCACGTGCTGTCACCTGGGGCCTGGCTGCTGTCCTGTAGTCTGCACACGTGGAGCTATAGCTGGGCACTTGCACGCCGGTGTCCCCTGTTGGCGTGTGCCCACAGTCACGGGCCGCAGAGCTGGCCCCCACCCATCACTCAGCTGAAGCCTGCTGTGCAGACACTGGCTGTGTCCCCATCTCCTGAGCCCTCCCACGGGTTCTGCCATGTGCGTGTGTTCCCAAGTCCTTCTAGGGGCACATGGCCTCCTCTGGGAGTGAGCTGTGAGGGGACTGCAGGGCACAGGACCTACCCTGGTGCCCAGGGGCTGCCAGGCTGGGGCCGCTCCCACCTGCCAGGCCTATGGCTCCGCAGCACGACCTGCGTGGCTGCCCAACGCCACATCCTGCGGGGGCAATCACACATCCCCTCCATCGTGTCTGTTCAGACTTTTACCCTGGTTGATCAGCGTTGCTTGCCTTTTATTTTCCTTTTTTTTCCTTGTAGTACTGGGACTGAAGCCAGGGCCTTTGCATTAAGCTCCATCCCCAGCCCTTTTTACTTTTTGAGACAAGGTCTCGCTAAGTTGCTAAGTCACGTGGGCTAGGACTGAACTTGCAACCCTCCTGGCTCGGCCGCCCAGAGCGCTGCGCCACCTACGGGCTCCGGCTGCACGCATTTTCGCTGTTCGTTCGCGGGTGCCATCGGGCTGGCTAAGCTGCACGCGCTCCCCCGGAGAGATGAGAAGCTGCTGGATTCAAGGAGCTGAGCTGAGGCAGAGCCCTGGTGGGTGGGGAGCGGGCGGCACAGCCGAGGGTGAGGCTTCTGTAAGCCACCACTGTGTCAAAAATCAATCAAAACTGACACCGCCTGGAGGAGAGCCAGGCCTTACGGACACTATGGTATTTTTCTTTTCAAATAATTAATTGCACCAATCAAGGGAAGTCAGTGTGCATTAAATTACATTTTTAAATCCCTGTCCGAGTGACAGGCGCATGGGGCAGCATGGTGTGCATGGTGGGAGGGTACAGGGTGGGACTTGCATCCCTCGGGCCCTAGCAACTGCCACCCACAGCCCAGACTCTCTGGGTCTGCTTCACTGTGCTCCGGGGACGCGGGGAGGTAAAGTCAAACTTCGGGGCTTTTACTTTTCAGTACAAGGGCTGATTTTCTCGGCCCTACAAAGCCCCTGCCGGGCCTCCTCACACCCCGGCGGGCGCCCCTCGCCTTCCGTAGGCTGCCCAGTGTGGCTGGGCCTGCGGGTCACAGCGCACTGTGTGCTGGAAGCTACCAGACTGGAGCCTTCTGGGGCGCAGCTGAGACCCCCACTGGAAAGCCAGATGGGAGGGCCCGGGGGCTGGTTCGGGGGGCGTGGGGGGCTTGCCCTGCCTGCTGCGCCTCCTGGGACCTGAGGGTCGGCACACAGGCCACGCTTGGCTGATGGGAAGATGACATCCCTGTCGGAACATCTACATCCCGGGGGCTGTGTTTGGAGCCCACGGTGTCCGTCTTCCATGTCACTGCTGTCAACAGGAGCCCGACAATAAATCGAGAAGCACTGGGGATGACGGATGGGGCGCGGCTAAGTCATCTGCGCCAGCCGCCACCCGTCACGGGAGCCTGGCTGCAGCGCCTTCTGAGCGCACGCAGAGTAAGCGAGGAAGTCCACGCAGATTGCAGAAATACACACTGTTAATTATTGAAAGCTCTGCTATCGATCTGCTTTTTCTTCAAGAAGTAAATACCATTACAAGGATTTATAAGCAGAGCGGAGTGTAGGCAGTCACTCTTTTGAAAGGTGCTGGGAATTCAGATGAGGGGTCCATCGTACACTTGGGTCCACGCCCACAGCTTCTAGGGCTGTGGTACCGCCCCAGGCTGAGAGGCAAAGGGGCCTGGAGGACATGGACACTGGGTGCCTGGGCAGGGCCAGGAGTGAGCAACGGGGCCTCTCGGTGTCCTCAGCCCTCTGACGTTGACTGGAGGCCAGTGCTCCGGTCGGGATGGGTGATCTGTATGGGAACCACAGCACCGTCTAGATGTGGACCTGGGAGATGGCGGGGCCATGGCTTGGTCCACACTGGAGACGGCAGCAGACATCAGCTGGGCTCATGCCCACAGGCCACGCACTGAGGGATACGGTCTCCACCTGCACACGCAGCGCTCAGCTCCCCCACCCGCCTGCCCGCACAGCAAGGCCTGGGAGCTGCCCTCCCTAGCTGCACCCGACAAGCAGCGTGTCCAATTCGGGCTGAGCCGAAGGCGGGCAATTAAAATGTCAGAAGCGATTTCCGACATGCTGACATGGAGGTGGAGAGTGGGAGCAAGGGCCTCATCATGGAGCTGGCTCCTAGGCCTGACAAGCCGCTCTGCCCAGGAAACCTAGCTGGGTCCTTGAGGGGCTGCTTCTCCAGGGGCCCAGGCTTGTCCCACCCCAGCACACAGGCCTACACTTGAGCAGGGCTGCCTCCCGGGGGCCCAACAGCATACTGGTCTGCAAACCCCTAGTATCCATCAGCACAGCCACGAGATGGGAACTTATCACACAGCAGCTCCTGCTAGGACAGCACCTGTCACAGGCCTGAAAGGGGCAGGGCCAGGATGACAGCTCACAGGCAGGGAGGGGTCTTCAGGGGCTCCCGGCACATCCACAGGAACTACCTCCACTTTTGTGCCTGACCCGACACCCACCGCAGGCCCTGTGGAGCAGGCCTGTTGGCCACTCGGGCAGAGGGGCTGCCTGGGAAGAGGAAGGAGCAGGGGAAGGCAAGCTGAGATCTGCCCGACTCAGCGGTTCCCTCTGCCCTCCCACCTGCACAGGAGATGGAGCCACCTGCAGCAATACCTCAGCGGCCCCGCCAGGTGTTTTTCAGAACCTTCTCCAGGGCCAAGGAGCCTCTCTCCTGGGGCCCCTCCCGGCGTCTGCGCCGGCCTGTACGCACCCTGCTGAAGGGGATCCCGTACTTCTTCAGGATGATGGGTGATATGAGCGTCATCTTGTGGCGCAGAAAGGCATCACACCCCTGTGAGCTCCCGGGGAAGAAGCCTACAACAGACAGAAGCAGCGTCAGTCAGAAGCTGTGTGGGGCCAGGAAGGTGCTCCCAGGAGACCTGCATCAGACACAGGCCCAGATCACAGCTCTGAGGAAGATCAACACCCAGGTCCCACCCGCTGGCTCCCTGGGTCTGCGGGGGGTGTCACAGCGGGGAGCCTCCACCTGTGGCCCTGCTTGATGGGGGCTAGACAGTAGAGAACAGCTGCAGCTGTTCTCATAGCAAGGAGCAGGGTGACCCGAGTGATGGGACATGGGGCACATGTCACTGTGCCAGCCTGAGAGGTGCAAGAGAAAGACACATGGAGGGCCGGGGATATAGTTCAGCGGCACAAGTGCCTGCCTGACAAGTGCAAGGTCCGGAGTTCGATTCCCAGTACCAATAAATGAATAAATAAAAGAAAGGCCACGTGGAGCCCCATGAGCCAGGGACCGTGGCACACAACTGGCACCCCCAACATGGGGCGACTCTGGCTACACCTGGCTAGGTATCTCTCACACAGCACCCCCGCCCACAGGTCTCCACCACCCGGGCCACCGAACAGCCCACCCTCAAGCCCCCGACCTCCAATCACCCATCAGCTACAGGCAAGGACAGCTGTGAGGTCCGCCTGGGGACACCTCTGTCCCCCAGCAGACCACGCAGCTGACCGGAGCTGCACGTCGGAGTGTGAGTCTCACTAGCTTGGAGCTGCTTCCCACCCCTCCCAGCGGACACTAACTTGGGACACAGGCATCCATTCCACTGCGGACCGGCCCCCAAAGGGGGCGCACGGTTCCTGCTGCTTAAGCGACGCTCCCGAATCAGAGCCCCAGCCTGCTCCTGCAGCTCAGCCACCACCCCCCGGACCTCACAGCCAGGCCAGGGGCAGGTAGGGACTCCGGGTGACCTGCTGTGCTGTGACTCTGCCCGGGGGCTGCCCTGGCATCCGCAGAGGACAAGGGCCTGGAGTGGCAGGTCCTCCGGATGAGCACACCCTGGGCAGGTGGCTGACACGTGGGCACATGGTGGGCACAGAGCAGGGACTCTGCCACCCCCAGGGCTGGTGGCAGGGGCCTGCACGGACACAGTGGTGAGGTTCCGGAAAGTCTGGACCACTGAATCCTCAACTTTCCCTGTGCTAAGAGCATTTCAATTAGAGTTATGACGCCTGCCTCCGGGCCGCCGGCCTCGCTGCAGTTCCTCTTTTTAATGCACAGTTTAAGTGGCTCTCATTAAAGCTCTAATAAAGGCACACATTTTAAGTGATTAGCACCAATAATGCAGCAGCACATTAATGCTCTCTCCACGGGCCCCACAGCTCTCCCGGCGAGCCCGTTCCAAGCTCACTATTCATTCTCCATATTAATTGCAAACTTGCTCCCAGTCTCCTCCACAGGCCCATGACACAGCCCCCAAAGTGGGGCAGCGGCCTGAGCTGGGGCTGCCGAGGGGCTCGGCCAGTTCTGCTGTCGCCTGATGCCTCTCTCTGCTGCGGCTCCACCTCTGCGTTAAGGGTCGCGGTACCCCAAGTTGCGGGCAGCTGCTGTACCTAGAAGGTCGGCCCTGGGTGTCCAGAAGTGCTGGGACTGGCTGCGGGGAACTCGGCCCCAGCCCGCCGGCTCATCCCTGCCAGCCTCAGGAGGTCTCTGCACAGCTGGGGAGCAAAGTGGCCACCAGAGCCCTGGGGCCTCAGGAGCGCCCAAAAAAAGGAAACAGAGGAGGCGGCAGCAAGACCCAGGTCACAGACGCAAGGCGGTGTGAAGATGAGAGACAGAAGCAGCGGTCCGCGGGAGGTGTGGGAGACGCGGCAGGTCCTCCCCGGAGTCAGCGCCCATCACCTTATCCACCCAACCGCAGCCACAGCAGGGAGGCTTGTGGGACCCTGCAGCCAGGCTAGGTGGCAGCCCCTGAGGGGGTCATCCTGACCGCAGGAGCTCCTAAGCCAGTGAGGGAGGCCGAGAGGCTGAGGCTGAGAGGCGGTGCTGCCTGCTCCGCAGTCGGAGCAAGGGGCTGCGAGTCAAGGGCTGCAGGCGCCTCCAGCAGCCGGGACAGGGACCCAGGTTCTCCCCAGAGCCACCACTGGAATCTCGAATTTCTGAGCCACAGAACTCTTAGTTCATGTTCATTGAATGTGTAGCTATTTGTTGTAATGGCAACAGAAAACTCATCAGAAAAACATCTCTTTATCTTATATTCTAAAATTAAAGTTTGCATTTTTAAAAAAAGTATGATACACTGGGGGTGGTGGCACAGGCCTGCGACCCCAGCACTCAGGAGGCTGAGACAGGAGGATCACTGAAAGCTGCAGCACGGACTACACAGTCAGCTGAAGCCCAGCCTGGGCTATACAGCAAGATCCTGTCCCAAAAAATAAAAAAATAAAAAGAAAAGAACAACAGAAGTACACTGGAGAAAACTGTCTTCATTTGTCTTTTATCTGAGAGCTCAGAACCTAAATAAACAGATCTTCGCTGCAGACCATCCAAAACCATAGGTTTCTACGGGAAGCATGCGCTGCAGGGACCTAGAACAGGCCCTTCCCATGACAGCGGGGCCGAGTGTCCCCCAGAGGCGTCCAGGGGCAGAGCCCGCGTGCTCTGCCGGGAGACAGCACCCTCACTCGGCACCTGCGGGGCAGCCCAGTCACTGAGCAGCCTCTACAGGGCTTCCTCCTCAAGAGGGGCTGTCCCTGTCCCTCCAGCGCAGAACCAGTGGGCAGGGACAGCGTGCGGCCGCTGTACTCTGGGCCAAAGGTGGGGAGGCAACAGGACAGCAGCGGGGGAGTTGGGGACCTCAGGCCAACGTCAAGAGCAACTTCCACACAAGCCTCAGAGTCCTGGGACCCCACCAGCTGCCATCAGGAGGTGCATGGCGACCAGAGGGGCCCCTGTGCGTCCGGGTCCTCACCGCCCTCCCTTTCGTACGTCCTGAGCTGCCCCAGGCTGCACTAAGATCACCTGCCGCCTGCCCACGGTCTGAGATGAGAGACACAGAGCTCAGCCCCAGTGTCACGCTGTGAAAAAGAGGTGGAGCTTGCAGAGCAGAGAGAAAGGCCCAGGACTGGGAGGACCACCTTGGCAGACACTACGTGCGCAGGTGCAGCAACTGAGATCTTGACTAACTATAAGCAGCACATCCTGCTGCCACTGTCTGACCTGGCCTTGGGTTTGTCACAGCCGACAGACAACCTAGGTAAGACTTCTAGTGTCTGTCGGGGCGTGCAGATGCCACCTGATGCCAGGAAAGCAGAGCTTCCACAAGGCGGGGAGAGCAGGTGCAGTGACAAGAGCTGACCCAGGTGGGTGCCGGTTGCTCAGGGGCCTCGTGGTGCCTGGCTTGTTTCTGGGACTCCACCACCTGACACAAGCCTCTGCCTGAGTCCCTGAGAGGATGTGGGCAGCCCGGGGCAGCTCAGCAGGGCAGGAGCCCCCAACCACTTCGAGAGGGACCTATGGCTCCACCAGACCTGGAAGAGTGAGCTGAGGCCCCATGCAGTAGCTGTGCCAGGCGATACCAGAGATCAGGCCACCCATGGCCTCAGGACGTCACAAAGGCCCCGGACCTTGGGGGGACCCAGAACGCAGGGGCTGTTCCAGAATCAGCATTCTGGGAACTCACAGCATTCCGAGACTGAGCACAGTGTGGTCCCTGTGGATCCCATCTCACAGGACATCATCGTTCCCCAAACCAGAACCCAAAGCTGAGTGCGGTGGTGCACGCCTGTGATCCCAGTACTCTGGGAGGCTGAGGCAGAAGGATCGCAAGTTCAAGCCCAGGCTGGGCAACTTAGTGGCTCAGTGACAACTGTCTCCAAATTAAAAAGGGCTGGAGTTACAGCTCGGTGCAAAGGCCCTGGACTCTACCTCTAGCACAAAAACAACAAAAACAAAACAGAACTCTGACAGTAGCCTCTCCTAGGTGGGCAGTGACTGCTCTCCAGCCTTGGTCCCAGGTCCGTCGCCCACCCTGTGTGGGCCGCGTCCGCAGACACCTACCGATGGCCAGCCGCTCCAGGCGCTTGCCGTGCTCCGGCGGGATGGCGTACCTGCGAGAGAAGGGAGGCGTCAGACAGGGCACATCCAGCTGGACAGGGACAGACTCCGGACGGTGGAGAGGGCCACTGGGCAGAGCCCTGGCGTCAGACCAGGCAAGCAGACCAGGGACTGGGGGCTCGTGGCGCCCAGAGTTGGGAGGCTCCTAATGGAGCACAGGCAGCGCCGGGTGGGAGGGCGCGACCCCAGCGAGGAGAACGGAAGGCTCAACCGGCTCTCAGGCCTGCTTCACCCGCATCCAGGACCAGGAGCCAACGGGCAAAAGCAGCCTCAGGAATGAGAAGTTTCACTTGTCTCCCACTTGGGTTTTATTTTTACACATTTTATATCTGAAAGATTACTGGGGCTCTGTCAGCAGCAAGGGAGATGTAAGGTGGGAGTTTGCAAACAGATGCCGTGGAGTGACACGCCACCAACGCCGTGTAGGGAAGCTGGCGGCGGCTGCGGGGACACTCCACGGGACCCCCACGGGGACAGCCGCCCCGAGCTGCGGGCTGTGGCGAGGTGCGGGGGAGCCTCTGCCGGCAGACATGCCAGCCCAACCCGCCCAGCACAGGACAGAAACCTCACTGCCAGGCCCTGGGCCATGTCTGGGGACATGTGTGGCTGTCACAGTTAGGGGCAACTCCTGGCATGGAGTAGGTGGAGGCCACAGATGCTGCCCGGCACCCAGCAGTGCCCAGGACAGCGCAGTCCCAGGGCCCATGCTGCCTGTCTCCCACTCCAGTTGAGTCACAGCTGAGGAGAGGGTGCGACACAGCCGCCCCTGCCCACCCCCAGGACACAGGCAGCCAGGAAGAGAAACGGCATCGGCAAGGACCGCCTGTCTGCAGCTCCGAGGCCCATTCCCAGCAAGAGGTTTACGATTTTTCTACTGAGGAGGGGCAGGGGCAGGAGATAAAGCAAATGTCATGTTGCCTCTTATCTAAATAAAATACTGTAATTAATTTCTGGGCACACTCCCAGGCTCCTGCCCTCAGCCACCCAGGCACCTCCAGCCTCACTGTTGTTGCGCCGCGATTCCCACTGTCTGGACAAAGCTGAGGTCACCCTTCCTTAAAGGGCCTTTTATCGTTTACACACAGCTGATAGAAGTTAATCCTAATCCCAGCACCTAGGTGGGCCTCGAGCCCCCGCCTGCTAGGGGAAGACGCCAGAGGACGCAAGGAGCTAATTCACGGCTGCGGGGCTGGGATGATTAATGCAATATCCCCCATCTACAATGCGGCTTTCACTTAATTACCGCCTGTAATTGGGAGTTGTAAAGATAAGATTAATTGAATCTGGTGGATGTTAAAAGTTTAATACATTGCAACGGGGCTCCTCTGTTATCAGGAAGTACAGCTGGCAGGACGCAGGCCCCTGGAGAGATTAAAAAGGCTCTCGGCTGGGAAGCGGGGTGGCCCTGGGCACATCTGGACTCTGCTGCCGGCAGTGCCCAGGAGTATCACTGCCACTGGGCCCCCTGGCACAGCCCAGCGGCAGTCCTGTGGTGCCGAGAGCACCGAAGCCAAAGCACATGGATCAGGATGCCAGCTGCCCCAGGACGGCTCAGGCCGAGCAAGAACCTCACTGACCAAGCTGAGGGAGCGGAGCAAGGGCTGTGCGCTTCAGGACGTGCTTGGCGGCCACCTGGAGAGGACAGCACAGGCATCGTCCCCTGCCTTCCCGGCCAGGGGCACCCAACCTCCAGCTGCAGCTCTTGGGGTGTGACGAGGACCCAGGGGGCCAGCGCAGGTGTGCGACACGATGAAGACAGAGGACACAGGGAGGAGGAGCTGGCCTGTGACAGATCAGGCCACAGGGCCGATGCTGAGAGAGGGGAGACGCCCCGGCCCTTGGCCCGGCCACCCAGAGCTCAGCCAGAGCCGCCCTCACCACCCACCACCTGCGCCTGGCACCCACTGCGGCCCCGAAACTGGGGCCCGGCTGCGGAGACGAAGGCAACAGGGAGTGGCGACCTGGGTGGGCGACGTCTGCTTGTGGAAGCTCGAGGCAGTGTGAGCACCTGTCTGACGATTAGCAAGCAGTTTCTCGGGGCTGTAAAACAAAGTCGGTTTTATTGGTCACCGACATGGGGAGCCAATCCGCCTTGCTCCCTGGGGGCTTGGTCCTGTCACAAGGTCAAACTGCGCGGCCAGAATCGATCCTCTCTGCCTCCTGCAACCCCACGCGGCCCCATCTGCTGGGCCCAGTGGGCTCCTACAGGGTTTCCCTACAGATGGCCGCGCCAGGTCCTCGGGCCAGGCCTCCCCCAGGGCTCGACCCCGGCGGCCTGGTCAGTGGGCACTTCCCTGTCCTGTCCCGCAGCTCCTCTGCTCCTCCACGTGGCCTGTGGCACACGTGCTGTAGCAGGCTGTTTGTGTCACTGAAAGCTCTAACAGGCTCGCCATCCTTGCCTAGAGCCCAGGCCCATGCAGGTCCTCTGGCCCCTTCTGGGGCGCATCCTGGGGGCGAGTGCGCAGAACGATGGGGAAGGCAGTGGGTGGGCCACGTTGGCAGCCTCCAGGGGGCGTGGAGGCCTGGGGCCTGGTGGCTTCAGGGAGCCCGTGGGAGGAGCCGCTGTGGGTCCCTCTGGCTCTGGGGGTCTCGTTTAAGATCAGCTCTAAATAAAAGCACAGGGCACAGCTCGGGTGTCTACCGCCCTCCCTGTCCCTCCAGTCCGCCCCTCCCTGTCTCCTGTTTTTCAGTGCTCTACACAAAGCTCTGGAAGACTCTGAACTAAAAAATTATGAACAGTCCAATCTGCCTCCTTACCAGCCCTGGTAGTGGTCTCCCTGGCAACCACTGCAGGTGACCCTGGGCAGGACGCTGGGAGCTCAGGACTGTGTGTAGCTTCCTGGCACTGCTGAGGGGACTAAGCCAGGCTCTTTTGCCAGCTGTCCTTTTCAGAAAGCATGAGTGCTTCAGGAGAAAATAAAACTCAGATAAGGAGTCAGGTGCATGTACACGGGGGAGGCCCCGGACACAGACGGGCCTGGGCCTGTCATCTTGAGCAGCACATGAGATGTGTGAGTCACACAATGGCTGAGAAACAAAACTCCGCCCACAGGTTAACAATGCAAGAACCCACAGGGCAACACTTGAGGTGGAGCGAGGATGAGCTGGGGACAGAAGGCGCCAGATGGGCCAATGTAAGACGCGCACGCCTGTGAGCCCAGCATGCTGGGAGGCTGAGGCAGGAGGACGGAAAGTCCGACCCTACTCCAGGCAATACAGTGACTCAGTGAGACCTTGTCTTTATATAAGCAAGCAAGCAAGTAAATAGGGGTGGGACGCAGCTCAGGGTGAAGTCCCTGGGTTCAATCCCAGCAGCACAAACAAAAACAAAATCTAAAAAATCCTCGGGAAAGTAACACGAGTCTGGGAGGAGCAGGGCAGCCGGAAGGCGCATGGCCCCAGGCTCTCTGCACTGCCAGCCCTCTTTCCTCCTGCTCAGAGGCATTTTGAGCAGGGACTATCACCCCGTCCGATTACCACCACCCCACAAAGGCGGAGCTCAGAACCCACAAACCTCCTAAAGGGACAAAAGCAGAGGCTGAGCCATCTCCACCAAGGCCAGATCCCGACCAGGGCATGACCTGGCCGAGCCACAGTCCGACTTGCGTTCAGGCGGGGACAGGCCTGAGAGGGCAGTGGGGACACAAAGACCGGGCCCCACCTGGATTGGGGCTCACACTGCCATCCCAGTACTCAGGAGGCTGAGGCGGGAGGGTTGGGAGATCAAGGCCAGCCTGGGCAACTTAGCAAGACCGTGTCTCAACAACAGAAGGCCTGACCCCGAGCTGCTGCGTCACGAGCCACTTCCACAGCGTGGCTGCGGGTCCTCGGCTGGGACACTGCAGGGCGCGGCCTTCCCTGCAGCGGATGGGCTGTGCGTCTTGCTGCTACGCTGGCCTGGGAAGTGTCTTCCGTCCGTCGTGGAGGATGCTATTAATAGTGTAATTTTCTTGGTGTTTTGTTTATTCCCCTGGAATGGCTTGATGGATGTGAATAATTATCAGACTATAAAAGCCAGCAAATGTGCTATTTTCTATCGCTCTAAATCATCAAACAAATAAAGTGTGAAACAGCATTTTTGAATATAATTTTCTCCTCTAATGGCTTAGAATTATTATCAAGAACAATGAAAATAAATAAGCAAATGCCTTGTGAGTTAAAAATTAAATGAGTGTGTCAGGAAGAGGAACACAGATCGTCTCGGGGAGCAGGGACCTGCTCAGGAGCCATTAGTCACCAAGGGACAACAAGCAACAGGGCTTCCGGCACCGTCACTCGAAGACTCGGCTAAGCTTTCCCACGCAGCTGCCGGGTCACCTCCAGGGCTGGACACCGCCGTGTCCTATGTACCCACCACCTGCTGTGCCTCGAGATCCTGTCCCTGTGGTGCAGAGCAGCGCTGTCTTTAAGGCACCCTCTGCCTGTCCCTCCCGGGCTGAGGACTGCGCAGGCCAGAGGGGCTGAGCCCACCACGACAGGTGAGATCTCAGGAAGAGGGACTCGTGGAGGAAGTCACCCCCTTGGCGGTCCCTCCAAGGTGATAGGGCCATTCTTGGCCCCTCTCCCTCCTGCCCCATGGCTGTGAAGTTCTTTGAGGGTCAGATCAGGGCTCTGAAGCTCCATCCTCATATGCGCCCCCGACCAAGCCCTTGTAGGGACCATCTTAGTCCTGGGGATGGCAACCACAGGACAGAGACCATCATCACGTCCACGCCCCCTACCCCCACCGCACGAGACTCAGGCGACTTTCTTCTAGTGCCCACAACAGGCGGATGGCTGACAGCGGCTGTGGCATCAGGCTGCAGCAATTGGCTCACGGTGGTGGTAACGCCACTGCCTCATCCTCTCTGCAAGGACAGAGCCAAGAGCAGCCCGAGCAGAGCCCGCTGGAAATGTCAGCCGGCCTGGCACCTGTGGGAGGGCGCGCGAGTTAATTTCACAGCGCGTGCGCAGGGCTGGGCGGGCGGGGCTGCACTACTCTCGTGTGATTGTGAGGAAACAGAGGTAGAGCCACACACACATACCCAGGGGCCACCGGGACCCCAGGCCCAACGGCAACCCTGGCGGGAGGAGGCCACCTACCCACAGCCCAAGAAATTGTGGGGACCTGACACCAGCGACACCTCTGGGGGCCTGAGTGACAGGCAGGTCGCTGTAGCCCTCAGACACAAAGCCCAGGACAAGGGCAGTTCCAGCTCACTGCCCAGGGTCTGCAGGGGCCAAGCTGTGGAGGCCCTGACTCCAGGCCGGGCAGCTCCCTGCTCTGCTCCCGACCACAGTCATGGGCCAGAGGAGTGGCGTCTGCCTGAGCCCCTGCTACGCCCACACTCCCCAGACGATCCTTGTGCAAGGCACTTTCCATGGGGGAGGACATTAGACCCCAAGGGAGCTGTTCAGAAAACACCAGTGCCGAGGACACGGGGCGGCAGGCCGCAATCCCACCCAGGAGCTGGGCCTTTGTGTCCTCTGGGCTTCCGTGGATGACACAGGCCCCCGCGGAGGAGCTGGGACTCCTGAGGAGGCCAGGGCAGAGCCAACCCTTTAGAAAGGGCCCCAGACCCGGCGGTTTTACTGAGAGCACTCCCTCCCCCTTGCCAGGGCCAAGGCCCAGCTGTACCCTGGATGCTAAGTACAGGGCAGACAGGGCGGCACTGGGCTCTTCCTAAGGGTCGGCACCCTCCTGTGTGCATGTGTGACACCGGGGATGGAACCAGGGTCTTCCCTCTAAGATACACCCCCAGCCTTTTGTTTTTTTTTTTATTTTGAGACAGGGTCTCACTAAGTCATTAAATTGTCCAGGCTGAGCTCAAAATTGTGATCCTCCTGCCTCAGCCTCCCAGAGCAGAGCACTGAGATCACAAGCATACCCGCTGCACCCGGCTCTGGCATCCCATTTGGGTGGATAAAGGAACAGAGGAGTGGGAAACACTATTACCGACAGACAAGAGCACACAGCAAATGACACACCAGCGTGAGACAGATGTGAAAGCTCTAAATAAAACATTAGTGAATCAAACGCCAAACAGCGCTGCAAGAGCGCAGAGTTCACTCCCAGGGCTGCAGAAAACTGTAAAAATATCTATAAAACTCCAAGCCGCTCAGTGTGAAAATCCTCAGCCAGGGCGAGGAGGGCCAGTCCCGCCCTCGTGGGGAGAGGTTTTGTGGAGCACAGGGCAGGGACATCTGTGTTGAAGACAGGGGCAAGGGAGGGGAGAGGGGCACGGGGCCCACACGCCCTGCTTGGGAGCCCTGAGAACCAGCCAGGCTCCAGGCGCGGGGAGCCCCTGCTAACTTGGCCAGCTCGACGTCCCCGCGACAGACGCACAGTGATCCCTTACGACAGTGACAATGGCGGCTCAGGGGTAGCACAGATGGGGACAGCGTGGTGTGAGCCGGGCTGTCCCCCTCACTGGGGCTGGACGCTGGGGGTGCTCCCAGTGTTGCAGCAGCAGGGCAGGGGGGCGGGAGGGCGCATGCGCTCAGGAACGCCGGGCACCGTGGGCTCCCCCGCCTTCCTCGGGGCTGGCCAGTACAGTGCCTGGCTGCACAGCCCTGCCCAGGCCCGCCAGAGCCTCTGACATCCGTGACGCCCTCCCTTCCGCAGCAAACCCATCCTCACTGCTGAGAAGCCCAGCTTGTGAGAGCAGCCTCCCCACACACGCCCCGCACACAAGGGCGCGCTCTGCAGATAGCATCTACGGGGCCCAGGCTGGCTTGTTCCCAGGAAACGGCCTCACTGAGCGCGTGGCTTTATCTCTAATGGATCATTTCACATGACGACAGAAGATGGAATTTGGTATCTCACACTAGCAGTGTCAATGATCTCAAATACAGATATTTTTATTGAAACACACAAAGATCAGCAGAGCCCTGGGCACATGTGCTCACAGGAAACACAGCTGCAGCTGGGGACGGCCACCCACGGGGGCACCCCTGGAGACCCGGGCAAACTGAGCTGCAGGGCGATGAGACGCAGCGCACTGGACAGCCGAGCAGGGAGGGCAGCGTCCTGAGGGGCAGGTGCTGACCGAGCACACTCAGACAAGGGAAAGGGCTGCACACAGCAAGGGGGTTGGTCGGACTCAAGCTGACCTGGGGTGCTTCTGGCCCCAGCCCTGGTCCCCTTCAGGCCCATGAATTATTTCCATCATGACAAGATCAAAACTAAGGCACGTGAGCGCCTGTGTCTGATGGTGCCTCCCTGTGCCCCTGTGAAAGCTGGATGTGCGGGGCCGAGCAGCGGCGCCTGGTGAGGCTGGAGAGCCCCCTCCCCAGCTGCCCACTACTCCCAGAGGAGTCTGTGGGCCAGGACAAAGCCTGCACACAGCAGCCTGGGAGCCCCTTGCTGTCACCTCTAAAGCAGTGAGGCAGCCACCCCTGGTTTTACCAGGACGCACAGCACACGGCTGGCTGGCAACCAACACCTCCTGCAGCAGCCCCCTTTGCACCTGAGCGGGGCGCTCCCTGCATTTACCTCCGTTCACAGAGGACTGCGCACAGGAAGGAACAAGGCCAGGTCTGCGGGGGGCGGGGTGGGGTGCTGGAGGGGGAGAGAGAGGCTCCCTCTGTCAGAAATGGGGGCAATGAGACAGCGCACAGCGCACAGCCAGATGCCCAATGTGAGCCCCAGGAGCCAAGGATCAGGGGACCTTGGGTGGGATGGGGGGGCTCCTGCGGGGTCAACTCTTGGGGCTGAAGCTGGGCATGGTGGCGCAC
>NW_004955495.1:4074118-4123256 GCF_000276665.1 Chinchilla lanigera
AAAAAAAAAAAAAAAAACTCCTGGGGCTGAGGTGACCAATGGGAGTGACAGAGAGATGGCAGAGAGGCCACTGGTCGGGCAGCACCCACCCTGCACAGGGAACTGGGTGGTAGTAATGGTGACAGGAGGCAGCAGGAGGCCCAGCCCTGGAGTCCTCTGTCCCCTGAGGGGACAGCAGTGTGGAGGCCGGGCTGTGTAGGTGGCCGGCCCATAGGGCTCCAGGGCCCTGCAGCACTTGAGGTGTCTTTGTCGCGTGCCCGCCAACACGCAACACCTGCTCAACCTCGCTGGGTCAGAGGGCACTGTCAAGGCCCTGCAGTGGCTCTGGCTTGCCCTCAACGATGGGGCCAGAACCGGAGGTACGCAAATCACGCAACCCTGTTTGATCACAGACCGGAGTCGCAGCCTCTTGGCCACCAGGCAAGACCCCAAGACACACACATTCCTCCTCCGGTCCCAGGGAGGGCTGAGCACGTGCAGATTAAACTTGCCGGCACAATCAGGCCACGAGGCAGAAGCCAGGCCTCAGCAGGGAGGCTGCAGAGCAGGGCCATTAGCGTCGCAGACGCAGCCGCACTGGAAGGCGTGAGGGCTCGTCCCCTGCTGCTGGAGAGACAGCACATTCTGCGCCCGACGTGTAAGCAAAGATAACAGAGGCTCCTTGTCCGCAGATTGCAGCAAGCTCCCATCTAGGGGCTGCACTCATACAAGAGACGTTTGCCATGGAAACCAGACCCTGTCCGCAAGCCCAGGCCTCCCGTGCACACAGCCACAGGCAGGTGGCTAAGTGACCCGCGGCTGGGTGCCAGCTTCTGCGGGGGAGGGGTCCCACAGCGCCCACACTCCCCACGGTGGCACCGACACCTGCGCCTGCAGATGGGAAGCCGCCCGGCGGCGGTGTTTCCAACAGGACTCCCTGTCCCTCCAAGAGGAGGCAAGAAGGACTCCCGCTCCTCGCCCGGCAGGCGCCTGCCTGCATGCGGGACACAGGCACGTTTGGCTCTTGCCTCCCCTAAACAGAAGTCCCGTAGAGCCCCAGCGCGGTGAGCCAGCACGGCCCCTCCCATCCCGACACTAAAGCGCCCACTTCTCACAAAAGACTCCGGAATGCTGGCCATCTGTTCCCGCAGGCCACACCAGACAGGACGTCACTGCGGCCCCGTAGGCAGGGCGGCCTAAGCCAGGGCACAAGAGGCGGCAGGGTCCTGAGCTTGCACCCTCCTCATCCCAGCCCAGCACTGTCAGGGACTCCCTGCTCCTGAACCTTCTCCATCAGGACCTCGGTCCCCCTGCCTGAATGGGGGGCGCTCTTGAGCCCAGCAATGCTCAGGACTGGGTGGGGAGGGTCTGGCTGCCAGACGCAGCACACCTCCTCTTCCAGATGGCGGCCAGCCACAAGGCTCTCCAGGCCCGCAGGCCTCCTCCTACAAGCTGGGCACCACCCTGCCTGACCATGGGGCGCCTGCCCCTTCTGCTCCCTACCTAGGCCCACGCCCAACTCTATTTCCCAGTGTCCCTTGCTGCTAGGTGTAGCCACGTGGCCAGAAGGGATGGACCTGGAGCTCCCCTCTTCCTGACCGGGACACCAGTCCCAGGGCAACCTCAGAAGCACGCCCCTAGGCGGCAGGTCCCCTGCTGGCCTGGGTCCCCACGACTGCACCACCTCCTCCAGGCCCACAGAGCCGCCAGCTGTGACCACACGGTGAGTGTGTAAGGTCCTTTCCCTGCCTAGACCTTCAAGTGAGGCCTCCTTCGCCTAGTAGGTATCCCCGTCCCCAAGGCTGAGCGAGGGCCCTGCCCACCCCTCCAGTCTGCCGGCCTAGGTTCGGCTGGAGCAGCAGGCAGGACTGAAGGTACGCACCGGTGTTCCTGGGCACTCCTGTCCCCAGCGAGGCCCCACCAGTCTGGACACCGCAGTCCCTGGCTGACCATGGCTGAGAGGCACAGACCTTGATGTGACCTCCAGGGCGAATCCCACTGACAGCTGCCGTCCTCCCCCGGGACACCACAATTCCCACGCAAGCACCCGGCTGACCTGACTCTGACTCGGGAGTGGCTCCACCTGCAGCCATTTGTCCCGAAGCCCAGGGAATGAGCACTGCCTCCCTGGAGGGGGCAGCGATCACAGGAATCCACCCACGAGTGCCAGGTGTGCACATTCGTCCCGCCTGGAAGAATGGCATGAGGCGGCTCTATGCCTTAAGCCCTTTACTCATCTGACAATGAAAATGGATGGGCTGTAGAGCTTGTCTATAATCCCAGCACGCAGGAGCTGAGGCAGAAGGGTCACAAGTTCAAACTCAGCCTGGGCCACTTAGTGACTGAGCAAGTCCCTGTCTTGAACTAAAAAAACAGAAAGGGCTACAGATGCCACCCAAGGCAAAGGTCCTGCGTTCTATCCCCAAAACCGCAAAGAAAGTAAAAATGAAATAAAAGAAAATAAATATTTCCTTGAAAAGAAAAGAGCGTGTTTTTCACCTCGGAGAGCGGGTGTGGAAGGAAGCAGAGTCATGCTGGGAGGGACGCGCCGCAGGCGCCTCAGCTGGGCGGCCAAGTCCGTGCGCAGGACAGGACGCGGCCAGGAGGACCTGCGCTGCCCCTGGCGGCCAGCACACCTCTAGGACGTCAAGGTCGCAGCAAGCAGGGGCTGCCGGCAACGGTCCTGGCCCAGACCGGCCCGGGCAGAGAGGGCTGACGTGCGGGGGCCCGGGCTGAGGAGGGGCGCCGGGGTCAGCGGAGGACGCTGACCACCGCACGGCCATCGTCAGCAACAGCCCCTGCTGGGACACAGCACCCTGCAGGGAGGACGTCACTAACGCAGGGACATGGCATGTGGGGACGCTCTGTACTGTGCTCTCGGGCTGGCAGCAAATCCACAGCAGGACTCATAAACAGTGCTCAGAAAGACAGAGCAGAGTACACCAGCCAAACAAGCGGACAGAAAGCAACATCCCCAGGAATGAGATCAGCGGACTCTGTGGCCTTCGGAGCATCTCCCGGCCCAGCACGGCCTGGCTTCTGTCCCCAGCAAGTCCTGTCCCCAAACCCACCTCACCACTGTTCCGCCCGCCTGAGCCCACAGCAGGGCGACAGACCTGGGACCGTCGCCCCCGGCTAGCGTGGCTGGCTTCAGGAGAGCATATGGAGGAATTTCTGCTTTTTGGCACAAACACGATGTTAAAACCATTCTACCGTCTCTGAACAAACACCAACTGTGGCGGTCCCTGCCAGCGCTGGAGGCTCGCGGAACAGCCGCGGACAGGACAGGACACTGTGGGGCCCAGGACACTGGGGTCCCAGCCACCGCGACCCAGGGTGTCGTCCTGTGTGGGACGTGTCCTGTCCTGCCACAGCTGGGCGCAGCCGCCGGGCCATTACAGCCACGCAGAGACAGTGCGAGGAGGGGCGCATCGGCCTAATGGGGTGGCTGGGACTCAGGAGCACAGGCCATGTGCTCCAAACCCTCAACTGCCTGGCGTCATCAGACCACCCCTGACAACGACCCGATCCCCTCGCTGTGTGGCAGCATGCCACGCCCTGATCTGGGCACAGGCAGCCCCCCGGCTTCAGCTAGTTCTGTGAACACTGCAAGCGGCTTTTGGCTTGAGATTTACTATCCAGTCCTGACAAGCAGAAGGCCTGGGCCAGTGGCATTGCGGAAGACAGAGTGGTGGAGACAAGAGCAAGGCAAGGGCTCAGTACAGAGGGCCGGAGGGGACCTGAGCCAGGCATAGCTCCGCTGTCCCCTCCATCAGCTCCCGCATGCCGGGCTCTCCTGGCCGCGGCACTGAGCCTGAGCCAAGCGCCAGCCCCGCTGCGCCAAGCTCTGGAGAGTGTGGGGGAGGCTGGCCGCAGCGGCGCCCGGCTCTCATCGGCACACGGGCCACAGGGCTGCCACCAGGGTCCCTCGGGTCAGATGCACATGGCCAGAGACCCTCTCCGGTCTGTGCCACACGCAAGCCCGCGGGTGAAGGCACACAGCTGCGGCTCTGCGTGGCACCGGCACCCGGGTCCTCGGGGGCTGATGGGGGCAGGTGGACACCCGCCGGGGACGTGCGCTTCTGAAGCAGCCCGAGTGCGAGGCCTGGACAGAGCAGGCAGCTCAAGAGCCACGGTTGCGGCCGTTGGCTGGGTAAGAGGACCTGGGCAAGTGACCCAGAAGGGTGTCCCTTCCTCCTGCGGCTGCGTCAGCATCTCAGGATGACTCATGTGCCCGAAACCCAAGCACAGGTACCATACCCCGAACCAATGGGCTGGGGCCGCGCCCCTCGGCTGGTCCCAGCTGCCCCTGCGGGAGGGGCTCTGGCCTGCGTGGGTTCCGTGGGCCTGCACAGCCGTCTGTGAGTGGGACAACCGCTGCCTGACCGGGAAGGGGGCTCCTTCTGCAGCGTGACGGCCCCTCCGCACGGCACTCCATGGACACCAAGTACAGGCGAGACAGCTGCCCCCGCCCCCATACACGGGGCCAGGGACACAGCAGGGCGGCAGGACAGGCCGGGGTGGCGACGGGCTGGGGCTGCTCCGTGGCCTCACTGCTCTGGCAAGAAACAGGCCCGGGCCCAGGGGCAGCCAGGCCCGCTGTGTGCAGACACTGTGTCTCCAGAGCTGCCCACGACTGCTCTCCAGGCACCGCCAACGACACCTGCTCTCCGCAGCTTCACCCTCTGAAGCACCCGTTCCCTGCCTTCCTGTCACCGCAGCTCCCTCTGCGGCTGCGGAAAGAGACCTGGCTCGCGTCCCCAGTGCGGGACGGAGCCCCATTCGCCCCAGCCCCATCACCTGGCGGGCTCTCTTCCCTCTGGCCTCCCCACCCTGAGCAGGGCTGGACCTGGGGTGGCCAGCGCAGGAGGTGCGCGTCTGTCTCCCACCAGCATCGCACGCCGGTGACGGGTGCCGTGTGGGGTGAGCCTGAGCCGTCAGGCTGGGCGCCATCTCCGTTCCAAACGGCACCAGCTCGAAGCCGCGCCCCGCCTTCCCCTCCCCTCTCGGGAGCCTGTGCCAGCCAGGCAGTGCCCAAGGCCCGAGGAGCCCGCATGGGGCCCCCACCACCAAGGGGCTGAGCTCAAGGCCGCGCAGTCCCGCGTGGCCAGCAGAGACCCAGCCAGGCCCCCAACTTGGGCTTCCTGACGGCATCCAGCCCCTGCCGTGGTCACAGGACGAGGCTGGGACCCAGAGGCCAGGTGACAGGTGACGTGAGAGTGGCCGGACCATGCAGTGCCATCCTGGCTGCACCACACAGCAGGGGGCGGACAGCTCACCCAGCTGCACCACCAGCACAGCCCCCTGGCCCGCACCCCTGGAGGAAACAGGGTGGTGACAACAAATGGCAGGGCCGTCGGGGGAGGTGTGAGAGCTGCAGAAACAAGCCCAGGCGGCCGCCCAGCTTTCACACCGCCGTGATACGCAGGCTTCACTACCACAGCGGCGCGGCCCAGGACGACTTCCCGAGCCCCTGCAAACCCGTAAGCAGACGCTTCGCCACCGACACACCAAGCAGCGCAATCACGCCGACCCCGACGGGAGAGGAGGCTCTAATTAGGGACGCGGCGCACAGTCACAGGCACAGCTGTGCTGCCCCATCCTCCGGGCACCCCCAGCTGGCAGCCGGGCTCAGGGATGGGCGAAAGGGTGGGTGGGCAGCAGGGCGCTGCTGTAGGGGCCAGGTGGCCTTCAAAACCCAGCCCAGGGAGGACAGAAGGAACGGCCCACAGGCCGAGGACACCCTCGCGTCACAGCAGTTCTGGGTCACTGACCTCCCGAAGGGTCCCGTCCTCCCGCAGCCCGTGGCCTGGTGGGTCACTGGGCAGGACGCAGCCCCAGGTTGGGCCTGCAGGTGCAGCGCACTGGGAACCTGGCCACAGCAGAGGCTGGGGAGAGGCAGCAGCGCCCTTCCGGGGCAGACCCATACGGCAACACTGGAAACAGCCAGGTTCAGCTGCTGCTGCGATCTCCCCGGACGGGCTCCCGTGTGTTCAGGGTCCCCAGCGGTCTTCCCACGTGGTTATGGGAGGATGCAGGTGGGGGTGAAGATTGGGCACAGGGTGCTGTACACAGCAAGGCACAGGCTGGTGAGTGCGGCGGGTGGGCAGAGGCCCTCCAAAGCACACATGGGAGCTGGGCATGGCAGGGCACGCCTGTAATCCCAGCACTAGGGAGGCTGAGGCAGGAGGATCATTGCGAGTTCGAGACCAGCCTGGGCTACAAGTTAAGTTCAAGGCCAGCTTGAACTGCATAGGGAGACTCTGTCTCAAAAGGACCAAAAAAAAGAAAAAGAAAAAGAAAAAAACAAAGCACACACAGGGTCCTGAGGGTCTGCACTGCGGGTGCTGTGTTTCTTTTTGGCTTTGCTTTCTGTGTTCTTTTTTAAGGAGAAGACGCAGTTTTCTCCCCAAGACCTAAGGAAGTCGAGGGCTCGGTAGAGGAGCCACCTCCCCAGCTCCACCAGGCCAGGAACCAGTGCCTACCCCGCCACTCCCCGCCCCAGGTTCAGCCAGCAGCGGCAAGGAAGACCACAGAACAGCCAGAGCACAGCGCTCCAGAAGGGCAGCAGCGCCACCTAGTGGTCCTTGGCAGCAGGACAGTCCCACCAGAGGCAGTGCCACATCTACCCGACAACACACACTCTGCCCATGGCACACAGTCTCCCCTGTGGACCACGTCCTGGGTGCTGGAGCCCAACTGCAACTGCCGCCCACCCCTGGAAGCGGCAGACTGAGCCCACAGGCACACTCAGGGTCTCCAGGCTGCAGTGGCCACACTCTTCCCACCCTGGGCAGGTCCGCTAGTAGAAAAGACAGTGGGGGAGCATCGCTGGGACTCCAGGGCAGCCTGGCCAGGCCCTCTCCACACAGGACCAGACAGGGTCGCCGCACCTGGAAACGGCCTTCACACGGCACTGGCCACCAACGCTGCACACGGCGCTTCTGGTTCCCCCAACGCAGACGAGAGCCCTTTGAGAGACAGGGACACCCCCTGACACCATCTCGTCACTGCTCCCCCAGACAGCAAACACCTCAGCTACAAGTTCCCGAGAGGAGGGGGATGCAAAGCTGCAGAACGGCGTGAAAAGGAGACACGGACTGAAGACTCTGGGGGGATGACCAGATTCCAAAAAACAGTGTCCCGAGCTGGTGCCTGCAGCCAGCACAGCAAGAACAAGGGCCTAGCCGGGCATGGCGGCAAACGCCTGTAATCCCAGCACTCAGGAGGCTGAGGCAGGAGGATCACTGAGTTCGAGACCAGCCTGGGCTACAAAGTGAGCTCAAGGCCAGCCTGAACTACATAGCGAGACCCTGTCTCAAAAAGAAAAAAAAAAAAAGACTAAGGGCCTGTGATGTCCCATCGTCCGCCCAGGGACCTGTACAAATGTCACCTCCATGGCAGAGGGACTGTGCAGTTGGGCTCGGTGACGGCCCCTAAGGCCGAGGACACCTCGCTGCTGGCTCTGCAGATGGAGGAAGCAACCACAAGCCAAGGGCTCTGGGCGCCTTCAGGAGCAAGACAGGGAGCCTGGTTCTCCCTGGTACCTTGGGAGGGAGCAGCCCTGCTGCCCACGCCTGGACTCAACCAGGAGGCTGGCTTGGGCCTTCTCAGCTCCGTGGCTGTGAGAGAGGATGTCTGCACTGCCGCAGCCCTCGAGGCACGTATGAGGTCACAGCAGCCCTGGGAGACCTGTGCCACCCACGCGAGTGCCCGGCCTCCGCCTGCCTGGGTGTCCCCACTTGCGACAGCAGGGTGCGGGCTCTGCCTGCAACAGCAGCCGGGTGGGCAGGGAGCACAGCCCGCACTGGCCGCTCGGCCCCTCCACAGCAGGGCGGGACGGTCCTGTCAGCTGGCACTGAAGAGGGGCTGACAGCAAGGGGAGACACAGCCACCCCCCCAGCTGGACGGGGCTGCATGCCTGGGACACCCCAAGTCACCTGGGCCCTGAGGTGCCTTCCCCTCCCCTCGGCACCGCCAGCTCTGTGCGGCCCCCTCCTGCTCACACCCTCTGAGCTGGGACAGCAGATGCGCTGAGACAGCTGGGGACACGGAGGGGCCTCAGGAACAGCCACTGCTGGCACGAGGAGGAGCAGAGGCCCCGCTGCAGCAGTGGCCGGCGCTGTCCTGCCCAGTGATGCAGTCTTGTGGCCCTGGCACCAAGTCCAGGGCAGACACCAAGGGGACACACGTGTCAGGATGTCCCCACACAGCCCTTGGGCCCACCATGGCTTTGACAATCCAGCACTCACCTCCAGGGGTGGCCCTCGGATCGGCTCACCAACCAGTCTGCAGCCTGGACCCAGGGGCCAAGGCCACAGCCAGGGGAATACGAGTCAAAGCTGCAGCCCAGGGTGGCACGGAGCCCGACTGCCACCACCTGCCCAGGACCCCAGCACCGCCCCAGCTCTGGCTGGCGCGGCGCTCACTCACCAGGACTTGGGCTCGCCGAAGTGCAGGTAGTTGATGCTGTAGAGGTCCATGTCCTCCGTGTGCCAGGCGAAAGTGGTCTTCCACATGCCGAAGTACAGGTACGGCGTGTTCACGCCCTCGATGATGGTGCCGCACTCGCGCTCCACCATGTCCAGGATGGTGCGCAGGCTCCCGATGTTCCACTGTGACACGTCCTGCGGGCGGGCAGGGGGACCAGGCGGGTCAGCACGGTCACCACCCAGGATGGCCTCCCTGTGCACCCAGGGAGGAACAGGAAGGCGGGGTCGGTCACCCCGAGCTCCCGGTTGTACACTGGGTGTCCAAGAGCCTGGGACCTGTCAGCCTGCCCGCCGCCGAGTTCAAAGCCACCAGGGCTGATTACTGCAGGACAGGACAGCCCGGCACACCTGCCCCCCAACTGCCCCTCGGACCCCCACAGGACCCTGCGCTGCACCGTGTACCAGCCGTGCAGGGCAAAGCCTGCACTGGGTCCTGAACCACCAACGAGGGAGCACGCAGCCCCCATGCAGGGCGAGCCGGCGCTGGCGCAGGGCCTGCTCTTGTGACAGCCCTTCCAGCATTTCCGTCCCAGGAGACATGACAGTGCGAAGCCGGCAGACAAGGGACTCCACCGTGAGGGCTCCTAAAACTCGCCAATAAACTCCAGGCCTGGGGAAGTCTGAGCCCCGCAGCTTGCAGGACACTCAGGGACCTGAGTGTCCCCTCCCGACCCGGTCCCCCTCAGCCAGCCGCTTAGGACACCATGCCAAGGACCAGCGGCGACTGCAAGCGGAGCCCTGGCAGGAGCCCAGAACACAGAGGTGGCAGCATCAGACCCCTGGAGACGAGGGTAAGAAGGCCAAGGTCAGGGGCTGGGGATTTAGCTCAGCGGCACAGCACCTGCCTGGCAAGCGCAAGGTCGTGAGTTCGATTCCCAGTACCGGAAAACAAACCAACAAACAAAAAAAAAGAAGGCCAAGGTCCCCACGAGTAGGACCTGCCCAAGGCCGGGAAAGGGACATCAGAAATGGGTTAACCCCCATGCTACGGCTAGGGCCAACCTGTCCCCCGTCCACCCTGCATGCGCACAGCAGTGGCGGACCATGCTGGGGGCAGAGAGAAGGCGACTTTCGGACCGAGTCTGACCCAGGGCGCTGATATATCCTGTGGGGCGGGTGAGATGCTTCTCTGCCCTGCCTCCATCTCCCAGTGTGTGAAAAGAGCGCTGCTCAGCACAGGAAACCCACGGGGAGCCCTGACTGCCGCAGGCCCACGGCAGCACGGCTCCCACACCCGGCCCCAGAGCTCTGAAGGCACACATGGCCGCAGACCCTTCACCAAGCCAAGGCTGCGTGCAGCTGGTGGGAGCAGCACACAAGTTGGGTTTCTCAGGGGACGGGGCTCTTGTTTTCAGATTTTATTTTAAAACAGTAACAGCAGAGCTGTAAGGGATGAGAAGACAAGCCCCAGGCTGGGGCAATGGCCTGCAGCAGAACACCTAATAAAGGACCTCAAACATGACTCAAAATGCAGTAGCAGGGCACAACCTCATTGGAATTGGGCTGAAGACCCAAAAATGAGCCGGGCATGGTAGCACATGCCTGTCATACCAGTACTGGAAGAAAAAAATAAAAACCACTGTTCGAGCCAAGCGTGCACCCTGTAATCCCAGGACTCAGGAGGCTGAGGCAGGAGGATCGTTGCAAGTTCAAGGCCAGCATGGGCTACAAAGTGAGTTTAAGGCCAGCCTGAACTGTATAGCAAGCCCTTGTCTCAAAAAAAAAAAAACAAAAAGAAAACAGTCTTGAGGAGGCTGAGGCAGGAAGACTGCCTCAAGTTCAAGGCCAGCCCGGGCTACTCAGTGAGACCAAGGCCTAGACTACAGAGCGAGCCCCTGTCTCAAAGACAACAGACAAAACACAAGCGCCAAAGAGGCACCTGGACAAGGTAACTGGATAGACAGCAAACAAACATGTGAACAGGGCCATCTCACAAGCTGGTGGGAACTGCAGGCTGAAACAGCTGGGTACGACCGCACACGCGTCAGGAGGCACGGCAGCTAACAGCACGGCCGTGACCAGAAGCCCCGCTCAGGGCTGGCGAGGGTGTGAGCGGCACAGCCGCCCCGAGGAGAGGTCGGTGGCTCCTGTCCAGGCAACCCCACTCATACAGCCCAGCGCCCGCACCAGCCACCCCCGTGTGCACACCCACGGCCCACAGCCTACCGACGCAGCCACATGTCCTGTCACAGCAAAACTCTGGTGGGCGCTGTGTGTCAGCAGTAGGGCTACATGGGGCTCCCCACACTTTCTACCCCACCCTGCTATGGCCCTAAAGTCTTCGAAAACAATTTCATTTATTTTTCTAAACAAAACGTCAAAAATGATGAAGGGAGCCCACCTAGCACCAACACCACTCAAAGGCAAAAGAAGTGTTTTCAGCCAGTGGTGCTGGGGCGACTGCTGTCCCCACGCAAAAGAGCAAACGCAAGCACTACCTCACACAATGTAAGAAATTAACTACAGCTAGCGCGGTGGCATGCAACTGCCATCCCAGCACTCTGGGAGGCTGAGGCAGGAGGGTCACAAGTTCAAGCCCAGCCTGGGCAACCTAGCAAGACCCTGTCTGAAAATAAAAACTAAAAAGGGGCTGTGATGGAGCTCAGAACCAAGGCACTGGGGTCAGTTCCCAATTCTATGAAGAAGAAAAGGAAGAGAGAAGAGAAGAGGGAGAGGAAGAGGGAGGGGGAAGGGGGAAGAAAGGAGGGGGGAGGGGAGGACAAGGAGGAGGAAGAAGGAAATAAACTCAGTGCTCACAGGCAGAACCAAGACTACAAAACTTTCAGAAGAAAACAGGAGTAGCTCTCCATGCCTTTGATTTCTTTTTTGTTTAGTTTTCTTGAGATGGGTCTCATTATGCAGTTCAGGCTGGCCATGAACTCACTTTGTAGCCCAGGTGGGCCTCGAACTCACAGTGGTCCTCCTGCCTCAGCCTCCTCCTGCATGCTGGGATTACAGGCGTGCATCACCACACCTGGCCTCTCCATAATTTTGAGTGGTTGACGGACACTTGGATATGACATCAAAAACACAGCAATAAAAGGAAAAAAACCGTTAGCTGGACTCCATCAAATCAAAATGGGGCAAGGGGCTTACCACCAAGAAAAAGACAACCTTACAGAGTGAGCGGAGAAAATATTTGTAAATCTCAAAATGTGGGGATTGCTGGGGATTTAGCTCAGTGGCACAAGCGCCTGCCTGGCACACACAAGGTCCTGAGTTCGACTCCCGGTACCAAAAAAATAAAAATAAAATAAAAATAAAAAATGTGGGGACTCACCCTGAATGTATGAGGAGCTCTGGCAACTCAAACAGCCCAACCAAGACACGAGCCAAGGGTTTCACAGGGGCCTCCCTCGGGACAGGGCTGTCACTACCACAAGCAGGGCGCCAGTCCCAGGCGCTGGCTCACCCCCGCAGGGACGGACGCGCACGTCAGGAGGGTGCACAGACAGGACATGCAGAGCCCCCATCCACGGGTGGGACAGGACGCCACACGGCGCAGCAGCTGCGGGCCCCTCCACAAGCACACCTGCAGCTGCCCCGGCACCCTGCAAGCCCACTCTCCGGTCAGACGGTGAGAGGCGCCAGACACAGAAGGCCACGCGGTGTGGGGTCACGGGAAGGCAACACCCAGGACAGGGGAGCTGCGGTTGGCCAGGTGTGCAGGAGGCCAGCGACAGGCACTGTGTCACAATAGGGTATGCTCTGTGTCAACCTCAGACCTGCTGTCGCGGTGATTTCTCCTGGCCCCGCCCACACACCCTCTGCCCCAGTGCCGTGGGACTCACGTCATCGTACAGAGAGCCGCTGATGTCAGCCCCGTAGATGGGGGACACGAAGGTGAGGTTCTTCCAGTACTTGCGCTCCAGGTCATCGAAGTCCTGGTGCCGTGGGGTGCAGTACCTGGGGACAGCATCAGACAGCTCGGAGCGGCCCGGAGTCACAGCCCACCCTCGGCTCCAAGGGACACGGGTGCCTCTAGCACCCAGGGAGGGCTCTGCTGGGGACCCAGGGACCGTTGGGGGGGCAAGAGTTCCATGGGGGAGGCCGAGCCATTGTCACGTCCTTCCTCCTTGGCCTCCGTGCTGCGACTCAAGTCCCAACAACAAGGAGGGCAGCTGGGCAGGGGCCTTCCCTAAGGGACACAAGGTGAGCGGGACACACCAGGCCCCGCCCTCGTGGCTGACCAGGCAGGAAACAGGAGACAGGGGAGAAGGCCATGGGGCAGGGGACATGTGACAGCCAGGCCCAAGGGTGCCATGGAAGAAGCTGGCTGGACCTTGTTTCTAGGGCCACCAGCTGACACCCGGAGGGCACGGACTGCGGGCGGGCGTACTTCTCACTGTTGGCCAGGCGGCGGTACTCCCCCACGGTCATCGCCTTCTTCTGGATGTTGTACTGCGTGAAAAGCCCCGACTGGCCCGTCACCACCTGCTGGATGGGGGCCGGGATGACCACGTCGTCGATGTCATCGTACGTCTGCCTCGGCTTCCACTCCTTTGGGGGGATGATCTGTAAGACAGGGGGCATCAGAGACGGCTCCAGCACGGCAGGTTGGGGGCGCTCTGTGAACCCTGGCCCTGGTCCCCAGGGCACAGTACTGCCTGGTACCTGTCCCGCCCGTGCTCCGGGTGCAGGGGAGAGCAGGGCCCGCGGGGTCACGGCCCACAGCCCAGGCCAGTCTCGGGGCCTCAGGGCTCCGCCGGGAGCTGCAGGTGGAGCGCAGTGCTCTCGGGACTCACTGTGACGGGACAGGGCAGAGGGGACGGCTCAGGACAGCCAGGGAGAAGGCAGGACATGCAGGCGAGCCACGGGTAGGATACTGCCTCCAACGCGACCGAACAAGTGACAGCTCCACCTTGGATGAGCAGCACGTGGGGACAGGCTCACAGTGGGGCGCTGGGCCGAGCTGGCCGGCATCCCGCACATCTGTTCCCTGCGCCAAGCCTGCCGGCGGAAGAGCAGCGCCCCACCCAGAGCTGGGACGCCGGTGCCGGGGCCCCGGGCAGTGACGGCCGCAGCTCCAATCCTCCGCCTGGGCCCCGGCTGCAGCTGAAGGGGCCAAACGCCCAACTCATCTCATCAGCTCACCAGCCGCAAGTCCTATGCTGGGCATGGAGGGAGGAAGGCCGCGGGGACTCCGAGTTCGGGGCAGATTCAGGAACAGCTGGAGCCACTCACTGTCCCCACGGATGCCATGACCAAGGAAGCAGAAGCTCGTGTTTCACTGGCAAGAAGCGTGCTTTTTTTTTGTCTGAGACAGGGTCTCGCTACGCAGTTCAGGGTGGTCTTGAGCTCACTTTGTAGTCCAGGCTGGTCTCGAACTCACAATGATCCTCCTGCCTCAGCCTCTCGAGTGCTGGGATTACACCCAGCAAGAAGTGCGATTCTGCTCACTGCCCACTGATGACGGAGAGCAGTGTGCGGCTTCGCCCACCAACACAGCCAGCCCCCGCCACAGGGTACCAGGTCTCAGCCAAGGAGCCCGATTCCTGGGGATGCCAGCTGACATCTGGGGGAGCCCTGGCCTGGAGCAGAGGCCAGGGATGCTGCTCAGCACCTGCAGTGCCCAGGACACCCACCCGCCGGGCGAGGCCCTGAATGTGCAGCGGCCAGGGGACCCAGCTTGGAACTGCCAAGGGACAAGCCAGCTCGAGGACCTCCCTGCTACCCGCCACTGTCAGCCATGGCAATGCGCAAGGGGGTCTGGGTGCCCAAGGTGGTTCAGGTCACGAGACAGGAGGGGCCTGGGCCAGCTGCCAGCGCCCACGTTTCCGGATCTCTTCGAAGGGCTAGAACGTCCTCGAGAGAGAGGCAGGCGGAAAGCGCAGGGCCACCGTGTGCCGATGGAGGCTGCAACTCTAACCTGCCTTTTCCTTTTCTCTTTGGAGACGGAGTCTCACTAACTCGGCAGGCTAGCATCGGAATTGTGATCCTCCTGCCTCAGCCTCCCAAAGAGCTGGAATGACTGGCAGCTTCTGACGCGCATCTGAGGCCTGTGGGGGCCCCTTGCCTCACAGAGTGCCTGTGCCTCCCACACAGGGAGCCCACAGCCGGCCCCGCCCCACCCCACCTGCCCAGCCCCACTGCAGGAGGCTGCTTCCCAGCTCTTCTGCTTCCCCGACATGCTGCACCCTGAATTCTCCAACTTGCAGTTCTCCAATACTTCAACTCTCCATTTTCTTGAGAGAGCCTTGAGCCAGGGGCCATAGTGCATGCCTGCCATCCCAGCACTCCGGAGGCTGAGGCAGGAAGACTGCAAACCCCACCCCAGCTTGGGCAACTTCATAAGACCTGCCTTAACAAAAGCAGGGGGCTGCCCCATCTGCTGTCCCCTCTCTCAAGCACCACTGTCACAGACACCGAAACGAGCCAGGCAGGGGGTGCACGCCTGTTAATCCCAGCACTCAGGAGGCTGAGGCAGGAGCATCGTTGCGAGTTCGAGACCAACCTGGGCTACAAAGTGAGCTCAAGGCCAGCCTGAACTGCATAGTGAGACCCTGTCTCAAAAAGACAAAAAAAAAAAAAAAAACAGACACCGAAACGAGCCAGGACTCTCCTGGCCTGCACCAGAGCTGCACTGTCCCTGACAGGCCACATAGCACTGGAGGGTGCAGGGACAAGCATGGCACCCAGAGAAGCTCAGGTGTCTGACGCCACGGCATCCGGCCCCTTTGCAGAGCTCACGAAGGGTGCACAGGCGGCAGCCAGGCTGGAGGGACGGGGCCTCTCCCACCCACCGCACTGGCTGCAGGCACGTGCACAGAGCTGCAGCACGCTGAGGGGCACCGGAGTCAGCTGACCCCAAGCAGGCACACCCACCACCAGCACCAAGTGCACACACGCACACCCACACACACCAAGGGTGCTGAAGGCCGGTAAGACCCAGGCAGGGTGGGGACACCGTGTCCCCACAGCACATGCACAGCCAGCAGGCATTGCACTTGTTCTCCAGAGAGGTTAGCGCCCCAGGAGCCAAGACCCCATCTGGAGGAGCAGAGGTGTCTGGGACCAGAGCAGATGGTCGCCGGAGCCCATCTGTCCCCACAGAGCATCGGGAGGAGGGATGTGTGGCGGCCACATGTGGGTGCCGACGCGCCTCTGCTCCTCTCCCCGTATCTCCCCAGGCCCCTAGCAGCCTGTCCCATCCTCCTGTCCCTACCACACCCAAAGCAGATCCAAACGTGAAGGCGGCACCAAGAACATCCCACACAAGGCCCTGGGCCCAGGGGCTTCCTGCTGGCTTCAGCCCGTCCAGAAGGGAGCTGCACAGGGCAGAGGCTGAGGCAGAGGCACTGGGGCTCCAGGGACACAAAGGCGAAGGCAAAGGAGGTAGAGCGGGTGGGGTGAGGGGAGCCGGACATGCCAGAGGGACACAGATTGCCAGGTCAGTGCCAACTGGGACCACACCCCCAAGACAGAAAGTGCTGGCGTGGCCAGGAGGGAGCCGGGCCTGCAGCAGGCCAGATCGGGACAGCCTGCCAGGAGGTGACAGAACCGGAGAAGCCATGTGTGGCACTAAGAGCTGCCTCGGGAGAGCAGGACAGTCGCAGGTGTCGGGTCACCACAGCTCTGCAAACCGAAAGGACCGCTGCATCCGCGGGAGGAGGAGAGTCAGGGGCAGGGGACAAAGGCTGAGGAGAGCAAAGACAGAGACACCGGGGTGGGGACGGGGACAGGGACCCAGGGGCCCAGGGCTGTCCTGAGCTGGCAAACTGCAGCACAAGGGGGAGAGGGCGGAGGACGGGGCGGGGGCGGGGGCGCAGTGGGTGAGGCCGTGGGTTCTTCCCCAGCTCCTGTTTGTTTTTTTTCGTTTTTAAATGGTTGGGGAGGAAATGAAAAGGTTATCTTGGAGCAAGTGAAAGCGACAGGAAATCACACTCCCGCGTCCAGGAACAGTTTATTGGCGCACCAGGCGCATCGTGCACACATGCGGCTCTCGAGTGGCACCAGCTGCTGCTGCGCGCGCAGAGAGGGTCCGCCCACTCTGGCAGAACCGGGACGGGCGTCTGGGTAAAGCGGGGTCATGTGCAAGCAAGCCACAGAGCCCGGAGACACACAGGATGCATCTGAGCGCTGAGCTGTCGGGTGAGCTGTGCCCCAAGGCTGAGGGACCTGTGCGACACTGGTGCGTCTGCCTACGTCGCCACACTTGCACACACGTGTGCACGCACACACTATCCTGGAAAGGCCAAAAAGACCTATAGCTGCTTCAGAGTTGGCAGGGTGTGGGAAGGGGGTCGGGGACATAGCTCAGCAGCACAAGCGCCTGCCTGGCAGGCACAAGGTCCTGAGTTTGATTCCTGGTACAAAAAAAAAGGGTGTGGGGAGGGGACTCACACGTCACCCTACGTCACCACACGAAGGCAAAAGACCTCAGGCCTCCTGGTTCTGCGGGGGGCGGGGGGGGCACGTGGCTCAGGGCCAAAGGTGGCCCGGCTCTGTCTCCCCACCCACCAGCTCCCTGAGAACCCCACCAGCGAGTTGGCCAAGGGGGTCAGGGCCAGGGAGCCACAGCAGACAGACACACGGGGGCCCTTCAGAGGAGGGAGCAGGGGTCACCCACCTTGGCCAGGCCTGCCCGGTGGGCTCCCTGCGATTCTATGTAGGCCACATATTTATTGAAGTCCTTAAATTCTTCCATAGTTGGGCGAAAAGTCATGATTTTGCAACTGGGGTTCTGGGCCCCGTGGTCCTCGGACCCCATGGCTGCAGCTGCGTGGGCGCCACACCTGCGGGAGAAAAGAGAGGGTGAGCGCTCAGCACTGCCCCGCCGCCCCAGCCTCTGCTCCCTCAGAGCACTAAGAATACCCGCGGCCACGGGGACAAAGGCGCTGCCCCCGCAGCCAGGGAAGGCGAGAGGGAACTGCGAGCCAGCTCCGCACGCACACACAGGGCAGGATGACGTTGCTAATTAAAAGCAGAGGCGTCCTACTTTTGAAAGCCAAGGCGATACAGGAAGCCAGCGCACTCATTTTAACGGCAGCCTCAGAAATAAAAGCTGTCACTGTCAGAGACGCATCCTCCACACTGGCTTGGGGTTCAAAATCAATCCGCACACTTCTTTTTTTTTTTTTTTTGGTTTTTCTCCGGTACCGGGAACTGAACTCACGACCTTGCGCTTGCCAGGCAGGCGCTTTGCCGCTGAGCTAAATCCCCAGCCCCTAATCCGCACACTTCTGACGTGTACTTGAGACCACAGTCCCGGATGTGCTCTTGGAAGTGAGACAGCTTGGGTATGAAAGAGGGTCACAGGGTGCAGTGGTGCACACTGTCATCCCAGCACTCTGGGAGGCTGAGGCAGGAAGATTTCAAGTTGGAGCCCAGCCTGGGCAGCTCAGTCAGCGAACCCCCAGGATGTGGCTCAGTGAGGAGCGTGGATCCTTTCGGGGAAGCCCGGGACCACAAAAACAGGGAGGGTAGGCAGGGCCCAACAGAGCTCAGGCCCAGAGCAAGGACTCGGACAGGAGGCGCACAGGAGGCCTGGTTGAAGGGCTCAGTCCCTGCCATAGGAGACACTCCGGTCCCCTGGCTGTGCACATGCCTGCGCTGGGCAAAGAAGAGCATCACGGGAGTCTTGGTGCCACCTAGAGCCTCCGGCACCAGGCCAGTGTCTCAGCAGGAAGCACAGGCTGAGCCGCTCCCTCCTGTCCCGGGTAGCCCCACCCAACAGGAAGGGTACGGCCCACCACCTGGGGAAGGGTTTTCCTTGGCCATGGAACGCTCCACAGGTGAGGCACGAGCCATAGCACCCCTCAGACATGTCCGAGGTAAGAGAAACCCAGTTGCCCCCATATGGACCAGAGAACACAAGAAAGCGGCAATACACACTCTGCCCTAGGGCCCGGGGCAACCCCGGGAAAGGCGGGGCCCCAACTGACTGAGGGTGCCCTGTGGTCAGTTGCAGCTCCCCGTGGCAGCACTAGAGGGCAGCAACTACCCAGGAATCCCATGGAGCTGCACCTGCAAGCCTTGTTCAAGCAGAAGCAGGACCTCTCCGGACACCCAGTTCCCCACCACCTGCCCTCTGTTCACCCAGGTGCCCCTGGCTCCCTGGAGCTCAGCACTGGGGACGGTGGCCAAGGCCCCACCATGAGGGTCCCACTGGCTGCACTCGTGAGGAGCTACCTGTGGGGACAGCCCACCAGCGCCAAGGCCCTGGCTGTGTTCTGAGACCTCGATCTCCCAGAGAAGCCGCGGTGCTGCCCGCAGGGCACAAAGGTCGGGGCTAACACGAACACCTCAGGCAGCTGGTACAGCCGTCCTCCCACCTGGCAGCCCTCACCAGAACGTCAGTCTCAGGAGCCCAAGGCCACCACACTGGCCCACCAGCCCCGAGACCCAACTCCCTGCCTGCGACTCTGCCGTTCTCTGGCGGTGAACCCCAGTCCCCACTGCCCGCCCCGGCCCCCGCCCCGCACACCGACCACGCAGGGCCTCCCAGGGCTGACACGGCTCCGCAGCACACAGGAGCTCTGGGAACGTCCTCAGGGAGCTGGGACCTGGAGGGAACAGGACCTTGACAGGGATATTAGCGTCATCGTGGAGCTATAAGGTCTCTCGCACACTGCACCTGGTGATCGCGGCTGGCAGTCCTCCTATGACACAGGGCACCTGCACAGCAACACGCACGTCCCCCTGGGCTGCGGAGACAGCTGGCACCTGGGCGCCCAGGACGGGCAGAGCTCTGTGCACGCCACCAGTGAGGAAGGGCGCCTCGGGGGTAGAATGCGCATGGCCTTGTTTTGCTCTAGCTTATTTGTACTGTTCGAAGTGATTTTCCCTGTCTCAGATAAAAAATAAAAGGGCTGGGATGTAGCTCAGTCCCCAGAGGGAAAAAAATCATGCATGTATATAATTTATACCAGAATTTGATTGAAGCCCTGCCCTGGAACCCAACCTCTGGGTTATCAAAGATGGGGACAGAGGGCCTTGTCAAGTCCCCACGGGGGGCCCTGAAGTGTCCAGAAAGAGTAATGCAGCCCACACAGGAAAGTGAGGCCCTTAAACAATAAGGTGCAAAACACCGATTTAAAACCGGCCAAGGAGCCAGGCATGGTGGCGCACGCCTGTCATCTCAGCACTCCGGAAGCTGAGGAAGGAAGACTGTAAACCCCGGCCCAACTTGGGCAACTTTGTAAGACCTGTCTCAACAAAAGCGGGGGGCTGCCCCATCTGCTATCCCTTCTTTCAGGCATCACTGTCACAGACACCGAAACGAGCCGGGCAGGGGGTGCACACCTGTAATCCCAGCACTCAGGAGGCTGAGGCAGGAGGATCGTTGCGAGTTCGAGACCAGCCTGGGCTACAAATGAGCTCAGGCCTGGCTCCACAGCAGACACCTGGATGGGCCACAGGCACAAGACAATAGGCTCAGGTCAATAGGCTTGACCACCAAGAAGCCAGGCACAGCGGAGCACACCTGTCAGCCCAAGCACTCAGGAGGCTGAGGCAGGAGAACTGGGAGTCTGAGGCCCGCCCAGGTAAGTCAGCAAGCTCACAAGACCTGTCTCAAGGTGAAAAATAAAATGGGTGGGAGAAGTTCAAGGGTGAATGCTTGTCTAGGGTGCCCAAGGCCCTGGGGTTCCATCCTCAGCCAAAATAAACTGCAAGATCCTGAAGGAGCTAACCCTTCACACAGGCGGGGACGCTGGAATCAGAAACAGGGACAGGAACGCGTGTGGGCGAGGACCGGGAGGAAGAGGAGCCCTCGCCCGGCAGAAGGGCACGGCGCGGCACAGCACTGCGCACACAGCCAGTCTCCCCACATGGTGCAGTCTGAACTATGCTCAAGAGAAGAGAAAGCACGCGTGGAAACGTGTGCTCACGGTGAGCACGAAGGGACACACGAAGGGACAGGGTTCCGTCCGGGACATAAGGCTGTGTAAGGAACTGTGGAGACGGCTCCGCCACCTCACAGCCACCGACACCGGTCTCAGCACATTTCCCGCAAGGTTGCCAGTGACCTCGCGGAGCAGAGGCCGGGCTCGGAGAGACAGGACTCAAGTCCTGCGCTCCTCTGGGCAGGGGCTCTTCTCGAACGGGGCTGACCACATACACACTGGGGACACGCGGGCAGCCGTGGCCAAGGGCAGGTGTCAGACAGCACTGAGTGACGAGGTCCACGGTTACACAAGCCGGTCCTTCCCAGGACAAATGGGCCAAGCACACACGTGGGAGCACCGGCACCCGCGGGCAGAGGCTGACCTGCACGGGCCCCCGCCCTTCCCCTCTGCACCAGCCTGGAGTGCAAACGTGGGGCTCGAGGCCCTGCGCCCGGCCTGCCTGCCCCCGTCGGAGCCTCCAGATGTAACAGGCATTCCGCAAGAGGAGGGCCTGCGGTGCTCTGGGGAAAGAGGCGGGGAGCGGCTCTGCGCACGTGGGTGTCCTTCCGCACCCGCCGACACCTTTCCACCGAGGACCAACGCGCAGACATACGCTGTTTCCTTCAGTCTTACTTTTGGGGTTTTGAGAGCGGGTCTTGCTATGCAGCCCTGGCTGGCTACACACTACCTCTCAACTTCAAAGGCAGGAAGCCAGCTGTGCCCAGCCCAGGACACCTGGGGTCAGCCCAAGCCAATTCCCCCAGCGCCCAGGCCCCTAGGACCTCTAGGCTGGGCATCATGCAGATTTCACCTCTGGAACCAGAAAGGACCCAACATAGCGCCACCTCAGAGGACAGAGGGCTGCAAGCAGGCCCAGGAGGGTGCTTGGCAGCACTGGAGAGAGGCTGGGAAGGAAGCTGCGGGCATCAAGAGGACTCGGCAGGACGCCCTGGCAGAGGGGAATCGGATGATGCTGGGGCAAAGCCAAGGTCAGCGAGGGGGGGGGCAGGTAGGACTGCTGGGGGCTACCAGGTGGACGCTGGCATGAGGAGACCCAGCCTGCGTGACGTGTGACACTGACCCTGCTTCCAAGGGAGACAGCTTCAGGGACCTGTGGTCACACAGGGCGTGGCCACCCCCTGCCCTGTGCCACTGCCAGCAGCCTGGGGCCAAGAGGCCCTGTGCTTTCATCCTGCTCCAGCCCCTGCAGAGAAACCCAGAGGCAAGGGACAGGGAGGGAAGGCAGCTGGGGAAGGGAGGCTCAAGGCCAGTGGCAGTGCCAAGGGAGGAGGACTCGGGTTCCTCCCCCACACCAGCTTCTGCTGGGGTTCTGTTTAAACAGGGTAACAGCCCTCCCTCCCAGAGGCCAAGCACAGGACACAGAATAAGAGGCTGGATAAAAACTGCAGACAGCCAGGTATGGTGGTGGTGCCGCCTGTCATCCCAAAACTCTGGGAGGCTGAGGCAGAAGGATCCCAAGTTCAACGTCAGCTTGGGCAACTTAGTGACTTAGTGAGACCCAGTCTCAAAATAAAAAATAAAAAAGTCTGGGGACAGAGCTCAGTGCAGAGGCCTTGGGTTTAATCCCCAGTACTGGCTGGGGATACAGCTCAGTAGCACAGCGCCTGCCTGGCAAGTACAAGGTCCTAAGTTCGATTCCCAATACCGAAAAAACCCCAGTGCTGAAAATAAAAACAAAAAGCCTGTGGAGGCAGAATGGTATCCCGTAGAATGGTGCCATCCTAGTCCCTGACTCCTCCCAGGGCAGGAGATCCTGCAGCTGGGATTAAAACTGGAGAGCAAGGCAGGTGGTCGCAGTGGAGATCACATGCCCAGCACATACAGGCCAGGGTCCCTTCCCACAGTCCCAGAGAACACAGGCAAAAGCCATCCCAGGCATCGTGGGGCCCAGTGTCCCTGTGAGAGGGAGGACCAGGTCAGAAGGAGCCTGGAGGATGGGAGCAGAGGCTGCAGGGACATAAGCCACCAGCCAGGGGACACAGCTGCTTGCAGAAGCTGATCAAAACCAGACACAAATCCTCCTGGAGGTGACCAGGAGAGCGCCCCGCCAGCATCCTCACGGCCAGCAAGCCTGGGCCGTGGACATGACTCGAGGGTGCTGGCAAGCTCCCGGGACACACGCGCCCTGCTGCGCTGCAGCCCGGGGGGGTGGACTCTGGCCCTGCTGTGGCCAGAGGCCGAGATGCGGCCAGAATCCAGAGTGATGGGCAGCGCGTGCGGTGGGCGCTCAGCCAGCCACTTCTCCCAGGGTCTTCCTTCTCTTCTCGTTTTATTTTTGCAGGGCAGAGGGCGAAGTGGTGCCTTGCACATGCTGGTCACGTGCCCGCCACGAGCCACGCCCCGGCCTTCTCAGCCTACAAACAGCCGTTACTATGGCCTAAAACCCACAGGACCGCACGCCTCACGTGGGGAACCAAGCGGTCTGTGACTCACTGCTCAGAGCGTGGATTATTTGCAAAACCGTAAAACGGTGGTGATCTCCCCACACACCTCGGGCTGGCCTGCGTCCCTTGTGTGAACGCTGTTCAGGCCCTGCAGTGGGCGTCCCACACGCTGCCATCCCCACCAGCTCTCCTCCACCCCACACGGACCAGGGACGTGCAGCAGAGGCGAAGCAGAGGCGACACCTCAGGCCCGGCTGAGAGGGAGCCTGCTCTCCTCCACCCCACACCGACCAGGGACGTGCAGCAGAGGCGAAGCAGAGGCGACACCTCAGGCCCGGCTGAGAGGGTGCCTGCTCTCGGATTGGCAGCCCTCCTGAGCTCCTGGTCACCACCGCCAGGAACCACCCCCCGGGCTACTGCCCTGCAAAGCAGCTCCTCACCCAGGTGTCTTCAATACCATCTGGCAGGAGACCGAGACAGAGACAGTCTGGCATTGCCATAGCCAGGCACCGTCCTGTCCTGTCCTCCCCCCAATACCTGCCCACAGGACCAGGGTCGTTGGGCTCTCCCCACCTAACCCCCAGCCTGGACCAAGTCCCCAGGCGCAGGACAAGAAGGGGCAGCAGGACCTCAAGAGCCACCAGAAGTATGCAGTGGAAAACAGCCAGGTGATAGCCCCGCGGGACCCAACGCTGCCCCTGGGCTGAGAAGCCGCGTGGAGCGCCTGGGCTCTGCCCGCCAGAGCTGGCCCGGGCTGCCGGCTGGCTGGACCAGAGACTGGGCAGAATCCCCACGAGGAGGCTTCGACAGAAACATCAGTGTGTCCTCAGAAGGGACACTGCTGACAGAGAAGTGGGTAGTGCCATCTTCAAAACCAATGGTGCTGGTGCACACCAACCAACTATGGCACGCCCATCCCTGGGCACCCCAGGGTGTCTCTCCCAAACTCTCCCCACCCCAGTGCCCAGCCCACCTGCCCCAGAGTGCCTGTCCTAGGAGGTCTGGCCGTCAGGGACACCCTACACTTGTCAGAGTCCCAGCTGCCCAGAGACCCCACGCCACTGTCTCAGCGAGGTTCCTGCCAGCAGCGCACACGAGCACCCAGTAAGCCTTTCCTGGCCTCCAGGTCCAGCCCTGCAGAGGTGGCCAGCAGCCTGCCCGGGGCCTCAAAGTGGGAGAAGAAGGTCTGGGGTCAGAGCCATCCTGCTCCACCCAGCACCAGGCTCTGTATCTGACCAGGGAGGCTGACCCTGGGGCCCCCAGGGCAGGAGGATCACTGAGAATTCAAGACCAGCCTGGGCTATATAGCAAGACCCTTTCTCAAAAAAAGGCTGTGGGGAATAGTAGCAGGCACCCATAACCCCAGCGCTCAGAAGGCTGAGGTAGAAAGATCACTGAGTTCGAGGGCAGCCTGGGTTCCACAGTGAGATCAAGGCCACCCTGGACTACACAGTGAGACCTTGTCTCAAAAAGGAAACAAAAAACAAAACAACGCACTTGTCATGAGAGGGCAGGAAAAGTATCCAAGTCACCCAGTGACGTCACAGCAGGTCCCTTTCCCCAGCACTGGGGTGCACAGGGCTCACCGAGCCCACAGTTAGGGCGCATCTGCTGCCAGGCTGCCAGGTGACCGACAGGTGAGCACAGAGACACAGCAAGGGTCTAGGAGTGCAGCGCAGTGAGGCCCGGAGGCTCGGGGCTCCTTGAGGAGGAAGAAATGGCCACGAGTAACCCCACGAGTCTGGCAGCCAGAGGGACAGGAGAAGCAACCCCTGACTCGCGTGCAACCTAGCTGGGTCGGCCTGCATCCCAGCAAGGAGTGACATTGTAATCTGAGAAGGGGTTGGGACGGCCGCTCTGAAGAACCCTTCCACATGCAAAGGCATCCACCACAGCATGGACAGACCTCGAGGACACCGTGCTCAGTGAGACGCCAGACACAGAGGACGCACAGTGTGGGCTCCGTGGACAGGAAACGCCCAGGGCAGGCGACTCCAGAGACAGGAAGCGGCCTTGTGGGAGCCAGGGCTGGGAGGGGACATGTGACTGCTCACAGGGATGAGGCCTCCTTTTGGGGCTATGGAACAATCTGGAACTGGATGGAGAAGACACACCCGAGCCTGACGCGCTTTGACGGACGGACACCACGCAGGTGAGGGCCATCTCGAGAGAAACTACACTTTCCCATGTCCACAGCAGCCCCCGGGGATGGCACCACGGCAGACCCAGGACATCCACCGTCCCCTGGACACTGGATCCCTTCAAGGCCGCCAGTGCCCCATCTGTCCCCCGCCCATGTCTGTGCCAGACATCTTTGGCCAGCTCGCCTCACTCAGATATAGAAAGGGCAGCGCGAGGGGCAGGATGGCTGGGGACACCCCGGCACTCAGGGACGGGGACAGCTACAGAGTGAACCCCACAAGCAGGGCACTCAATGGACTCGCACTGGGCTGCTTCTCCCTTTCTTCTTTTCCGCCTGTGTGTGCTGGGGAGGGGCTCAGGACCACACACTTCAGTCATCTGCTCCCGCACAGAACGGCAGCCCCAGCCCCTGCTGTGCAGACTCAGGTCCCCGGAGCTGCATCTCAGGGAGCTGACTGCCCAGCACGCACGCGCAGGCTCTAGGGGAGAAACGCACAGGGCACAGCCAGCCTGGCCACAGCCCCAACCGGAACTCATTCAAGTGGCTTTGCACCACGGACCACACAGGAAATGCGTTCCGACTTGCAGGCCAGAGCCTCTGTCACAAGAACCCCCCACTCTGCTGGCAGGGTAAGAAAGCCACCATGTCCTCTAGGACATGGAAACAAATGGTGATGGCTGTGTGCCAATAAAGCTTTATTAACAAAAATAAACTGCGGGCCAGATTTGTCAAGGCCTGCAGCATGCCATGCCAACCCCACCACCACTGCCTGAAGCCCATTCTAGTTCTTGCCCCCTGAGGGAACAGGGACCTCCACTGCCACAATGAGCCACCCAGGACACCAAGGCCCGAGTTCTCAGCCACACCAGGCCCTGTTAGCCACACAGCGGAAGACCAAGGCCTCCGCCCGGGGTCAAGAACAGCACTACACAGTCGACCCACACAGCACATGGGCAGCCTTGTCTCCGCGGCTCAGGCCCATGTAACCCCTCCTTGGTGCCCCCACCTCAGTCATATCTGACCCAGAGTGACAACCCCAGGACCACCCGCAACAGTCATCTCTTAGTGTTTTATTTTGTTTGCAGTACTGGGGATGGAACCAAGGGTCCCCTAACACCTCTATTTATTTTTTGAGATAGGGTACCCAGATACCCAGGCTGGCCTCAAACCTCTGCTCTTTCTGCCTCAGCCTCCCAAGCAGCTGGAAGACAGGCTGTGCCGCCATTTCTGGCCAGAAGCTACCCCTTCCAAACCCTTGTCCTACACTTCGGGTGTGTCTCCGAGTCAGAGCCAGACCCTAGCATACGTGAGGGCTAGGTTCCACCCCCAGCACCAAAACCAAGCAATACGACAGCTCCGCCCTCAGCTTCTCAGCAGAGGACAAGGGGACGAACAGAGCCTGGCAGCCTGGCCTCGGCTGTGGTTGCTGTGACAGTGTCTCTCGCCAATGAGTCAGGAGAGGGGTTTGGGCGACCTGGGACCTGCAGACGCCATCCACACCGCTTAGTCACGGAAGCTAGGAGGACAGGTCTGAGCGCTCCGCTGCGAGCACAGGATCACAGGATCCAGCCCAGCACTGAGGGGGAAGCCCCAGCCCAGCCTGGGCAATTTAGTGAGACCCTTTCTCAAAATAAAAGCTCAGAAGGGCTGAGGATGGAGCTCAGTGGTACAGTGCCCCTGGATTCAACCCGCGGTGTTTAAAAAAAAAAATCAGCGATTGAGTAGACACTGTACCTATGCTTAACCTAACTTAAATACTGTGCAGTAAGCAGCAGGGATGGTGGTACACACCTGGGATCCCACCTTCTAGGAGGCTGATGCAGGAAGCAAGATTCCAGGTTCGAGCCCCACCTGGGCAACGCAGCCATTTAGCAAGACTCTGTCTCCAAATAAAAAATAATAAAAGGACAGGGGCTGGTGCTCAGTGTGAAGGCCCTCAGCTCCATCCCCAGCACTGCAGAAAAATAAAAATAATTTTAAAAACTGATATGGTGGGCTGGGGATAACGCTCAGTGGCACAGTGCCTGCTTGCCTGGCAAGTGTGAGGTCCTGAATTCAATCCCTGGTACCAAAGAACAAACCTGACATGGTACTCCAAAAATATGTAATTTTTATGTGTCAATTTTTCTTAAAAAGGCCTTTCCACAACAGTCCTCCATCATTAGCCCCACCCACAGGAACTGTCCTGTTTCCTGCGGGGTGAATGTGCCCTGCGAGCCTGAGGTGTGTCGTGTCCCAGAGGACAGCGCTCACGATACAGCTCACACGCCGGTGTGTCCTGACGCCCCCCAACGCCACCTGAGGTCCTCCGGGTGCAGAGGGTCCCTGGAACATCACAAGGAAGACAGCTGTCTGGACACGAAGGGCCAGCGCACAGCCTCGCTCCCAGGACATTGTGAAGAAATCTCCAGAAGAAAGCCCTGTGCCCAGCGCACCCGTCTGCGGAGCCCCAGGAGTCAGGGCAGCGGCCAGCACCCCTCCCAGGCGCAAGGCCGGCACATCGCTCACCTCACAGAGCCCGGGAAAGTTCCGCTGCAGAGGCTCCAGGGACCGGCGGGCCCTGCCCTCAGGCTCTCCTGCAACAGTGGCCCCTACAATGCAGAAATAAAGCCACGGTTAGACTCCGGCTGGCCCAGGCCCTCCTCGGGGGCACTCCTAGCAGGCGGGCGTGGCCAAGGACGTGAGCCTTTTTCCTTTCTTCTCTTTTTCTTTTTCATTTCTGAGACAAGGCCTAAACTGCCTCAAACTTGTGATCCTCCTGCCTCATCCTCCCAGAGTGCTAGGATCAATCACACTCCTGAGCCACCTTGCCCAGCTTCACAGGGGGCTTGAAGTTACATAAATCTGACAAACACCCTTAGAACGTGCAAGATGCTCTGTTGTTTTCTATTTTATTTTAATCCAGGTTTTTCACAACTGCTGGGCAGGGCCCATCCCTTTGATTTCACCGTCTTTTAAAAGTCAGCACCCTAGCTGGAGACAAACTAGAACTGGAGCAAAGTGCGCCCCCACCCCTCAGAACTGGGGTGACTGCTAGCACTCCACAGATGGCTCCTTGTGCCCTCCCACTGTACAGTGCAAAGCCTTTCTGCTCCACAGCCCAGCAGCACCACACACAGCCCGTGCTGAAGTCTGGGCCTAGGGGGCCCTGAAATCCCTCATTGTAGCTGGGCAGCAGCCACTCCCCGCAAGAGTCTCCCCCCTGCCCCCAGGACCTGTGGCTCTGTCCTCTTCCATGGCAAATCAGCAGATGAGAATAAGAACTGCCTGGTTCAGTAACATACAGTAGTCCCAGCTACTAAGGAGGTTGAGGCAGGAGGATCAAAAATTTAAGGCCAGCTTGGGCAACTCAGTGAAATACTGACTCAAAATAAAAAATAAAATGGCTAGAAATATTGCTCAGCATAAAGACCCTGGGTTCCATCCCCAGTAGCAGAAAAAATAAACCTGCCAAGGTTAGCCAGGCACAGCAGCCCACACCTGTCATCCCAGCACTCTAGGAGGCTGAGGCAGGAAGATCTCAAGTTAGTAATTTAGTGAGACTGTGTCTCTAAATAAATGAGTGTGTTTTTAAAAATGGCCAGGGATGCAACTCAGTGCAAAGTACCCAGGTTCAATCCCCAGTATACAGCACTATTAAAAAAAAACAAAAAACACCCAGGTTATCAAAAGCAAGGTAAGCCTGAGAATGTCACAGCCCAGAGGAGCTGCAGAGAGGGGATGCCGGTGCCTTGTGGGGTGCAGGGTGGGGCTGGGACACAGTAGGACTCGAGGGATAAATTGGAAACAGGAGTGAAGTGTGGACCTGGGTGAATCATCATCAGTTCCGAGCTGCAGAGGCGCCATGGGAAGGTGCGAGGTGCGTCCAGGAAATGGGGCGGGTGGTGTGGACGGCTGTTCTGTGCCAGCGTCTCCTAGCACCTGAGACCACTCCTCGCACAAGCCGCTCGCTGAGGGGCAGAGCGCTCGGAGAGGCCACGCCCTGTGCCCAGCCGGCCCACTGACCTCGAGTTTGGGGCTCCACGAATAAGCTGGCACGAGAGTCAGGGTCACCCCGCCGGGGCCTTTGGTGCACAGCCCAGGCACCCTGAGAGGCGCAGCCCAACCGTGAGCAGATGCAGGCTCATGCCCTCGCCTCGCTCCCCCGCCGCTCCGCACAGCGACAGTGGTGGACAGGGACGGGCACGGGGGCCAGCTCCACAACTGCACAGAGGGGCAGGGACTGCTACTCACAGGGGGCATCTAGGGACCCTAGGCCCTCACCCCATTCTGAGGGCGCAGAAGTGCTCCTGGCCTGGGGCTGCCAGGACTGACCCTGGAGAGGGGGCTGCCCAGGCCCCACCATGGGGCTGGGTGCGGTTGGTTCCAGGACACAGTCACCTGGGGAAGGTCCCCACCTGCACGGTCACTACCCAAAGGCCTATCCCTACCCACTCCTCCTGGGCCACAGCCAGAAGTCACCTTCAGGAGAGACACCCGTTTCCTGACCCCACCCACACCTTGGCCCGCGTGAACAATGGTCCCTCCTGCAGGGGACGCCATGTGCCTTGCACAGGGTGGGGTGGCCACCCACAGTCTGGGAAGGGATGAGATCCCAGCACGGTGCCGCCCTGTGGACACAAACACAGCAGCTCTAAGGAGGCCGCGCACTCACAGGCACCAGGCAAGGTCACGTGGGTGCGGGTGACATGCCCTGGAGCTGTGACAGCTACAGCATCACAGTCTCTGGGTTAGGGTGTCTAAGTGCCACCGCCACCACCAGGAGCCAGGTTCCTCAGAGCTGGTCACCTCAGGGCTGGGGCAGAGGGCACAAAGGAGTCCAGGCACCGGGCTCAGGAGACAGCAGGGCGTGCAGAAGGGACACAGGAGGAAGCCCCAGCGGAAGACTCTCGCGACAAAATCAATAACGATATGAGCTGATGAGAGCTTCAGAACAAGCTGGGCACAGCCCTGCAGTCCTGTCACCCAGCACTCCAGAAGTGTGAGACACAAAGATCGCAAGTTCAAGCCCAGCCCAGGCAACTTAGCGCCTTAGTGAGACTTTGGCTCAAAATAGAAAGGGCTGGGGATGTGGCTCAGCGTGAAGGCCCTGGGTTCCACTGGCAACACTGAACCGAGCAGAAAAAAGATGAAAACAGCCCAGGAAACAGGAGGAAGCCTTCGCAAGTCCAGTGTCTGGTAAAGGACTAGAATCCAGGATATATGAAATTCTCATAGCTCAGGGGCTAAAGGAAATCACAGGCCGAGTATCAGCCAGCTGTGACACGTAGGGGCCGACAAGCCCAATGACGCGTGGGTGCGGGTGACCTGTTCCAAGGTCCTCCCCCAGGTCCTAGCTCCAGCCTGCGGCCTGTGACTTGGCTCTGGCAGGAGGTGCCGGCTGCTCTGCCCTGATGCCCATCACCTCGCTGTGTGTGGGTCACCATTCCGTGCCAGCCACACCAGGTACATCCCTGAGGCTCCCATGTTCAGGGCGGCCACCTCCTAAGTCATCCAGGGGGCAAAGCTGGTGGCACAGAAGTGGAGTGGGCAGTGAGACCGCCCTGCTCTGGGGGACACACCATGGAGCCAGGTGGAGACGCATGTCAGCAGAGCAAACGGCCCCGAGTAGGCCTGGCCCGCAGGCATCGGGGGGAGGCACAAAGGCAGAGCCAGACCAGGCTCTGGGAGCAGCAGGACATACAGACAGGAGCAGGGCACACAGACAGGAAGAGGCTAGCTCAAAGAGACAGGCTGGCCCTCCAGACCCCTCCAAGTCACCCCGTCCCCTGCTGTCCTTCATCCTGAGGACACACCCAGCCTTTCCTCCCGCACAAGCCGCCGCACTGGATGAGATTTGGGTCCGGACACGCACTGCAGCACACACCCAAGTCACAGTGACCGGGCCGGCCGTCTCCAGAGCAGCCCGGCAGCCCTGACCGAGGAGAGAAGGCAGGCGGGGTGAAGACGGCCTCCCCAGGGACTACAGGCAAGGGGTTGGTAGGACAGCGATGCGAGGGCACTGGTGTGGGGATGGCGAGGACCTGCCACCCAGAGGAGCTCCCAGAGTGTCTACCACCCGAGAAAAGGTTCTGAGAGAATCCGCAATCAACAGCACACCTACCCAGGACACTGCCACCCACCACAGGGCCACACCGGTCCAGGGACACTCACAAGAAGCGCATGTGCACTGCAGCCCACAGGAAACCCACGAGGCCACAGCAATCACACGGAGCCCGTGAGGGGCTCTGGGGAGCCGACAGGAGCAGGGACAGTGGGGACAGACTCTGGTGGGAGGAAGGACAGATGTCCGGAGCTGGACCCCGGCACATTCGGGGCCTCTGAGTGTGACCAGATGGCTCTGCTGAGCCCCACGGGGAGCACGGGCTTGTCCCTCCATGGTGCTGGACAGCTAGTGGCCCAGTGGAAAGAGGCAGGTCCCTACCTCACACGGGGCCTGGGTGAGGACGGAGAGTGCGGAGCTCCCGAAGGAAGCCCAGGATGCCCCCACCCCACGGCCCAGAATTCCTGTGTGGGTGGAGTCAGCAAAGGGGTTTGGGGGAGATCAGACAGGGGCTGGGGCGGGGCCAAGCGGCCGCCAGAGAGGAGAAGAACCCCCGCAGACAGGTCTCTGTGGGCCACGGGACATCCTCCGCCCATAACCACACCGCACAAGGACGCAGGACCCTCCGCACCCCACATATCACCCTGGGCACAGGGCTTAGCTGCAGCAACGCAAAGCAGCCTGGGACACAAAGGGTGAATCAAAGCCAGAGACAAGGAAAGAAACAGCCACCCAGGGGACTGAACTAGACAGGGTCAAAGGTGGGGAGGGAGGGGAAAGACCATGTTGCAGGGAGAAAACGACTAGCAAAGCCCAAAGGCACCTGAGTGACTGAGGAAAACACCTGCAAGCGCATCCCCAAGGGCGTGTTCCCGGGACGGACAGCTGTAAGATTCGGGGGTCAAAGTCCCACAGAAAGTGGGTGCGAGGCAGACAGAGACATCACTGCAGTCACAGGATGGCCTTTGTTCGCGATAAGGTGCTCAACGCACTCACTGCAGCACCGCCATCCCACCTGCCCAAGGGCCTGCTTTCTGCAAGCTCCCAGGTTTAGGGGCACCTTCAGCTGGAACACCGCACCCTGCTGGCATGGAGGGGAAGCTCAGGGACCCAGAGGGCCCTGGCTGGAGCTGGGGAGCAGATAGCTTCTCTGGACCCCACAATCCTCTGGCTAGTAGAACCCTCCACTGCAGATGCACTTCTTGGAAGTGAAAACCTTGCATTGGCTCCATACATGGTGGCCTGGAGCGGGGTAGAAGCAACCGAACCGCCCTGCTGGAGAGCCCAGGCACTCGGGGCTGTGCAGAGGGCCAGGAGGATCGCCACCCTGCCAGCACGGTACTCCGGACACACGCAGGGAAAGGAACCCCGCGCAGAGCTCCGTGTCTCCCCCACGCGGGCAGGCCAGGGGTGCAACGCACTCTGCTCCTAGAAGCTGGCAGGGGCCTGAGGCAAAGACCTGCAGGTCTGTTACACCAGGACGTGGGCAAGCAAGGTTGGTGGCACTGCTGGCACACACCCTGACTCTGGAGCTGCACCTGGGCGCCAGACTCTAAATCCATCAAGGGATCAACAGCGAATACACAAAGGAAATCAGTAAGAGCTGTTAACACCCAGACCTAATTTCAAGTGAACAACACAGCACAGTGGGGAGGGCCTGGCAAGGAAGACAGGGACTGCCAAAGACAGGGACACACCGCGTGTCTCTGTGACACTGACAGCCCAGACGGGGGCGCCCTCTTGCAGGCTGCTTCCAGACAGGCTAGCGGGGGCTCTCACTGCAGCAAAGGGGGCATAGCAAGGGAGCCTGAGGGTGGGACCGGGACAGGGCTTTCAGCATGAACCCATGACACTGGTGGGTGCCAAGGTGGACGGGTGGATGGGTGCGTGGGTAGGGGATGGAAGGACACGGGTGAGTGAACAGACGGGCAGGGTGGTGGATGGGTGAATGGGTAAAAAAAGCAGACGGAGGGGTGGCTGGGTGCATGGATGAAAGAGAATGGAGGGATGGGTGGAAAGCCAGGTAAGTAGACAGCTAGATGGACAGCTGGACACAGAAACGGACACGTCTCTACGTGATAAACAGGTAGAGAGATGCAGAGACACTGGAGTCCGTGTACACGTATACAGTTACACTAAAGTGTGTGTCCGTGTGCATGCCTGTGTATGTGCCCAGCTGCACACATCTATTCTCCAGCTCTGTCCACAGAGGGGTCCAGAAGCGTGGACCCCTGGGGCCACAGTAAGGACCTCGCCTCCTGCCTATGCTTTTTTTGTTTTGTTTTGTTTTGTTGTTTTTTCTGAAGACAGGGTTTTACTACGCAATTCAGGCGAGCCTTGAGCTCACTTTTTAGCCCCAGGCTGGCCTTGAACTCACAGCAATCCTCCTGCCTCAGCCTCCTGAGTGCTGGGATTACAGACATGCACCACCATGCCCGGCTAGTCTGCCTATGTTCTTTAAATGGCACTGACAAGGCTACGCATGGTGGCACATGTACTGGAGGCTGAAACAGGAGGATCGCTGTGAGCTCATGGGCTCATGTAGCTTGGGTTACATAGTGAGTTCAAGGCCACTCTGAAGACATAGTAAGACCTTGTCTCAAAACAAAACAAAAAAGGCATTTACCAAAAAGCAAATGGCAGCAGAGCTCCTTGGAAGAGTGGTCAGTCCCAGGGTCCGCTGAAGGGAAGGAGCGTGCAGAAGGAGTGGAGGGCTGGACAGGAAGTCAGGAAGGATCAGAGGCCAGCAGGGACCTGTAGCATACCTCCCTCAGGATAAACACAGGGAGGGCAGCATGGTGTGGGCACCACCTGGACCAAGGGATGGGGGCTGACGTCACCAGAAACAAGCCCATACCAGCAACCCGTGAGGACACACATTAGCCTGCGACTCTGCTGCCAAGTGTGGTGGGGGAGCAGCACGCGGGCACAGCTGGGGACACTGCGGAACAAAACCTCAGTCATGAAATCCAGAGACAGGCTCCCCCGATGTTCTGGATGAAAAGAAACAACAGAGCAGGGTGAGGATCGCCCACCCCGCAGATCAGCACTCCAGGAGGGTGGGGGAAGTGTGAGCCTTAGGGAGACCCTGTCTCAAAATAAAAAATTACCCAGGGATGTAGCTCAGTGAGTGCTAAGGCCTCGGGTTGCACTCCCAACGTGGAAGAAAGGGAGAAGGGCGGCAGGGCGGGAGGCAGCTTTGGGCAGCTGTGACCTGGGTCCTGCTCTGGTACTTGCGGGTGTTGCTGCAAAGTGGGAGTGACATGGAGCCGACGACGTAGGAATGAAGCAGGACCTGCAAATAACCCAGGTAATAAAAGGGGGACACCAGAACCCCAAGCTGCTACCCTGCACATGTCCAATATGCCTAAGTTTGCGTCCCCTAAAATCGAAGAAGGAACTCTGTGAAAAACAGAAGCCAAGAGTAGCAAGTGTCTACTGAGAGAAGCTGTTCTAAGAGGGACAGAATGGGTCCCAAGTGGGCGGCCCGGGGACGCTGCTTCTCAAGGGAGTTTTACAGAGCAAAGTCACGAGGTGAGGCGGGGGTCTGGTGAGACCAAAGTGTAGTTAACTACAGTGGACCCTCGACTGCGTGACTCAATTCACTCCTGAGGGCTGGCTGTCACTCACACAGCAGATCTCAGGGTTCTCAGACACTGGCCCAGGACTTCTCAACCCCGTACAGGAAAAGATGCTATAACGCTCCTCCCAGAGCTCTAGAAGGACTAAATCTGCATCGAGACATCCGGAAGCACGAGTCTTCAGGTCATAACTCAAAACTTTGGTCGCAAGTTAAGACTAAAATTCCGGCCCTAACCCAAGCTGTTCGTAAGCCAGGCCACTCATAACCAAGGGTCCACTGTAGTAAGATGACAAGGACGGTCGCTTAGGTACTGCAACACTGATCCAATCTGAAAATCACAAAGTTGGTATGCGGGGCGTGAGACAAAGTTATGGTCCACCAGTAAGATTACCAGTCACTTAGGTAATATTGACTAAATGGGGATCAAATGGGGAAGCAAGTCCCCCTGCCCCGTATGCTGAGTAATACTGACCTATGCTTAAAGGCAGTGAAGGCGTGAAGTTCTATGGAAGCCTTTTGCCCTGCTAAACCCCGCTGCATGCTAGGTAGAGGCTCCTTCATTCAGCTACAACCCAGCCCTATGTGATGATTTCTTAGGTAAGAACAACAGCAACAACAAAAATGGGAGTTGGAAAAAAAAAATGGGAGCTGGGTGTAGCAGTGAATGCCTATAACCCTAGCACTCCAGAAGGTTGAGGCAGGAGGACTGCAGATTTGAGCCGAGCCTGCCTGGGCACCTTAAGTGATTTAGGGAGAGACCCTGTCTGAAAATTCAAAAGATAAAACCAAATAAGGCTGGTAGTACATGCCCAGAGGCAAGGAGCGAGGGCTTTCCTGGGAGGGAGCGGCCAGGGAGCTTTGGTCCTCTACCCAAGGTGATGGGTGCCTGCCTGGAGTATCAGCCACTGCTCTTCGTCCCTAGGTGAAGGTATATGGGTGTAGTGGTCCTCTTTTCTTGAAGCCTGGCCTACAGTGGGTGGCCTCCAGCCACACTTGTCTCCTGCACTGACCTCTCGAGGGCCAAGCCCTGTCTCACTGACACAGTATTTCTAAATAACTTGGCTGTCTGTAACAGGAGCAGGCCAGCCCCGGATCCACATCAGCTTCCTGACGTGACAACTGCTGAGAGAATCCCTGCTCCTGAAAACCAGGAATCGAAGCCTGCAGCAGTACCAGCCTCCACAGTTGAGAAGTGCAGAGAGAAGACAGCGAGGGCAGCGGGCTGGGACAGTGAGGGCAGCGGGCTGGGTCAGCGAGAGGCACAGTTCTTACTCTTGCAACGTTTTGATTAATCTAAAATTATACCCAAAAAACCCACAAGGCAGAAAGCAGAGCTTGGGTGTGGAACCAGGGAACCCAGTAGGGACTCAGGCGCCCCCACTCACCTGGTGAGGGACGACAGGGCCTGGCGGCCACCTGCACCTCCCTAGACACTGAGGGGCGGGGCAGCAGATGGGGGTGCAGAGGCGGCCGCAGAGGGAACCCAGCATCCTCAGGGCGCGCCAGAGGCAACCTCAGGCACAGACAGCCCAGCCTTTCTACATGTTTATATGTCTTTGATGTCCCATAATTAACTGCTTAAAACTATAATCATTAGCAAAATCATCTTTGTATTTATCTGCAAATGTGCCTTGTAATCTTGGTGTGGGAGCCCCACTGCGTCTTCAGCCTAGGGGGAAGCAGAGTGCCTGGCTGAGGGACCCCACCCCTCCCTGGAGGCCCACGTGACCCCGGACCCTGAGCGCTGGAGACTCCCGCTACCCCAGCACTGCGGCTCAGGCTGGAGACAGCTGAGGATTGGGGCTCCGCCACCATGTACATGGGCCCCAGACCTCAACATAGCACACTGCTCCTGGAGTGTGGTTCTTTATAACCCTCCTCAGCACAGGGGCAGAGAAGGGCCAGTGTTTCACCCTGTCGAGGAGGCCAGGCCCACTAAGAGGTCACAAAGCCAGAAGCCTTAGAGGAAGAGAAAATGCTGGCAGTGAACCTGAAAACCTTGTCTGCAACCACACATCCAAAATAATAATGCAGATGAGCTAGGACCTGAGAAAACACACAGAGCGAGACAAGCGCGAGGAGCCCTGCAGCAGGGCGGAGGCCCACCACCAGGGGTGCCAGCCCCTGCCTTGGGTCTGGGAGAGCTCATGGCAGGTGGGGAACAGGCCATGGCTCCCCAAGACAGCCCCATAGGGAGCAGCTGGGCCCCCAATGTGCCCACAGCCAGAGAGAACCCCTCAAAGGTCAACCAGAAAACAGAGACAGACCCCCATCAAAAGACATATAGCTATGAAGGCCGGCAAAGCGGGTATGCATGCTTGTCACCCCAGCACCTGGGAGGCCGAGGCAGGAGGATCACAACTTCGAGGCCAACCTGGGCTACATGGTGAGTTCAAGGCCAGCCTGAACATAGTGAGACCCTGTCTCAAAAAAAAAGGGCGGGAGGCTCTCCCTTCAGGCTGGGGGATCGTAAACTGGCACAACCACGTGCGCAGGCTGGTAGTTTCCTAAAGTATAAAACACGGAGTTGCTGTTGGAGCCAGAAAGCCCCCCATCTTCCCACAACAAATGGCACACGTGTCCACACACCTGCGTCGTCACAGCCGCATCACTCACCAGAGCCAAGCAGTGTCCACCACAGGAGAACGGATGGACACACAGCCTGGTGAATCTGCTCCGTGGGATATTACTCAGCCCTGACGAGGAACAAGGCTCCGGAGCACACCACAGTGAGAACAGACCTGGAACACACTGCTCGGTGAGGGCAGCCAGTTACAAAAGGCCACACACTATAGGATTCCACTGAGTCATGCGCCACCTAGGGGCAGGGCGATGGTCCAAGAAGTGTGGTACCAGCAGACTGCACAAGCCAGGGGGCATGGCCTCCTCCAGCCCCGGCTCTGTGAAGCACAGTACTGTACCAAGTGCTGCAGGGCCCTGCACCACAGCAGTAAGCTGCAGGTCAAAGCATCAAAACACAGAAGACACAGAAAGACAGCACGCAACAGGAATTCGTGAGCCCGCTGTAACTCAGGGGACCACCGTCTTATGCACACTGTCACTGAGACACTGTTGCACCACGTGATTGTATATAATATCCAGGATAAGGGCCAGGGATATAGCTCAACGGCACAGCGCCTGCCTGGCAAGTGCAAGGTCATGCGTTCAATTCCCAGTACCAAAAAATAAATAAGTATCAAGAATAGACGAATCCCTAGAGACAGAAGTTATAATCAGTAAACCAGACTGAGGTGCAACCTGTCATCCCCAGCAGTCTAGGAGGCTGAGGCAGGAGGATCACAAGTTCAAGCCCAGCCTGGGCAACTTAACGAGCTCCTGTTTCAAAATACAAACTAAAGAAAGGGCTGAGGATGTGGCTCAGTTGTGAAGGTCCCGAGTTCCATCTCCAGGACCAAACACACACACACACACACACACACACACACACACACACACACACACAGAGTACGATCTGTGAGCTTTTGGAGGTGCTGATGGTGGTGCTGGCCAAGCACAGCTTGGTAAATGCACTAATAACCACTCCACCGTTCCATCTAAAGGGTGACTGCCTGGCACGAACACTGCACTTAACAAAGCTCTTCTCTTTTGAACCAGAGAATTACAGTGGCACCAGCTGGCTCTGCGCCCAGGCCCGCCAGACCTCAGCTCTCCGGCCGCGCACCTTGGCTCTCAGGGAACAGCACAGCAGCGGCAGGTCACAAGGTCTGTTCGCAGCCTGCAGCCCTGGAGGCCTTCAGGAAGCACACCTCTGGCCCATATGACACCCGGCCGGCCTCCCAGTGGCCAGGACACAGCAGCCCCGCAAGGCAGTGGAAGAGGCTACAGCCAGGGAGACAGCAGTGACAGAGGAACGCGCTGCCTCCGAGCCGAACCCCACAGAGACCCGGAGATAACAGAATGAAGTTGGCATGGGCCAAAACCAAGTCTGACCCACTGCTGCGTACAACCTGGGTGGACAAAAGCGAAAAGAGAAATAATGCAAGGTTCACAGTGCACTTACAGAAGACCCTCCAAGGGCTGGGGAGAGGAGAGACCCGGAGTTCTTGGCGCCGCCAGCTCTGCTGCTGGACTGGGCCTGGTTACACCCCACTCACAAGCGCATGCCAAGCGGGCCAAGTGAAAGGGCTGCGGCGTACTGTGCCACTGTCAGGGCCTAGATTCGACCGCTCACCCTGGTTGCGTAATACACAGACACTGCTGGGGCAGGGGCACCTCCGGTCTTCCTCACACTCCAGGAGGCTGAGGCAGGAGGTTCACAAGTTCAAGACCAGCCTAAACCACTGAGAGGCTTAGGGAGACCCTGTCTCAAAATAAAAAAACACAACAGGGCTGCGGATGGAGCGCAGTGCAAAGGCCCTGGGTTCCACCCCAGTAACCCCCCCTCACTCACGAAAGTTAACTTCGGGAGAAACTGGAGTGGGAGTGGTGCAACTTCTTGGACTCCTCCCAACCTGTGCATTTTTACTGGTCCCTGTTTGCAGTGCGCGATGACCACGCTCGTCATGGGAGGTGGTGCTTGTACCCAGCACAGCGCAACCCTTTCCACGTCCCCTCCCGAGCTCTCCCCGCTGCTTCTCAGGACGACTGTTACAATCGAGTCCACAATGGGTGAAAAGTTACAAGTTTATGAAAATGGTAAAGGGTAAGGCACATGCTGGGGCGCCGTGGGCACGCTGCCCTGGTGCCGGCTGAGGCGCTGGGTGATGGGAGTGTTGGTGCTCACTGTCCTTACTTCGTTACCTTCGTGTGTGCTCAAGTGATAAAGGGACGTGACACCAGAATGGCACTGCCTACCCCTCCCTGCCTCGCCCTGGCTTCCCGGTGCTCCACCTCAGAACGGGCCATGGGCGCGCCCGCTGCAGAGGCCACTACAGCTGGCCAGGAGCTTCACAGACCTTAAAGAGACACCAGTGACCTATGCATGGGGGTGCACAACCTATCAACCAGCTAGCTGGGAGGCTGAGGCAAGAGGGTTGTGAATTGGAGGCCAGCCTAGGCAACTTAGCAAGACCTGTCTCAAAAGTAAAAAACGGCCAGGTGTGATGGTGTGCACCTGTAATCCCAGCACTTGGGAGGCTGAGGCAGAAGGATCCCTACAAGTTCAAGGGTACACAGAGTTTAAGGCCAGCCTGAACTACACAGTGAGACCTGTCTCAAAAAACCGTAACAAATAATAAAAATGGCTGGGAGTGTTGCTTTGGCACAGCACTGGCCTAACATGTGAGGCCTGGGGCTCCCTCCTCAGTACCAAAAGAAATTTTAAATCAAGACCCCGATCACCACCTCACCATCATTAACACGTGTTAAAGACACAGCACTTGTGAAGTCCGGGCACCCTCACCTCCTTGCCCTCCCCAAGCCCTCATGCCACCCCACAGCCCGGCCTGCCTCGACCTCCATCCTACAGGCTCCAAGCCACAGCCAAGCCCAGCATGTCCCGCACTCCTCCAGGTCGGGTCCTGGCCAGCGGCAGGTGGAGGTGACATGCTCTGTTACCGAGGCCAAGGCGCTCCGCAGAGAAGGTCAAAGGGCATTGGTAGCACAGCGATGTGCAGGTTCCCGCCCTGGCCACTCCCGGGGACTCAGACGACCATGAGGCACAGTAACCAGCCCTGCCCGGGAGACCCTGCCCTCCTGCCACGTCTCAACCAGAGAGGAGGCAGGGCACAAAGCCACTTGCCCAGCACACAGGCACAGCTGGGAGGAAGTAGCAGAGAGGCCGACAGCAGCTAGGCAGCCCTCGGGTGCCAGCCCCTGCAGCACCGTGCCAGTCCACCTCCAAATGCACCTGACGTCCACCCCTTCCTTGGAGCCACTGCCTCTGCTCCCGCGGGGGCCGGAGACCTCTGACTCTGTCAGCCCTGTGTCCCTGCAGACCAGGAGCCAGGGCCTCCTCTGGCCACAGCTCATCTGGAACTCGCCCCTTGTTCCTACCCCAGGGCCTTGGCACGCCCCCCCCAGTCCTCCCAACCTCAGTGCACACCTGGATCATGCAGAGGGCTCTGCTGCCTGGGCCCTGCTGGGAGAGGCACCCAGGAAATCTCTCCGTTGCCCCTGCGCCCCGCTGGCTGCTCGGTGCCTGTGTGGTAAACGGGGGAGTGCATGAGAGCTTCACATGCCAAGTTTATTTTTATTTTTTTGCAGTGCTATGGATGGACCCCGAGCCTCACACCTGTTAGGCGAGCACAAGCCACCAGGGGAAGAGCCACCCATAGGGAGACACTGCCGAGCCGGCAGGAAGGGGGGCGTTGGCTATGCTACTGCAAAGCCATCCCTTTAGTGCCCCTACAGCTTCCTGGTTGTCCTGGATGGTGACAGCACTGCCCACCCACATGCTGGAGGGGGCATGTGGGAAAGGAGCCGTGACCACTATGTCCACGGCCTGCTCAGACCTGCAGCTGCCTTCTAAAGGAGGCCACACACCCGGGAGGGCTTGGGGGCCAACCCCACACCAGAAAGGGAGTGCACAGCTGGCATCCCAGCTATGCAGGAGGCTGAGGCAGGAGGACTGCAAGTTCCAGCCCAGCATAAACAACTTGACAAATCAGCAAGACCCAAAAAATAAAAACCTGTCTCAAAATAAAAACCCAAATGGGCTGGGGGTGTTGCTCAGTGATAGAGCACCTGTGGTCGTTCAACCCCTGCACAGGAAGGAAGGAGGGAAGGAGGGAAGGAGGGAAGGAGGGAAGGAGCTGGGTGGCTGTGGGAGACAGGACAGCCTGCTCCAGACATGGGCCTGGTGGGTACGGGAGCAGGAAATGCCAGTCTGGGCCACCCAGGTCCATGGACTGGGAACGCAAAGGTCCTGCTGACCATGTTGAGAGGCCATGGCTGGGTGAGGCACATACCGTGGGGAGCCTGTCCCACTCAGGGGTAGAAAATATGCGGAGATGAAGACTGGGCCCGGGAAACCCTGCTGGTTACAGGAGTCTAGAAAGTTGGTGCACAGCGGGCAGTTCGAGCTCCCCCTGCAGGTGAACTGGGGCACTGCACCCAAAGCCCAGATGCAGCCACATAGGGTTCCGGCAGCCTGCATTCTCGAACTCGAGGACAATTCTAGCGAAGACGGAGGCTAGATGAGTGGAGTCACACGATGGGATATTACTCCGCCACACACAGGAATGCAGCAGTGACGAGGCTACAGTGAGTGGACCGTAAAACCATGATGCAGCAAATGAAGTAGAGACAGGACTCAGGTCACGGTGCTACAGAGGCTGGGGCACCAGCATGGGGAAGGCCCAACTTTCCTGGAGACACTGCTGCTTTTTAGTGATGGGAATATTCTGGAATTTGATGGAGGTAGCAGTTCTACAGGTGGGCGTGGTGGTCCATGCCTGTCATCCTGGCACTTGGGAGGCTGAAGCAGGAGAATCACCTGAACTACACAGCAAGCCAGCCTGAGCTACATACTGAGACCCTGTCTCAAAAGACAAAACAAGAAAAAAAAAAAAAAGACCCACAGTTGCACAATTCTGAGAACACACTAAAAACCATGAAAAAGATAGATTTTACAGTACATTAGATACAGCTCTACTAAAAATACATTTTTAAATCTGGGTGCACAGTACACGCCTGTAACCCCATTACTCTGGGAGGCTGAGGCAGGAGGATCACAAGTTCAAGCTCAGCCTGGGCAATTCAGCAACTTTGCAAGACTGACTCAAAATAAAAAATAAAAAGGGTTGAGGAGGTAGCTCAGTGAAAAGGCCAATTTCAATTTCCAGGACCAGAAAAAAAAAAAAAAAAGCCAAGGCAGGCTCACTTTAAGAGGGGCTGGTATGGAGAATTTATGTCTGGTCGCACAGCACAGCCCCCTGGGAAACAGCTGTCAGGTGGCTCTCCGGTGACTGAATGACTTCCAGATTCCCCAGCCTGGCTCCAGACTCCCTGAGGCCCTCAGTACCTGCTGCAGGGTGGCCCTCAAGTCACCCCACACTCTGGCTACGTGGCAGCCCTTGGGCCTCCTCTCTGTTCATCTCACAGGGGTTCCCAGGACCGCCGGCCCTCCCTCCCTCCTTTCCTCTGCCCACCAGATCATGTCACCGCGACGGACACTCCTCTGGGAACCTCCCCTGGCCCGCTCCCCAGGCAGCTGCACCACACTTGGCATCTCCCTGTCTTCCCCAAGGGACTGTGTGAGCCCTGGTCACCCAGCTGCCACCAGCACCTTGGCCAGGTAGACAGTAGCCTCACCACTGTCACAAGGAACGTGGTAACGGTAAAGACCCTCAAGAGGGCACGGCACAAACTGGGGCCACTCCAAACAGGCGCTGGGTGACCAGGGCACTGGCTGCAACTGTGCCATAGACAGAGGAGCTCCTCCCTCCCTCCCCAAGGCCAGGTGACCAGTACCGGGCGGGCGCAGAGCCCATTTGCCGGCCCAACAAAGTCACTTGGTGTCTGACTTAGAAAGAGGTCTGTTGTTGGCAGCATTCTGGAAGGCTGAGGCAGGAGGGTTGCAAACTCAAGCCCAACCGGACAATTTAAGAATTTAGATAACAAGATAAAAAAAGAAAAAGGGGCTGGGGACGTAGCTCGGTGAGAAGGCCCTGGGTTCAATCCCCAGGAGGGCAAAGAAAAGAAATGAGCTCTATGCTGCCACTAGAGCACACAGGACACATGACCGAGGGGCCAAAATTATTCCACAACGGCCACCAACTGCAAGTGGGTGGGACAGCGAAGGACACTGCTGGCCCTCTAAACGACGTCAGGAGACACAGCCTCACCCACTCCCTGCTCTTCTCGGGGTGGGAGCAGCAGAACGGAGCGCGCAGGAGCACGGAGCTGGAACCCCAAGGCCTGCACTCGCTGGGCTCAGCGCACCGCAGGAAGACAGGAGCCACCAGGAGGGGGCGGGCCTCCCGCTGGATGAGCCGGAGGGTGAGCTGGGGAGGCTGGGCTGCGCGGGGCTGGGACTGCAGCTGGACTCTGCCTGCCTTGCTGCGCCCGCGTGGGGGTTTCAGCAACTCTGTGCTTAGGGGACCCCTGGGAGCATCCCGCCCCGGCTCACATCAAGCCCGATGTGGATTCACTGTGTTCACAACGCACTGCCGGCTCAGCTTACAGGAATCACTTCTCCCCATGTCCGCTCACCGGGCCTCAGCCGGGTGGCCCACGGCAACCTGCCCAGCTCCCAGGGCAGCACCGAAGGAAGCGCTGGGCCCGGCCACATCTGCGTCCCACACACCTAGCACCCCCGGCCAGGGGTCCGGAGTGGTTACAGCCCCTGCCCTGTTTCCCACCCCCAGGTTGCAGGGTCGGCCGCCACAGGGGCAAAGGCAGCTCAGTGTCACTGTCTTGGAGGGAATGCCTAAGACTGGGAAAGGAAGGTCTGGAAATAAATGAAAGACATAACTTTGCAAAGTGGGGCGGGGGCCTCCAGGCAGCCCTGGGAGCAGGGCTGATTTCAATCCAGGGAAGTGTGACCCGTAAGTAATCGCACCCTTCCTTCCTGTGTGTGGTTTTCTCCCACACTGGGGATGAAACCCACTGCCTTCTCACAGAACCACATCTCCAGCCCTTTCAATTTTGAGACAGGATCACACTGAGTTGCTAAACTGCCCAGGCTAGGCTGGAACTGGGATCCTCCTGCCTCAGCCTCTGAGAGTGCTGGGATCACAGATACACAGCACCACAGCTGGCATAACAGCACCTTTCCTGACAAGTCACGGTGTCCCTGTCCTGGCCAGCCTGTCTTTATCCCCAACAGTCAGGGAGATACCAGAGGAGAGGGAGTGTGGTGGGCAACCCCCACCCACCCATGAGCACCCGACTGCAGCCAGCCTGCTCAGCTCCATCCACACAGTTGTGCTTCCCACCCGCCAAAGCTACCTCTCCCCTCCTGCTAGGTAACAGCAAAAGCCACCTCCTAGCAGCAGCTGCTCCCTTCATTAGAGCAGAAGAGGGGTTTGCAGTGGCGCCTGCCTGTCATCTCAGCCCTCAGAAGGGAGGCTGAGGCAGGAAGGTCTTGAGTTTGAGCCCAGTACGGACCACATAGTAAGACTTTGTCTCCAAAAAATCAGGAGCCAGGCTGGGACACTCACAAAAGAACTGTGAGACCACCAGCTCGCTCTGGTTACAGATGGCTCCAAGGCTGCACCCCCAGCCTCGTGTGATGCTTGGGGTCGGGGTGGCAAGAATCCCAGCCTCCCCCCAAACTGTGACCTCTTCCCCATTGTTTATGTCTATTTCTTTCCTCCTTTCTCCGAGCCCATCACATTTTCTTACAATCCCTGCAGTTCTAGTTTCCCTCCAAAGACCCTTGACCTATTTTTTAGCAATCTAGCACTGGACTCAAAATGCTTTAAGTAGGATAGAGACTCATTCACTAAACAGATGTTTGCTGAGCACTTACTATGTACCCAAAGCTACCCTACACACAGCCACCAAGATAGATGTCAAGTGTGGGCGTGGCACACACCTATAATCTCAGCCCTCGGAGGCTGAGGCAGGAAGATCCAAAGTTCCAGCCTGGCCTGAGCGACTTAGCAAGTTCAAAGCCAGTGTGGACTATATAGAGACACTGACCTCAAACAAACAGACGATGTCATTTCAATCACACGGGCCTCACTCTGTGGCCCAAGTGCTGGCCAACTTCAGGTGCACAGGGGCCTAAGCCTGCTGTGTCCTGTTTTTATACAGCCTGTGACCTAAAAATGGCTTTGACAGCTTTTAAGGGTAGGGTGGGGGAAAAAAAAAAATCAAAAGAAGTATTTCAGGATGTAAAAACTACAGATTTCTACAACGCACTCTTCTGTGTGCAAATAAAGTTTTATTGGAACACAGGCACACACATTCATTCGCTACCACCTGCAGAGGCCTTCCTGCTTCCACGGCAGGGTGATGGGACAGAGACTGTCTGCCTTCAGGATGGGAACATTTACTTTCTGGTGTCTTACAGAAAAAGCAAAAAAATTAAAAAATAAAAACGAGAAAGAGAAAGAAGCAGCCCCTGCTCCAGTGGACAAAAGGGACACAAACACACAGAGACTCATACTCATCTCTGGTAGTGTTAGGGAATGTTTTTTTTTTTGGTACCAGGAATCGAACTCAGGACCTTGTGCTTACCAGGCAGATGCTGTGCTGCTGAGCTATATCCCTGGCCTGTGTTAAGAGATTAATATTCATTTCTGGCAAAGAAGAAAAAGCAGGATGGGAGAGAGGGAGAACAGGAGGGTGACTGCAGGCAGGGAGCCAGGGAAGGGAAGGCTCGCTGAGCCAGACCTAGATAACAAGCAGCTGCTGGCTAGAGGGGGGAAAAGCACTGTGGCAGTTGGAACAGCAAGGGCAAAGGTCCTGTGGCAGCAGAAGCAAGGTGGTGAGAAAAGTGGTTGTGCCTTAGAAGAAGCAGGCAGGGGAAGGGATCGCTCAGGGGTTTCAGTCACTTCTTAGAAAAACTTCCAGGCTCCCTCCTACAGCCCCTGTGCTGTGTCCTCACTCGCCTCCCTACCTCTTCAGCTCCCCTGCTATCTGCCTGCCTTCAGTTTCAAACACTTTCCTGCCTCAGGCCCTTCACGCTCGATGTTCCCTCTTGCCACAATGTCTTTGTCCGTTTCTGTTTCTTCTCACTTTTTTTTTTTTGTACCGGGAATCGAACTCATGACCTCGCGCTTGCTGGGCAGGCACTTGTGCTACTAAGCTGTATCCCCAGCTCTCTCCTCACTTTTAATGGACTTTATTCAGGGTGCTGCAAAACAGAGCAAAAGGTAGAGCTTTTCTACACACTTCCTGGCCCCGCAGGGATGGCCATCTTTTCAGACCGAATCAGGGAACAGGAGTGCGAGTGGACCCGAACGGCTGGGACACCTCCAACACAAGGGTCCAGAACAGGCCATGCCAAGTAGGGACAAACTCAAAACTCCCCAAACTGTTAAAATTATCAAAGCAGTAGCGGAGCAGGGGGTGGGGTGCACATGCCGGGAAGGTGCACCCCAGCCTTGATTCAGACGGTGACACCCACACCAGTGAATCTGAAAATGTGTGATTTAAACTATCACAGCCAGCACACCTACCCGTCCCACAGTTCCTGGGACATTACTGTCAAGCAGAGGCCACAACGCCCTAAGTCAATGTAAAATAACACACTGTCCGTCAGACCGGCAGATGGGGCATGGATGGGGAGGGTATGGAAGCACCACCTCTGGGCGGCCACTGAAGCCGAGGGGGGACAGCCCCCCAGCAGCACGGTGGGTAGGTGGCAGGCAGCGCCTCCTCCAGGCTGGGCAGGGCAGGGGGATAGTCCCACACGCACGAGCTGTGGGAGGCGCTCACTGCCACAGGACAGGGAAGGGGGGCAACAGCAGAGTTGGAGGCCTCCTCCCAGCCCTCCCAGGGGCCACCTTTCCCAGGCGTACCAGGGCACATCTGGAGACCCGTGTGGCTGTCAGGACTGGGATGCTGCTGGCTCGAAGTGGGTAGAGGCTGGAGACTCCGCTCAGCACCCTGCAGTCCCCAGGGCCCCCAAAGAGCGCGCCAGGCCAGAGTGAGCACAGGCCGGATATGGAGAAATCAGCTCCCAGCTCAGGGCTCCCAGCACCCCGAAAACTTTTGGTGCCTCTCATGCCCCCAAGGCTCACAGCCACATGCAGCAGGGGAGCTGTGCACTTACAACGCACAGCCCACTTCACAGAAGCAGAACACGGAGTGACGGGACGGACTCGCCTCGCACCCACCTCACAGGGCACCTGAGCCCAGCTCTCTCAGGTTCCCGAGCCTGCGGGGCACAGACCTTACCAAGATCATCAGGGCAGAGCAGGCCCAGGTCAGCCCCTCCTCTGTCCAGTGTCCTCAGCCAAAAGTGGGGCCCCTGGGGTGGGACAGGGCTGAGGGCCCCGTGGGCAGCCACGTGGCAGGTCTTTGGAACCCAGCCAGGAGCTGGGCACGGCTGGCGTGCCGGCCGGCCATCTGTCACCGTGTGAGCAGCGCAGGCCTCCTTCGCCCAGCTCTCTCACTGTCCACCCCTCCTACCCAGGCAGTGGCGAGGGCTGCATGCCCCCTATGCTCAGGAGCAGGGGACTGGCCCAAGGTCACACAGCCCTGAGCCCCTGCCGAGTTTCCAATCCCAGGAACAGCCTCATGCCCACACCGCAATCCTTGGCTGCATAGGGCCACCTCTCACCCACTCCCCAAACTACTCCACCCTTAGAACTGCAACCGCACCCCAGGGTACCCCCTCCCCCTCCCCCACTAATCCCCAAGGCCGGGAGTGCAGGGCCCCTCCCAACCTGCCCAGGGGCTGGAAACCCAACCTCCTCAGGTCAGGTGAATCCTGCCAGGTGTCAGATGGCACAGAGGACAGCTGGGCTCCCGGGCTGGGACTCTCAGGGCCCCGTAGGGGAGGGGAGGGGCAAGAATGGGGGCTCAGAAAGCAGCAGGGGAGGAACTGAAGCCCAGACAGGACGGGATCTCGAGGGACACAAGGAATGGGGGGACTGAGGAGCAGAGTGGGTGAAAGACTGATCGACTTTCAGACTCCTGGATCTGCTTTTGTTTTTTTTTGTTTTGTTTTGTACTGGGAATCGAACTCAGAACCTTATGCTTGCCAGGCAGGCGCTTGTGCCACTGAGCTATATCCCCAGCCCTTGGCTCCCGGGTTTCACATCTCCCTCACAGTCCCCTCCCCAAAGGCTCCGAAAATCAACTGCCGCTGAGAGTTGCAAATACTCCAGGTCCCAGCACCTGCAGTCATGAGCATACACACATGCACGAACACACGCATGCACACCCGGCGCCTGGCACGGTGCACGGTTCCACGCACAATGCCATGCACCCTACAGCGTCTGTGCAACTCAATCTCCGCCGTTCTTGGCCTCCCTGGCCCTGACCTCCATCAGCCAGGACACTCTGACCCACTCTGAGTCCCCAAAACCTGGGAGACACCAAGATTCGCAAGTTTTAGAAGCCCTCGCTCCAGGAAAAGCATAGAAAGTTGACTCTAGCACTTTACACTCTGTCCGGGGGGGGGGTGTGTCGGAAAATAAATGCCAAGGTGAGAGGGGCTGCCCACACGTCCTCCCAGGGCTCTGAAGGCAGCTATTATTTGAGAATTAGGGGAGTCATTAACTCTGGCAGGGCTGTGATAAAAACCCAGAGGAGTCATCTAATGAGCCCCCATCAGGGCAGGTGCTGCTTGTAGGACCTTTCTCCAGCTTGGGGACAGTAGGATACACGGCTGCTGGGACACAGAGATGGGCACCACGCCAAGGCCTGCGACCCAGTCTCCTCAGACCCTAAGACAGCGCTGGCACCCAAAGGAACGCGCTAAATCAGTGCCTTTGGCAGAGGCCCCAGGAGAAAGGACGCTCTCTACACAGCCCGGGGCGCGGGGCTCCAGAGAGCGGCCACCTTCCCGCTAGTTCCACAACTCGGGGACACGGTTCCCCAGGTGCTGCTCGATTATTACAACAAAAGCATCCTCCCCCAACCCGACAGATGGGACTACGGAGGCCGTCCCCCTCCTCCGCAGGAACACCCCTCGGAAAACCTCCCCGGCTCCCGAGTGCACGGACGCAGCACTCCGCCTGAGGTCACCGCGCCCACCGGGCAGCGCAGGCCCTGGCAAAGCCCCGCGGCCCACACGCTTCAGAGCGGGCCGCGCCGCCGTCACGGGGCGCCCAGGGCGGCAGGACCACGCGCAGCGCCTCCA
>NW_004955495.1:4143850-4148808 GCF_000276665.1 Chinchilla lanigera
ACAGGAAGCGGCCTCCTGGGTGCCCGGCTGAGGGGAGAGGGGAGAGCTGGGGTGCAGGGAGTGCTGTGAAGAAGACACTGTCCTGAGACTGACTTGGCGATGGCGTCACAGCTGTGAGCAGAGAACACCACCCAGCTATTCCCGAACTCGGGTGACAGGGACACGAGCCACGCTGAGAGTTTTAGGAAGAGAAAGAGCTGGGTGCGGCAGTGTACATCCGTCGTCCCAGCACTCTGGGAGGCTGACGCAGGAGGAGTCTGAGTGTGAGCTCGGCCCGGGAACTCAGCAAGAACACTCTGGGCTCCACCTCAGGTACCACAAAAAAAGAAACAAAGAAAAGAAAAGAACTAAAACCAAAAAGACACTGGAGGAGGGTTCCGCGCTGAGCGACCCCGCCTGTACGGTGTCCAGAGAAGGCAGGACTGTGAAGGATCCGCAGCCACCGGGCTCCGGAGTGGGACAGAGCAGGAGGAGACACGGGGCTCCGGGCTGGGACACCACACTGGGAGACACGGTCACCAGAAGGCGCAGCACTGCACGCTGGTCCAAGCCCACAGGGTCAGCATGTCCCACGCCCAGGACCCTGAGGTGGAGGCAACTCTGCGTGGAGAGGCGGGGTCCGCAGGGCGCCCAGGGCTGAGGCCAGAGGTCACCGCAGCACAGCGACAGCTGAACTCCGCACCTTCTGCTCCAACTACTCTAAAAGGCTCCACCGTGTGCTTTTCGCAGAGCTGGGGACGAGCCCAGACCCTGTGCGTGCCGGGCCGGGCTCGGGAAGAGAAGTCACTGGTCCAGGGGAAGCCGGGCGGAGGCATACACAGCCTCCCAAAGAGGAGGAGCAGGACACGCGCGGCGGGCAGGAGCCTCCTCCCTCAGGCGCCAGCCCTCCGCCACTATGCTCGCGGACATAGTGGCGACAGGTGGACATAGTCTCCACCTGCTCCGTGCCAGGAGGTCCCCACCCCACTCACAACCACAGATGCCCCCCAGAGAGCCTGGTGTCCCCTGGAGGGCAGACGGCCCCCATGGAGAGGGCCTAGCAAGAGGACCTCATTGGTGACCAGGGGCTCAGCCGCCTGGCCTGTGATCACCGCAACACCCGCAAGCCTAACACCACAGAACCCGAGCACAAGGACTGCGGCCCAGGGGCACGAAGGCCGGCGCACAGCCCAGCCAGCCAGGGCAGAGGCAGCGCTCACAGTGACAAGGGCAGCGAGGACCACGGGGCGGGGCAGGAGAGCCAGCCGCCAGGACGCGGAAGAGGGCAGGGGATCACTGCAGCCCAGATCCAAGAGGGCACCACGGGAACCAGCGACCCGACCCGGGGAGATGGCCGGGGAGTGGGCCAGGCAGGAGGGGCCGCAGCACAGTCCCGCTCAGCCCCATTCAGACAGAGGCCCGGCCGCAGAGAAGATGCCGAAGGGAGGAGGAAGAGCTGGGCACGCATGGCGGTTAGTAAAGCAGGACAGGGTGGTGCGCGCCTGTCATCCCAGCACTCGGGAGGCTGAGGCAGGAGGATGGCACGTTTGAGTCCAGCCGGGGCAATTTAGCAAGATCCTATCTCAACACAGAAAGGGCAGAAGGTAGAGCTCTATATAAAGGCCCTAGATTCAATCCCCGTAAGGAAGGACAGAGGGAAATTGTGGGGTACAGTGGTGGCAGGTGTGGCTTGGAACAGCCAGGCCTGTGCAAGGCCCCTCCCATCCCCTGCCTATCTCACTGGGGACACTGCCGGAGGCAGAGTGCTGGCACGTCCTGGATGATGTCAATGTCTCCAGGCACAAAGGGAAAGCCACACATGGTAGTGCATCTGTCACCCCAGTACTCAGGAGGCTGAGGCAGGAAGATTGCCATGAGTTTGAGGTCAGCCTGGGCTACATAGTGAATTCAAGGCCAGCCTGCACTACACAGTGAGACCCTGCCTCAAAAAAAAAAAAAAGTGCAGGGGCACACACAGAACCAGAACAGGTATGGCAGAGACAGAGGACGAGCTTGGGCCAGGCTGACTGGGGCTAGTTCCAGATCATAACCCACAAGCCAGGAAAGCGGTCTCCCCTTCCCAGGCCTCTTCTAGAACTTTCAGAACGGTCTAAAGAGAGCAGGGAGAAGCCTGCACAGCCCCTTGCTGGGGCTAGGAATGTCTGTGGCCCCAAATCCGGTGGCCCAGGCTCTCCCAGGGGCTGAATTTCCACAAGGTGACAAGGTCAAGCCCAGGTCATCATAGAGTCTCTAAAATGCTAGCTGAAGCTAATGGTGTTAATAAAAGATATAAAACCCAGAGCTCGGGAAAGTCACACCTCAGGTTAGACTGGAATTTCCAACGTGAGAAATAGGCTCCAGTGCAGCTCAGCGGCAGGGTGCAGGCCTCTTCCGTCACTAGCACCATGAGAGAAAGTAAAGTAGGACAGCAGGCACAGGAGCACGCGCCTGTCATGCCAGCACTCTGAGAGGCTGAGGCAGGTAGATCTCAACTTTCAGCCCAGCCTGGGCAACTTAGCTACTTAGGGAGACCCTGTCTGAAAACAAAAAAAGGGCTGAGGATGTTACTTAGTGCGATGGCTCTGGGTTCAATCCCGAGTATCACCAAAAGAAAGGTTGACAATTATAACAACAAATAGTAAGAAACTATGTGAACTTGGTCTGTTTACTTCCAGTATTTTTCATGCAGTATTTTCAGAACACAGCTGACCACAATAACACACTGCAGACACTGCAAGCGCAGCTGAGAGGCAGGGGCCGTCTCCGTGCATGGACAAGGAAATAATTTCCTCAAAGTCCATGGCCCTGGCTGGACACTGCTCCTCCAGGAACCAAGGCTGTCCCTCCAACTCAACCACGCATGGATGCGAGTGCAAGGACAGTCAGCAACTCTTTCATGGCAAAGAAAAAGAAGATCCACGCTGCGCAGTAATATTAAGTGGTAGATAAATCACAGTGCACCCAGGCAAAAGGCATTCCGTGGAGTCCTTACGAGAACAAAGCAGCCAGGGGGCTAATATGGATGAGCACAGAGGCTACTAAAAGCCACAACAAAGATATGTGTGTACGCAGCACTTTTGTTCATATTCGTGAAATAAAAACAGCACCCAGCCCACTGCAGTGGTGTGCAATTCTAACCCCAGCACTCTAGAAGGCTGAGGCAGGAGGAGCAACTAACCTAGCCAGCTAAGCAAGAACTTGTCTCAAAAAATAAAAAGAGCTTGCCAGGCATGGTGGCACACACTTGTAACCCCAACGCTCTGGAAGCTGAAGCAGGAGGATCACTGCGGGTTAGAGGCCAGCCTGAACTACATACTGACACCCTGTCTCAAAAAAACCCAAAAAGGAAGGAAGGAGAGAAAAGACAAAGCAAGCAAGGGGCCGGCCAGGGGTACAGCTCAGTGGCAAGGCACCTGCCTGGCAGGTGGAAGATCCTGAGTTCCGTTCCTGGTTCCCAAAATATGTATATGCTGGGCGTGGTGGCCCACACTTGTAATCCCAGTGCTTGGGAGGCTGAGGCAGAAGGATCGTGAGTTCAAGACCAGCCTGGGCTACAAAGTGAGCTCAAGGCCACACTGAACTGCATAGCAAGACCCTGTCTCAAAAAGACAAAAAAAAAAAGGAGACTAAAAGCTCACCATGCCCACCGTGTCCACCTTCTTTCTACCCCTCTGTGCCATGTTTAGGGGGTACATTTCAGTGTCCCGAGTGCTGCCTAGAGGCACCACAGGTCAGGAAACAGAAGCTCGAGCAGCGGCTCTCTCCAGATGGCTTAGAGAACGAGATTCTGAGGAGCAGCCGCGGAGGGGACAGGAAGCTCACTACAGTCGGCGGGTGCCGAGCGGGCGGCAGCCTTGCCTCACACAAGCGCCTGAAGGGTTGGCGGAGAAGGGCCCAGACACTGCTCCGGCCCCCACTGTCCATCTCAGACCCACAGCCAGCCCGCTGCGGGGGACATGGGGAAAGCAGACGCTGCACCCCAGTCAGGGCCCCAGGAACAGGACACACGCAGAAGCAGCAGTCACAGGGAACCCTGGGGACAGGAGCCCCTAGACACTAAAGGGTGGAGGGCCAGGGACAACTGAGCCACCTGTTACCCAGCCAGGCCGCAGAGGAGGACTCGTCCTCGGGCAGCCGGAGGGGGGGGGGTCGGCAAGGTCACAGGGCCCCATCACAGGCATTTCTCTCACAGGGGTGGGGAGTGTGCGGAGGCCACAAGACCAAGGACTGCCATAGTGATGCAGAGCAAGACGACGTGTGTGCGCGCACGGCCTGGGGCTGTGACTTCTCACCTGCCAGTTCCTCTGTCTGTGTTGCTGGAAAGCAGACCCAGCGCCCAGTCCGCGCTTACCACTGAGCCTACTCCAGCCCTTTTTATTTTGTTTTGGGTTTTTTTCTTTGTTTTTGCCTTTTTGAGGCAGGGTTTCACTATGCACTTCAGGCTGGTCTTGAACTCATTTTGTAGCCCAGGCTGGCCTAGAACTCATGATGATCCTCCTGCTTCAGCCTCCTGAGTGCTGGAATTACAGGTGTGTACCACCACACCTGGCTTGTTTTGTTTTTTGGGGGGACAGGGTCTCACTGTATACTCCAGGCTGGCCATGAACTCACCATGTAGCCCAGGCTAGCCTTGAACTTGCAGCAATACTCCTGCCTCCGCATCCCAAGCGCTGAGATTATAGGTGTGTACCACCAAGCCCAGGATATTTTGTAGTAGTTTGGATAAGGGCCTGGCTAAGGTGCCCAGGCTGGTGTGATCCCGTCTGTGTCTACCTAACATGCTAAGGAAGAATTTGCATCACCAAGCACTCCCTGGAGTCCTTGGCATGTGGAGGTGTGACAGAGTCCTGAGACCACAGTTTGAACACCACAACCTGAAAAAACTGAGGTATTGCCCGCGAGGCCCAGGCACATGCCACAGCAGTGCCATTCCCAGCAGGAAAACCCAGATGCCAGCCAGCTGGTCCAAATAAACTCCA
>NW_004955495.1:4149279-4163271 GCF_000276665.1 Chinchilla lanigera
GACTGGCCTTCAACTCACCGTGTAGCCCAAGTTGGCCTCAAACCTGAGGTAGTCCTCCTGCCTCAGCCTCCCAAAGTGCTGGGATGGCAGGTATGCATCATAGCACTCAGCTTTTTTAGGGCGGGCGGGGGGATAAGATCCTTTTGTTTCCTATACTGACCTCAAACTCCCAGGCTCAAGTGAGACCCTCCTGATTCAGCCCCCCTAGCAGCTGGGGCCCCGGATACCCACCATCAGCCATGGCTACAAATATAGCTTTATTGAGGACACGGACATTTACTTGTGGTCTATGGCAGCTTCTGTGCTCTGCTAGCAGGGATAAGTCTCAACAGAAATGCAGCAAAAAAGCCAAGTTTACTGCCCCGCCATTAACTGAAAGCGGGCTTGGCTGCCCTGCCCCCGACAGCACTGCAGGCTTGTAGCCGGGAGAAAGGCCATGGGTGGCTGCAGGTGGAAGCACCTCCCTACCACGCCTGGGGTGAGAGGTGGCTATCCTAATTGACCCCTCACTTCCGCCACACAGGGAAAACAAGGGCCAGCTCAAGGAGGCAGCACACAAGAGCAGTCACCCACCCATCCGAAGTCACCCTAGGCCAGCATTTTGACAGGCCTCTCACAGTGAGGTCAAAACAGCTCCGGCCAATCCAGCCACCTTCCGGAAGTAAGTCGCCTTTTCAACTGGGAGATGCCTGGAGACCGCGGCTGCGCGCGGCTGCCACGCGGAGGAGTTCCTGGAGGGAGGCTGGGGACGCAGCTCACCACCTGCGGTGTTCAGGAGCGCTCAGAGAACGCGCCCAGAGAACGCCTGGCCCCAGCGTGCATGAGGTGCCGTTCAGACTTTGCTAAACACGTGATGGCTGCGAGCCAGCACCTCCTCAACCCTTCATTAGGGTCCCCACAAGGCCACGTGGGGGCCCACGGGCAGCCATGTCCGCGGAGGGAGCCAGGGAAGCTGGCGCGGTGGCCAGGGGCCTCGGGATGGGGAGGGTCCCAGAAAACCACACTGGACCCGAGCAAGGACCGCTGTTATTTTTAGGGACGGGGAGCTAAAAAAGCAAACATGCCGCCATCGCCTGCCTCCTTCACCCCGGCCACCGACCGAAGCCTGAGCGGGAGCAGGCGCCCGCGCACGCATTTCCACCAATTGGGGGACATAATGGCCACCCGCTTCACCCAAAGCAGATCGCCACTTCCTGAAAACAGCCCACCTCCCTGCAGACTTTGGGCTGCCAGGCCACACAAAAGAGAGGGGGTAGCCTGGGGTGCACGCTTGTCTGGTCAGTGTGCGCCAGGCCCTGCGCCCCCACTCGCAGCCCAGGCGTCGGGCTGGTTTCTCCCAGGGTCGGCCCAGCTCGGGTGCAGACCCCGCTGGGCTCCCAGCTCACACCCGACCCTGCTGCCATCGTCCTGCCTCCCGTCACTTCCCAGCCGGATGACCTCGGGAAGTGGTGTCACCGGTCTGAGGCTGAGCTCCCTCCCTCGGAACAGGGAAGCACCTGCACATTCCCGACAGAGCTGCCTCCTGGGGAAGGGGGCAGGAGGCGGAGACTTGGGAAACCTCCTGTGTTCCTCTGCTGACTACTAATGGGGTCCTAGCTGCCCCGGCTTGGGTAGGCTGCCACAGGGTCGGGATCATGGCCAGGTCTGAGCATCCCGACATCCTGGGATCGTTAAAGACTCACACTGTGCAAACGTGTGTCCCTATTGTCACTTCGCCATAAGTGGCCACAAATGTGAAAGACACTTGTATTTACTCCATTATAAATGCAAGGAGGAAGCCGGGCGTGGTGGCACATGCACCTGTAACCTCAGTACTCAGGAGGCTGAGGCAGGAGGATCCTTGCAAGTTTGAAACCAGCCTGGGCTACAAAGTGAGACCAAAGCCAGTCTGAACTGCATAGCGAGACTCTGTCTCAAAAAGACAATAAAATAAAATTTAAAAATAAATGGAAGGAAGATGGAGTTTGGATGATATGAATATAGATGTTTGTCTCAGTTCTTCATCTGTTGAACATGTATACATCTCCCTAGATACACAAATGTGCTTGTCATCCCAGCACTCTGGGAGGCTGAGACAGGAGAATCATAGGTTTGACATCAGGCTGGGTAACCTAGTAAGCTTTGCCTAAAAATGAAAACTAAGCCACATGGTGGCATATGCCTGTAATCTCAGTGCTCAGGAGGCTGAGGCAGGAGGAGAATCACTGGGAATTCAAGGTCAGCCCGGACTACATGAGGCCCTGTTTCAAAAAAAAAAATGGTTGAGCATGTAGCTCAGTCCAAAGGCTCTGGGTTCAATCCCTAGTACTAGGGGAAAAAAAGCAGCCAAACTAGGAAAAATGAATTCCAGGGAACCACCGGCACACCAGGTGTTTAGACATGATGGGAGCTGGGCATGGTGGCACACGCCTGTAATCCCAGTACTCGGGAGGCTGAGGCAGGAGGACTGCTGCAAGTTCAAGATCAGCCTGGGCTACAAAGTTAGCTCAAAGCCAGCCTGAACCGCACAGCAGACCCTGTCTCAAAAAAAAAAAAAAAAAAAAGACATGATGGGAACAAGCTAAAATGGACTGGCAAATGGAGACAGCACAAGGAGTGCTACATGATAAACGAGTAAGAGCCAAGTGCACACCTGTAATCCTAGCACTTGGGAGGCTGAGGCAGGAGGATCACCTCAAATTGGAGGCCAGCTTGGGTTAGTGAGTTCAAAGCCAGCCCAAACTACATAACTACTTAGTGAGACTCTGTCTTAAAAAACACAAAAACAAGTACAGTGAAATGCCAAGGTAGGTAAAGTGAAGGTGGTGGGTGTGTATGGGTGTTCATGGCTCCTCTGAACTTTCTGCACACTCAGAGTGTCGAAGCTAAACCTGGGCTCGGTGCCTGGCACAGAATGGACACCAGGTAATATTCACTCCTTAACGCTGAGGAGAGAGTGCCAGCCACACGAGCCCAACAGGCACACCTGGCTCTCCGAGGCCTTTGTGAGATGAAAGCTCCTGCGTGGACCCACACACCAGGAGCCAATCAGAATGGTAATCAAAGCAGGATGTGGAGGTTGAGGCAGGAGGATCATCTGAGTCCCAGGTCAACCAGGGCTACCTAGTGAGTTCAAGGCCAGCCTGAGCTACACAGCAACACTCTGGCAGTCAAAACTCTGTTGGGATACCAAGAATAAAAAAAAAAAAAAGCAGCCACCACGGAGGGAGGGCGCGCAGCGCAGAGCTCCCCTGGAATGCAGCCTGACTCTGCATGGGCCACAGCTGTACTGCCACCATCTGCTGCAGTACAGTCCCCGGGCTGCTTCCATCAACTTCTTTTTATTGGGCTTTTTTTTTCTGGCAGTACTGGGGACTGAGTACTTAGTACTGGAGTGGTACTAAGGCCTCTGCACTGAGCTCCATTCCTTCCCAGCCCTTTTTATTTTGAGACAGGGTCTAGCTAAGTTTCCCAGCTGGGCTCAAACTTTTGATCCTCCCTCAGCTTGGCAGAGTGAGGGGACAAGTGCGTACCGCCACACCTAGACAGACCAAGTTCTTAAGATCTTCGTGAGTCCTCGGTTTCCTAGCAAGGAGGCTAAGGAAGATTTTCCAACGCGCAGCTTCCCCAAGAAATTAATCATCAAGTCTCCTGTGGAGTGCGCGGGCGGGCGGGCAGGATCCTCCCAGCCCCCAGACCTCGGGCCAAGCGCCCAGCGTCTGTTACCCATCTAGACAGCAGATGGCAGCAGCACCCGCCTCAAAATTCGACGACAACAACAAAGTCAGACACACAAAATCGAGTTGGACTGAGACTTTCTATCCAGTCCCAGTCTTGTCACCAAGTTACAATCACCGACTCCAAGCCGGTCCCAGCAGCCGAAACCTGAACCTGCAGCCGCCTATCTTGGCCCACTCAGGAAACCCCACTTGCTGCATGGACCCAAGTCCCCATCAAAGGAGCAAAACCCCCAGGTGCCAACGATACAGCGTCCCAAGCGCAGCAGCTGTTAGCACAATGACCACGTTGGTGGCACAGGGCGCCAGGGAGACAGCGTAGAAATGCGGTAAGCGGGGACCCCCCCAGAGACCACCCCCTCCTCCAGGTTGGCCCAGAGTGGCCAGAACTCCGGCCCCTCGCGCTCCATCCGGACTCTGAATAAACTACTCCAGCTCTCTCATCCCACACCCTGGACAGGGTCTGACGCTGAACGGGCGCAGGCTGTGGGCAATCAGGGTGTGTTGTAAAACAAAAACCTGGTCCCGTCCTCCTTAACTGTACACGCCTTCGTTCTGTGGTTCGGTCCTTGAAATTCCTCAGCCCTGTTGGCTACCTCCGACTGCTTCCTTTAGAAATTATCTCCCAACAAGCTTTTTTAAAACAACAAAAGTTTAAAAGCCCAAGCACTAGAGATAGGAGTGCCAGCCGCCAGCCTGGCGTGTCAACGTGCGAGTCCGGCCTTTGTTCCTTCCCTCTCGCAAGCATCTGAGGTTGCTGTAAGACTTCTCCTTCCGGGAGACGTGAAGCGGGACCGGACGAGGGGGGGAGTCTGTCTGGGCTGGTGGCTGCAGGGGCCGGGTGCCCGGACCAGTCAGGAACAAAGGTGCTGGCGGGCAGGCAGCTGGGCGGGAGGGCTTACCTGCTTGCCCCTGTAGAAGAGCCTCTGCAAACCGGGCTCCACGTGAAACAGCTCCTGAATCTTCCGCCTCAGTTCTTCCACCTTGGTCAGCCTGGACAGCGAGTCCACCGTGTGAGTCTCCTTGCCATCCATGGTCCGCACCTGGACCCACATGGTGTCGGTGCTGGGAGGGGGAGACAGAGCAGAACCCGAGGTCAGGTTTCTCACCACCAGGTTACTGGGGCGCAGGGGTTCACTTAGAGAATCTGCAGTCCCTATATTCTGCCAGCCACCGGCCAGGGCCAGGCAAAGGAAATTAAAGACTTAACTGCCTTAATGACTAGCAACTGTTGAGGATTAAGAAAGGGGGGGACAAACGCCATCTCAGACCACCCAGTGTAATCTACCACCCCCGTGCTCACGCAAACAGCGGCCGGGGACGTCCAGCCCCGCCACGAGTGGCCGCGCTGGGGAGTTCATTCATTCATTCATTCCCAGGGTTTGTAAACTGCAAAAGTCCAGAACAGGCTGGAACTTCAGGAGTCCCCGGAGACGGAGAAAGAAGGAGCGGTAACTCAACCAAGTGCGAAAGAGAGGACAGGACTCCCTGAGACCTGCGACCCCGGAGCCCGGGCAGCCCCTTCCGTGCCCCCCACGCGCGTGCGCGACACGGCCGGCCCCGCGGTGGCCATGGCAACCTGCCGCCCCGTCCCGGCCGCCCCCGCCCGAGTGCCGGGAGACACACCTCAGTCCCGCAGCGGGCTACGCTCCCCGGACACCTAACTCTCAAGCCCCGGCGTCCTCTCCCTCACTCTCACCGGCCCGCGCGGGTCGCCCCAGCAAGCCCACGCCCACCGCCACCGGGACAGACCAAGGGGCCTAGCACGCCAAGTCCCGCCTCCCTTCACTTGAGCCGGTCCTCTTATTGGCTCCACGGTTTCAGGACGCTCCGCCCCGCTCGCTTCCTATTGGTCTAGAAGCGCCCAGGGAGCTCAGGGCGCGCGAAATCAGGCTCGGGCGCGACAATTGAATCGCGGGGCGCCCCGCGCGCAGGCGCGGAGGCTGACATCCTCCCCCGCGGCTCGCCGGGCCCTCCCCCACCCAGCCCGCGCGACCCCCGCCCAGCTGCCGCGGCGTGGCGCTCGCCCTCGCCCAAGCCGGGTGTGCCAAGGCACGGGCCTTGAATCTCGAGACCGAGTGCAAAGCAGTCCCTGCTCCAGGGCACGCCTGCGCCCACACTGATCGCGCGTCCCGGCCACGCGGGAAAGTTCTGCCAAGTCCCCGCGCCCGCGACCCTAGCGCAGGCTGGCTCCGCCACTCACCTCTCCTGCGGCGGCGATCCAAGCAACGCTCCGGCCTGCGCGGCTGGGGACGGCGGTGGCGCCCAGTGCGTGGCCCGGACTCCCGCGCGGATCTGCCAGCGACCCGGAGCGCGCGTTCGGCCAACGCCGTCCGCTGCGCTACCAGCTGCTCTGATTTTTTTCCCGCGAAAACTCGGCGTTGGGGAGTTGCGGGGCCGCGGGAGGCCGTGCCACGGGCGAGCGCCTGTCTCCTGATTGGCCACCGCAGTGGCGGGAAACGGGAAAGGGGGTGGGGGGCGCCCCCCTCCTTCTCTGTCCCCCCCCAACTCCGCCCAGCTGGCCCTGGCCCCGCCCTGCTTGTCTGCTCTGCTGGGCGCACCCAGCGTGCCAGGGGGTTAGGTGGTGGGACCTGGACTCCCCACTATGCACACCTCACAGGACCCCTAGGGGGACCCCCAGCACAGGGACATCACCTCAATGTGGAGACCCCTGACCTTACTCTAAGTCCGTCCCCGTAGCCCCCGCCCCGGGCACCCACTGGCCAGGCCACAGTCAATGTCTCTCTACTACTGGAGAAGCGGGAGACCACTCACCATAAGACAGTATGCACCCCATAGCTGGCCTGATCGCCCCCATCCCATGGCTGGGCGTCAGGGCCTGCCAGCGCTCCCCACCCACCCGCAGAGCCTGCTGGCTGGGTTTTCCCGCCTCGTTTTCCCGCCTTGTTTCCTCCGAGCTGTCCAGGCGGGCAGGGCTGCCCTGCCCCCTCCGCCCGGCCTGCTCCCTCCTGGCCAAGTCTGGGCAGGCACTGGAGTGACCTGTCCCGGGCACCTTAGCTGGACGGGGTACTCAGAGCCGGGGGAGCCCAACGGCAACCAAGACATAGCCCTGGTTGGTGGTCTAAGGCAGAGTGAATTCTCATCTGGGGGTGTAGACAAGACATGAATAAATAAAACATAATTTCTGATAGTGCTGCTGGCCATGAACGCAGGAGAGTCCTTGGGAGCTGGGGAGAGAAGACATCACGGCCGGTGGCCCTCTGTGGGGACCGAAATGACATTTGAGCTGAGACTTGAGATGACAATCCCAAGGACACATTTGTCCTGGAGGGAGAAGCCTTGGGGGTGTTGGGGGAGCTGGAAGGAGGCCCAAGGAGCCAGGGCAGGCTGAGCCAGGGAGAGCAGGGACGGGGTCAAGGAGTGACACGAGGACCTCAAAGGCCACCGGAAGGACTTTGGTCTTTCTCTTGTCAGCAGGGAGCGGCCTTGGAAAGCCGCGAGCCGAAGCTGTTCAGTTTCATCTTTTGTTTCTGCAGTTTCTCCGGCACCATGCTGAGCTCTGGTCAGGCAGAAGTCCCTACTCTGTCCCCACGTAGTACACAGCATCATGGCCGCCAAAGACATCCACGCCCTCATACCCAGTCTCTGAAGGTGGTGCCTCCCGCAGCAAAGGGAGTCAGCAGGTATGCTGTGGTTAGGAATTTTTTTGTTTTTTTGAGACAGGGTCTTGCTATGCAGTTCAGGCTGGCCTTGAGCTCACTTTGTACCAGCCCAGGCTGGTCTCGAACTCACAACAATCCTCCTGTCTCAGCCTCCAGAGTGCTGGGATTACAGGCGTGCGCCACCATGCCTGGCTTCCGGTTAGGAATTTTGAGACTGGGAGATCGTCCCAGGAGCTGGGTGGTTCAGGCAGGCCATGAGGCGGGCCTTCCCAGGGAGTGGAGGAGGGGGGCAGGAAGGTCAGTCAGAGAAGGACACTTGACCACGGAAGCAGAGGTTAGAAGAGTGAGGCCATGCTGGATGTAGTCGCACACACCTGTCATCCCAGCATTCCAGAGGCTGAGGCAGGAGGATTGCTTCAAGTTCCAGGCCAGTTTGAGCTACATAGTTAATTCAAGGCCAGCCTGAACTATGAAGCAAGCTCAAAACAAAACAAAAAAAGGAGGCGGCCATGGAACAAGGCACACCTGTAGCCTCTGGAAGCTGGGAAGGGAATGGAACAGATTCTCCTCAACAACGGCAGCCCTTGGACCGGGGATACAGCTCAGGGGTGCAATGCCTGCCTGGCAAGCGCAGCGTCATGAGTTTGATTCCCAGTACCAAAAAAAAAAAAAAAAAAAAGAATGGCAGCCCTGCCAACACCTCGACTTTAGCCCTGAACATTCATCTGGGACTTGTGACTTCTGGGAGTGTAAGGGAGTAACACACTTACGCTATTTCAAGACACAAACTTGGTGGTCATTTGTCTCAGCGGCCACAGGACACTCACGCGCTCTCACACTGAAGTCTGGGTGTTGCTGCTAACCTTCACTGGCTTCAGGGCCAGAACGAGGTTCTGGACCCTCAGCCGGCAGCCGGGTGTCAGCCATGCCGCCAGCGTGGCCCACACTCGACAAGCCCTCTGAGCCTTGTGAGGCCGGTGGCATTTCCAAAGTCTCAGCCTCTTCCAGCCCTCTGTGCCGCGAAGTTGGAGACAATCCACATGGCTGGAAGATGAAATGTGGCGGGTCTTCAAGGACACCTGGTGCACGCTACGACTTAGGACAAGTACAACTGGGTGGAGGGGTATATGCCTCCAATCCCAGCACTCTGGTAGGCTGAGGCAGGAGGATCACAAGTTCAAGCCCAACCTGGGCAACTTAGTGACTTAGCAAGACCCTGTCTCAAAATAAAAAATTTTAAAAGGGGAGAGAACTGGAGATGTAGATTAGCACAAAGCCCTGAGTTCAGTCCCTAGTACTGCCAAAGACAATAAGAGGGTACCTAGCTCACCATGCAAAAAGAAAAGGTAATTCAGGGTGCTGATTCCCTAAGCTTTTTGAGCAACTCAGAATTCCTCAGATTTGCTGGACACAATGGCTCACACCTGCAATGCCAGCACTCTGGAGGATGAGGCAGGAGGATCCTGAGTTCAAGGCCAGCCTGGGCTGCACACAAAACCCTATCTCAAGAAAATAAAAACAAAAGGTTTCAAATTTGCTCAAGTTAATAATTCCTCAGATTAAGAGCTAGGGATTTAGCTCAGCAGCAAAGTGCCTGCCTGGCAAGCGCAAGGTCGTGAGTTCGGTTCCTGGTACTGGAGAAAAACAAAAAAAAAACAAAAAATAAAAAAAATAATAATAATTCCTCAGATTAATAACTTAAAAACAAATGAAGATTCTGGGCCTGGAGTGGTGATGCACACCTGTAATCCTAGCACTCAGAAGGCTGAGGCAGGAAGATTATTGTGAGTTTAAGACCAGCCTGGGCTGGTACAAAGTGAGCTCAAGGCCAGCCTGAACTGCATAGTGAGACCCTGTCTCAAAAAGACAAAAGATAAAATAAAATAAAATAAAATAAAATAAGATTCTGGGCATTTTAGAAAGAGTTCACAGCCAGGTGTGATAGCACACACCTGGCATCCCAGCAGTCTGGGAGGCTAAGGCGGGAGGGTCATGACTTTGAGGCTAGCCTGGACAACTGTTATGGCTTGTGTCTAGATGTCCCCACAAAGCCTCATGCAGTCGTAGGTGGCATTATTTCAGAGGTGGCTGGATCTAGAGTGGGTGACACTGGAATTATTCATGGTGCAATACTAGGCTCAAGGACATAAGCATCAAGAGTGTGAGGGCAACCTATGCTAAGTAGCCTGGACAAAATAAAAGGGATAGACAGAGCTGTGGTCCCTTACTCGTTTTGTCCTTCTGCCCACCATGGCCTTTTTCCCCTTATCTGCCACATCACCCTGCCTTGGAGCCAGCCAATCATAGACTGAGACCTCTGCAGACTGTGAGCTAAATAAACCTTTCCTCCTTTAACACTGGTTTGTTTTGTTTTGTGGTACCAGGAATCAAACTCACAACCTTGCACTTGCCAGGAAGGTGCTGTGCTGCTGAGCTGTATCTCCAGCCCTCCTCCTTTAACTTTGGGTGTCAGGTATTTTGTCTCAGCAACTACAGAAAAGTAACTAAGACAGTGACTTACTAAGATCCTGTCTCAAATACTACTACTACTAATAATAATAATAACAACAGTAATAATGTTGAAAACAGCTGGGTGTGGTGTTGCATGGCTATAATCCCAGACTCAGGAGGCTGAGACAGGAGGATCCCCAGGAATTCTAGGCCAGCCTGGAGTACAGAGTGAGTTCAGGGCCAGCGAGACAGTCTAAAAAAAAACAAAAGCAAAAAAAGAGCTAGGAATGTAGTCTAGTGTGAAGGCCCTGGATTTGATCTTAAGTACCAGAAGAGAGAAACAGAGACAAAAAAAAAAGGGAGAGAGGCAGAGAAGTTAGGAAGTGAAGATGTCAGTGAGCACAAAAACTCACACACAGTGAGATACACCAAGGGTAACGAAGTTCTGTCCGTGCGGACAATGGCTACTGTCTAGTACCCTTTCTGCTTCAACTGCCACTTGCATGGCAGCCCAAGTGAGATACTGTTCTGTGAAAATAACACGCTCTTGGAACTCATCACATCACCCAGGAGACTGTGATTGAAACCCCCACACGCACCCCGCCTGGGTCAGGCAGACAGTGGTGGGCACGGAGCTCACTGAGGTCCACTGTCACCCGGGGGGCTTCCCAGCCAGTGGAGGAGACGCGGGACTAAAGCGAAGCATCCGTGGGGCAGGGAGATGGGGCTTCATGGTGGTCAGGATGGTCCGGCTGCTCAGGTTGAGCACACAGTGTTCTGATAGTCATTGTGCGCACTCCATGTCACCACTGGTCCTCTGGCAGCATCTGTGTTTCCCCTGACACAGACCCACAGACAGGAAAATGATGGTCAGTGTGTGACCCCAAGGCTACGATGTGTGCGGACCATGGCGTAGGGGGTAACGGACAAGCAGAACAGACCTTCAAGCCGGCCGCTGGGCCTCCTTTGGGTTATTTATTTTTTTGTTTACTTATGGTACCGTACTGGGAATTGAATCCAGCCCCCTTTTTGTATTTTTTATACTGAAGCAGGGTCTTGCTAAGTCCCTAAGTTGCCTGGGCTGGCCTGGAACTTGCAATCCTCCTGCCTCAGCATCCCAGAGTGCTAGGAGGACAGGTATGGGCCACCAGGCCCGGCTCTCTTCCTCTGCTAAGGGAGCTGATGATGCTACCCCACCAGGGGTAGCAGCAGTCTCCCAGTCAGCCACTAAATCTCTGGCATAGTCACAGTTATTCCCTTTGTGGCAGAAATGTTGGATCGTACTTTTTTGTTTGTTTTTTGGAGACAGGGTCTCGCTATGCAGTGCAGGCTGGCCTTGAGCGCACTTTGTAGCCCAGGCTAGTCTCGAACTTGCAACAATCCTCCTGCCTCAGCCTCCTGAGTGCTGGGATTACAGGTGTGTGCCCCCATGCCCAGCTGGATCTTACCTTTTAGCTGTTTTTTTGGTGGGGGTTATTATTTCCTAGGAAAAATTAGCCAGGCCACTATGTCAAGGAACTGTAAGTAAAAGAAAAAGAACCAATGAGAGTCTCAGTGTGGTGGTGCACCCCTATCGTCTCAGCTATTCTGGAGGCTGAGGCAGGAGGATCACAAGTTCTAAGCCAACCTGGGTAACTTAGAGAGACCCTGATTCAAAATAAAATCCAGAAAAGGGCCACAGTGTGGCTCAGGGGTGAATACTTGCCCAGCATATGAGAGGTCCTGGGTTCTATCTTCCACGCTGCAAAAACAGGCAAGATGGGTGCACACACTTTATTTTTTTTCCAGTGCTGGGAATCGGACTCACAACCTGGTGCTTGCCAGGCAGGCACTGTGCCACTGAGCTAAATCCCCAGCCCCAAGTGCACACACTTTTAATCCCAGAACTCAGGAAGCTGAGGCAGGAAGATTGCTGGAGTTCAAGACAAGCCTGAACTACATAGCAAGACCCTGTCTCAGGAAACCAAACAAAATAAATGACAGAATTGTTTACTAACTGCTCATCCCTGACTACAGCCACCTCCCTTCCTTCCCCAGAACTCTGGGTAGTGACGTCACAGAGAGGTGACATCACTGTCACTGCAGCCCAGGAACCAGAGTCTCTCTGGCATGGGGGAGAGGGGAGGATGGTTTTTCACCTCCCCAACCCCCCATGTCTCTGGTGAAGTCAATCGAATTAGTGCTGCCCAAGGATGCAGTCTACCTGGCCGGCTCCAGCATAGACGGGCAGGTGGTTCTAACCCTGTATAGCACCCTGGTGGACCCCGTAGTGAAGGTGGAACTTGTGGGAAGGGGTTATGTGGAGTGGAATGAGGAGACCGGGGAGACCCGTGATTACAGCAGAGATGTTATCTGTAACAACAAGGCAGACTACGTGCATAAGACAAAGACGTTCCCAGTGGAGGGTAAGAAGGGGCTGGCAGCCATCACAGGAACTGGGTCTGCAAGGGAAACATATCTGAGAGTCAATCAACAAACCTCCAGGGATATAAGAATTAGGTAAAAACACCCTGCTTCCTGCCTAGGAGGGAAGTTATGTAGAACAATGACTATCCCATACATGTAACATGAAAATAACAAGACACAAGAAGCTGACCAGAGCTCACACATTCAAAATAGTCCCTGAAGCCGGGCATGGTGGTGGGGCAGCACCATGAAGCTGAGGCAAGAGGATCGTTGCAAGTTCGAGACCAGCCTGGGCTACAAAGTGCGCTCAAGGCCAGCCTGAACTGCATAGCGAGACCCTGTCTCAAAAACACACACAAAAAAATAGTCCCTGAAACACAGTGTGGTGGTGGGTCCCCTGTAATCCCAGTAGTTGGGCAGCTGAGGCAGGAGGATCTCAAGTTTGAGTCCAGCCTGCGCAATTTAGCAAATCAGCAAGGCCTTGTCTTAACAAAAGGACTGGGGTTGTAGCTCAGTGCAAAGGCCCCACGTTCAAGCTCAGTAACACACACACACACACGCGCAGGAGAGGAAGGAAGGAAGAAGAAAGAAAACCGATTCTAGAACCTTCTGATGGCTTTGCTGTGTTTTGCTTTCAGGTAATTGGTTAGGCGCAGGCAGCCACACCTTTGACTTCCATTTCAACTTACCTCCCAGGCTACCGTCCACCTTCGCCAGCAAAACAGCCCACATCTTCTACTTCATCCAAGCCTCCTGCATGGGCCGGGAGCACATTCTCGCGAGGAAAAGGGTTTACTTGTTGGTTCAGGGGACCTCGGATGTCCACCAGGAAAGCGCACCCCAGGTACCGGCGGGGCAGACGCCGCGGGGGCCGTCCTCTGGGCTCTGGGAGGAAGGGGACAGGCAGGCAGTGTGGGGCCGGGGGAGGCCCAGGTGGGGGAGGGCGCTGGCGGCTGCCCAGGCCCCCGATTTCACAAAAGCTGAGTCAGAAACCTGGGCAAGAACTGGGCTTCCATTCTCTCCCGATCTTACTCCCCTAGGGGCACATTGGGCAATGTCTGGGGACTGGCTGCTGGGCCACCGCGTTAGGGAGGGAACACTGGCCTCGGGCAGACAGGCCAGGGACGGTGGTCCTGCCCGCGGGGCGCAGGACGGCCGCAGTCACTGGGGCATGTGAAGGGAGGGAGAGAGGAGGGACAATCTGGCCTCTGTGGGGACACGGACCTTGTGTGGGGACGCCTGCGGCTGTCACACGGGGGAGGAAGCTGCGGGCCTGGGGCAGGTGGAGGCTGGGATGCTGCTCGGCCCCTGTAGGACAGCTGGCCCGGCCTATGTCTCTGTGTCCAGTGTCTTCCGGAAGTCAAGGCCGAGAGCCCTGCACAGGCCTCGTGGGTGGGAGCGGGGAGAAGAGGCGCTCAGTGGTCTCCAAGAGGCCAGGAAGGGGTGGCCTCAGGCCCAGGAGAGTCAAGGTCAGTAGTTCTGTGTCCTCCTGTGTCCCTTCTTGAGGCCACTCCCAGCAGAATAAGTGAGGAGTGACATTGGCCAAGGCCACTCAGTGCCCCTGGGAGGCATTTATTGTCAGAGCATTAGGATGACAAAGGTAGAGGGTTGATGTTTTGTCTCTCAAAATCCAGATTAACAGCTGGGCGTGGTGGCACGCCTGTAATCCCAGCACTCTGGAGGCTGAGGCAGGAGGATTGTTGCAAGTTCGAGACCAGCCTGGGCTACAAAGTGAGCTCAAGGCCAGCCTGAACTGCATAGCAAGACCTTGTCTCAAAAAAAAAAACAATAAAATA
>NW_004955495.1:4163482-4174933 GCF_000276665.1 Chinchilla lanigera
AAAAAAAAAAAAAAAAAAAAAAAAAAAAAAATCCAGGTTAAAATCCTCCTGCTGTGTGACCTTCTCCAAGGTCATTCAAATGGTATGCCTGGAACCCCAGCATGCTGAGAGGCCGAGGCACGAGGATCTCCAGTTCCAGCCCAGCCCTGGCAATTTAGCAATGTGCCGGGGGTATAGGTCAGAGGCACGGCACCTGCCTGGCAAGCCCAAGGTCCTGAGTTTGATTCCTATTAACAAAAAAATAAAATAAATAAAAAATAAAAAGGCCTAGAGATGCAGATCAGTGTGAAGGCCCTGAGTTCCTGCCTGGTACACATCCTCTTAAACAAAAGAACAATAAGTGGACTTTCAGTACACACCAGGCTCCCGAAGGGGCATCTCCGTTAAAGTTACACTGCTGCTGGGTATGGTGGCGCATGCCTGTAATCCCAATACTCAGGAGGCTGAGGCAGGAGGATCACTGTGAGTTCGAGATCAGCCTGGGCTACAAAGTAAGCTCAAGTCCAGCCTGAACCGCAGAGTGAGACCCTGTCTCAAAAAAAAAAAAAAAAGCACCCCTGAGGCCCGCCAACCACAGGGAACACTGGCAGGAAAGTAGCTGCTTGGAGGGGAGAAGGCCCTGAGTTCCCACCATGGCTGGTGCTCCTCAGTGGCCCTGGTCCCTCTCCGGACCCCACAGGAACTAAGAGGGACACAGGCAGGCACTGGGCAGAACACCAACTACTTTTTATTTTGCTTTTGTTTTTTTGGTATCAGAAATAGAACTCAGGACCTCGTGATCGTCAGGCAGGCACTGTGCCGCTGAGCCATATCCCTAGCCCTATTTTTGGGTTTTTGAGACACAGTGTCACTATGTAGTGCAAGCTGGCCTCGAACTCACGGTGACCCTCCTGCCTTAGCCTCCCGAGTGCTGGGATTACAGGCCTGTGCCACCAACTACTGTTTTAACCAGAGTGGTCAAAGGAGGCCTTTTTCTTCTTTTTCTTTTGGTACCGAGAATGGAACCCAAGGTCTTTGTACTGAGCCCCATCCCCAGCCCTTTTTACGTTGTTTTTTTTGGTTTGGTTTGTTTTGTTTTTTTGAGACAGGGTCTCACTATCCAGTTCAGGCTGGACTTGAGCTCACTTTGTAGCCCAGGCTGGACTAGAACTTGCAGCAATCCTCCTGCCTCAGCCTCCAGAGTGCTGGGATTACAGGTGTGTGCAACTGCACCCAGCTCAGACCTATCTTTTTTTTTTTTGGTGCCAGAAATTGAACCAGGACGTGTGCTTGCCAGGCAGGTACTGTACCACTGAGCTACATCACTGGACTAGACCTATCATTTTTATTTTGCCTTCCTCACCAGAGCAAGAGCTGGCTGGGCTCTACTGCTATGGGTTTCTTTTGAACCTGGCATTGAGTAGATGCAAATAAAATCTGGTCAAGTGAATGGGTCCCTCAAGGCTTCCTATGTCCCAAAGGAATACAGGATCCCACAAATCCCCAAGTCCACTGAATCCAATGTTGACCTTGTTGCCCCAACTTTCTTAGGAATTGGGGTACTGGGGGAGCACCGTATCCCCCCACCCTCCGCTGGCTCTGTGGTCTCTGCTGGACCACAAAGATGCTTCTGGATACCTCCTTTTTTTTGAGACAGGGTCTCACTATTCTAGGCTGGCCTTGAACTTGCAGCAATCCTCCTGCTTCAGCCTCCTCAGTGCTGGGATGACGGGTGCACCCCACACTCCAGGCTCTGGGTACCTGCTTTAGGACTGGACAGAACATAGCCTGTGGCTGCAGTTAGGGCACTGGAATTGCCTGCCTGCTGGGGCTAGGCCTCCAGGGGAGAGGGAGGGGCCGGCCAGTGGGAAGGCTGGAAGGAGGGGCGGCAGGGCCAGAGGTAGAGGGTGAAAGGTGAGATTGGAACGTCAGGGGTCAGGGGTCAGCCTAGGACCCAAAGAGCAGCCATTTGATCTAGAGTACTTTTCAAACTGTAGCTCTCCTTTGTGTAAATCAATCTGGCAGGATGCGAGCATGGTTGAGGGTGTTTATTCTTTTGTTTGCTGTATGCTATTATTAAACCCAAATAAGTTTTAAATTTTGAGACAGGGTCTTGCTGAGTCACGAAGCTGCCCAGGCAGAGCTCAAATTTTTGATATTCCTGCCTCAGCCTCCCAGAGCGCTGTGATGACAGGTGTGTGCCACCATATCCAGCTTCAAACTTGTTTTTTCCATATACAACAATAGACTAAGTGATAAAATAAGTAGAATAAAAAGGCACAGTAGCATAGACCTGTCATTCCAGTTACTTGGGCGGCTGAGGCAGGAAGATCATGAGATCTAGGCCAACCCGGGCAACTATCCCACAAAATAAAAAGGCCTGGGAGTGTAGCTCAGTAGTGGAGTGACTTGCCTAACAGGAGAAGCCCTGGGTTTGATCCCTAACATCTAAAAATAAAATAAAACCTAAAAATGAAGCTATGTACAGATGTTTATTTATAATACAGTTCTGGTTGTTTTTTTGTTTTTTTGTTTTGTACCGGGAATCGGACCTCGTGCTTTGCCAGGCCGGTGCTGTACCTCTGAGCTATACCCCCAGCCCTATAATACAGTTCTGTTCTGATTGAAAATTGAAAATATCATTAAGGTCAAGACGTATTTAATACCCCTAGCCTAGCCAGCATTCTAGCATAGTGACACAGCGCACTGTAGAATATTGGGAGTTTCAACTGAAAGCTGTGGCTGCTCAGACCACAAAAGCATATGATGCACCATATGCCTGCCAGGAAAAGATTCAAGTTCAAGGCTGGGTGTGGTGGTGGTGGTACGTGGCTGGAACCCCAGCACTCAGGAGGCTGAGGCAGGAGGATCCTCATCAGTTTGAGACCAGCCTGGGCTAGATAGCAAGTTCAAAGCCAGCCCGAGCTACACAATCCGGCCATTCTCCCCTCTCCAGAAGCCCCTGCTGGTGCAGGTCGAGAAGAAGGTCACCTACAACTGCTGCAGCCGGGGCTCCGTGGTCCTGCAGGTGTACATGGACAAGAACACCTTCACGCCGGGAGAGAAGGTGACGTTCACCACGGAGATCCACAACCAGACCGGCAAGTGCATCAGGTCGGTGGTCTCTGCACTGCACGTGCACGTGCAGTACCAGGCCTTCACGCCCACCGCCGAGCGCCGCTGCCGCACCGACAGCAGCCAGCTGCTGCGACAGGAGGCCAGCACGCACATCGCCGCCTTCACCACCACCAAGGTCGTCAGCACCTTCAGCCTCCCGCTGCTGCTGGCCGTGAGCCGCAGCAGCCTGCAGCAAGAGCTCATGCACACGCAGTACGAGCTGCTGGTCATCGTGCCTCTGCCCTGGTCGCTGAGCAGCGTCAAGGCCCGGCTGCCCCTCTTCATCACCCGCAGCCCTGCAGAGAACGGGGACGTGAGCCCCGCACCCGGCCCTCCCGGAGGAGGCCTGCAGACTCCTGGAGAGTAAAGGCTTTATCGTACCCGCAGGAAGTCTGTCTGGCAGGTGACACCTCCCTGGGTCTGGGTGCCATGAGCAGCAGTTTGCGCCTTTTATTTTTTATTTGTTTTTTTTTTGTGTGCCTTTTGTTGTTATTATTTTTGAGGCACTGGGGACAGAACCCACGGCCTTCCCACTGAGCTCCATCCCCAGCCCATTTTACTTTTTTTTTTTGGTACCGGAAATCCAAGTCCAGACCTTGCGCTTGCCAGGCAGGTGCTTGTGCCTCTGAGCTATATCCCAGGCCCTTACTTTTGATTTTGAGACAGGGTCTCATCTCCATAAGTCGCTGAGATCCCCAGGCTGGGCTGGAACTTGGGATCCTCCTGCCTCAGCCTCTTAGAGTGCTGGGATGACAGGCTTTCACTACTATACCTGGTTGGCTCTCTCCCTACCTTCCTTTTGTGTGGTGCTGGGGATCAAAGTCAGGGTCTCAAGCATGCTAGTCAAGTGCTCCCCAAGAAGCACCCCCCCTCCAGTTGTATCAAATTCTCCCAGATCTGCTTGCATTCGCAAAGTCAGATTCTGGCTCAAGCTGAGCAGGGTCTGAAAACTCTCTCATCCTAGCACCGGCGAGGCTGAGGTGGGAGGATTGCTGTGAGCTCAAGGCCAGCCTGGACTACAAAGTGAAACCTTCTCAAAAACAAACAAAAGGGGCTGGGGATTTAGCTCAGCGGCACAGAGCCTGCCTGGCAAGCACAAGGTCCTGAGTTCAGTTTCCGGTATGGGGGCGGGGGCAAAAGAAGAGCCACACACAATGTGGGTATGTCCACTCCCCTTGAAGGTGTGGACTCTGGACACTCAGAATTAAGGGAGGTCAACCAGATGTCCCTAGGAAGCTGTCTGTTTTCTTCAGTGACCCACAAGTAATGTATAGAAGGTTATTGTATTTTTTTTTTTTTTTTTTTATCTTTTTGAGACAAGGTCTCACTATGCAGTTCAGGCTGGGCTTGAGCTCACTTTGTAACCCAGGCTGGTCTTAAACTCACACCGGGAGCTGGGGATATAGCTCAGTGGCATAAGCGCCTGCCTGGCAAGCACAAGGTTGTGAGTTCAATCCCCGGTACCACAAAAAAACAAAAACAATCAAACTCACACTGATCCTCCTGCCTCAGAACTCCTGAGTGCTGGGATTACAAGCATTCACCACCACACCAGCCAGAAGGGTATTTGAGAGCATGTGACTGCTTTGTCTCTTACAGCTCTTCAGCCAGTGTTTTGTTTTCTGGCGGGGCGGAGGGGAGGGGAAGGTGTTGGAGCGCGGTCTAGGTAGCCCAGGCTGGCCTTGAACTTGCAAGGAATCTTCCTGCCTCAGCCTGCCTAGCACTGGGATTATAGGCGTGTGCTGCCACGCCCAGCTATGCCTATTCTTTTTTCCCCCTTGTCCTTACCACTGTGGATTTCACATTTGTCTTGTGCTCTCCTCAAAGCCCCAGCATCAGTACCTCCTCTTCCAGGAAGCCTTCCAGCCACACCAGGCAGGGACCCCTCACTCTCCTCTCTTCTCCACTCCTCTGCCAGGCCCTGAAATGTGGGTGACCCTCCAGGTTCATTTCCACAGACACCCAGGTCCCACTGCTGGCTCAGTGTCCCCGAGTCAGAAACGCTAAGCCTCAGGCACTCACTGCATCCGATGGGGAAGTGATGAAGTGGCCTTTTTTGGAGGTGGGACGGAGTGAGGGTTTGAGAGAATATATTTGAAAATCACTCCTTCCATTTTCTGGATAAAAAGAGTTGAGTCAGGAAGCAGAGACATGTTTAAGAAGCAGTTTGCCCAGAGTAGACAATTTAGCAAGACTCTGTCTCAAAATAAAAAATACAAAAGGATTAGGCATGGGGGTACATGCCTATAATCCAACACTATGGGAGGCTGAGGCAGGAGAATTGTGGGTTTGAGCCCAGCCTGGGAAAATTATTGAGATTCTGTCTCAAAAATTAAGGGCAACCCACTTTCTGAGGCCTCTTCTGTCCCTCTCAGCCAGAAGCTTTCTTTCAATAAATTCTTCCTACTCTTAAAAAAACATAGCTGGGCGTGGTGGCACACGCCTGTAATCCCAGCACTCAGGAAGCTGAGGCAGGAGGATTCTTGCAAATTCGAGACCAGCCTGGGCTACAAAGTGAGCTCAAGGCCAGCCTGAACTGCATAGCGAGACCATGTCTCATAAGGACCAAAAATAAATAAATAAATAGATAAAAATTAAAACAAGAGCTGGGATGTAGCTTAGTGCAAACGCCATGGGTTCAATTTCTTTTTTGCCAAAAAGAGAGAGGGAAAGAGAAGGAAAAAGATATAAAGCTATTAGGCCTGAATAATAATAAAAATAACAGAGATAACAGGCACATAGACTGGGTGGTGGTGGCACACACCTGTAATCCTAGCACTCAGGAGGCTGAGGCTGAAGAATCACCCCAACGTCAAGGCCAGCTTGAGCTACGTAGTGAACCCTGTCTCAAAAAAATAAAAAGAAAACAAAAACAAAATAACATGGGTACAGACTGCCTTTTTTTTTTTTCTATTTTATTTTTTTTGTCTTTTTAAGACAGGGTCTCACTGTGCAATTCAGGCTGGCCTTGAGCTCACTTTGTAGCCCAGGTTGGTCTCAAATTCACAACGATCCTCCTGCTTCAGCCTCCCTAGTGCTGGCATTACAGGCATGAGCCACCACGCACAGCTGATTTTTTTAATTGGCCCTGCAAACGCATGGCTGGAATACAATTGCCAGCATGCCCTGCAGAAAGTTGAGGCCATGTGACTGAGTTCCAGCCAATGGGATAGAAGAGAAGCTGACCGGTCATTTCCTCTCTGGGTCCCTAAATATTCTCAGGGATGGGAGGATTCAGAGAATCCCAGGAGGGACCTTGTATACTGTTTTACTCTTTGCAAGACTGTAATCAGGAAGGCTGACCTTGAGTTTGACTATCACATAAGAAATCTAGTTTTTGCCGGGCGTGGTGGCACATGCCTGTTAATCCCAGCACTCGGGAGGCTGAGGCAGGAGGATCCTTGCAAGTTTGAGACCAGACCAGCTCAAGCCCAGTCTGTACTGCACAGCGAGACCTTGTCTCAAAAAGGAAAAAAAAAAAATAGGTTTTGTAAAAAATTTTTTTTTTTTTTTTTTTGGTCTTTTTGAGACAGGGTCTCGCTATGGAGTTCAGGCTCGCCTTGAGCTCACTTTGTAGCCCAGGCTGGTCTCAAACTCACAACAATCCTCCTGCTTCAGCCTCCCGAGTGCTGGCATTACAGGCGTGCACCACCACACCCAGCTCTTATTTTTTTAATTTTAATGAAAAAATAATAATTTTAATTGTTTTTTCTGATACAGGGTGTTGAGCCTAGGGCCTTTGCACTGAGCCACACCCACCCCTTTTAAAATTTTTTTTTGAGGGCTGGGGATTTAGCTCAGTGGCACAGTGCCTGCCTGGCAAGCGCAAGATTGTGAGTTCGATTCCTGGTACCGGAAGAAAAACAAAAAACAAAATAAAAATAATAAAATAAATTTTTTTTTTGAGAAGGGCCTTGCTGAGTCACTAATTTGCCCAGGTTGGGCTGGAATTTGCAATCTTCCTGCCTCAACTTTCCAGAGTGCTAGGGTAACAGCCATATACCACCCTACCTGGCAAAAAATACAACTTTTGGGGTGGGTGTGGTGGCACACACCTATAATCCCGGCACTGGGGAGGCTGAGGCAGGAGGATCTTTGCAAGTTCAAGGCCAATCAGGGCTACAAAGTGAGCTCAAGACCAGTCTGAACTGCATAGTGAGACCTTGTCTCAAAAAGACCAAAAAAAAAAAAAAAAGAAAAAGAAAAAAAAACTTTTTTTAGTTGAATGAGTCATTTATTATTAGGGTGATCTTTTACAAGTTATTTTCCTTTAAAAAAAATTTTTTTATTGCACATGTTTGCAGTGACGGCATTCCTCACGGGGAGTCCATACCTGGACATAACACATCACTTCTGTTTCTCCCCCTTCTCTCCCCACTTCCCCATCCCTCCATCTCTTGGTCCCCTTCCAATTTGCAAAAAAGAAATACACTTTCTCACTGAGTAGTGCAGACTGTCCTTGAACTCACTCAGTAGCCCTTGCTGATCCTCCTGCCTCAGCCTCCCAAGTGCTGGGCTTACAGGTGTGCGCCACCACACCCGGCCATCTGGGATTTCTTGACTCAGTGCTGTTGAAACTTGGACCTGAGGGCTTGCTGTCCTGGGGACAGTCCTGTGATCACACGGTGCTGGCCAGCGAGCCTGGCTTTTACCTACCAGAGGCCAGTAGTGTCCCTCCTAGCTGGTACCAGCAGAAGCGCCCGAGACACAGCCAGTGTTCTCGGGGTAGCACCAGCCTAGGTGAGAGGCACTCGTCTACCCTGATCGTAGGAGTAACTACTCTTCTGGAGGCTGTGGGTACCCTGGGGACATATATTCAGTATGGCCACAGCCACACCCATCCCTTGCCCTCCTCTCCCAGCTGTGTCCTGGGGAGGTCTCCCTCCGTGAGGGACACTGGTGACCTGCCCTTCGCCCAGGTCCTGTGTGTCTTCGTTACTTTATTTTTTGAATGTTTATTTTGGTTTTTTTTTAGACAGGTTCTGACTGTGTATTTTAGACAGATTGTCCTGCCTCAGCCTCCCCAGTGTAGGGATTGCTGATGTGTGCCACCCCGCCCAGCATCACTTACATTTAGCAGTTGAGGAAACAAAGAGCTGGCCACACTCTCCAGGTCAGAATTCGATCCCCAACCTTAGCACCAAGAACCTTTCGGTGAACCGCAGTAGTTCACAGGTTTTTTTGTTTTGTTTTTGTCTTTTAGAGACAGGGTCTCGCTATGCAGTTCAGACTGGCCGTGAGCTCACTTCGTAGCCCAGGCTGGCCTCAAACTTGCAAGGATCCTCCTGGCTCAGCCTCCCAAGTGCTGGGATTACAGGTGTGCACCCATGCCCTGCTTTTTTTTTTTGAGTAACCAGGCGGGGTGCTGACCCCAAGGCCTTGTATACACTTGGCAGGTGCTGTACCACAGAGCTATCTCCCAGCCCCTTATTTATTTATTTATTTGTCTTTTTGAGACAGGGTCTCACTATGCAGTTCAGGCTGGCCTTGAGCTCACTTTGTAGCCCAGGCTGGTCTCAAACTCACAAAATCCTCCTAATCCTCCTGACTCAGCCTCCAGAGTACTGGGATTACAGGCATGCGCCACCGCACCCAGCTCAAGCCCCTTTTTTAAAACGTTTGTTTGGTTTTTTTTTTTTTGAGACAAGTTGGCCCCTAATGTATGGTGATCCTTCTCCTTCAGCCTCCTGAGTGCTGGAATTACAGGCATATGCCACCATACCAGGCTTAAATTTCATTTTGAGACAAGGTCTCTTTCAAGTCCCAAGGCTGGCCTCAACCTACTGATCCTCCTGCCTCAGCTTCCCGAGTAGCTGGGATGACAGCGTGTGCCGTCCTGGAAGATGCCAACCTTCTCTGCACCCTGAACAGCAGCGCCCGCCCCCAGCCGGCCGCCTCCCCTCCCGGCTCTGAGACTCAGTGGCCCGCACAGGCGGGCGTTGGGGACACTTCCTGTGTGGTGGCCCTGGGCGCCCACTGTGCCAGGTGGGCCAACGGGAGAAGGCAGCTCGGTTGGCTCCACTTCCTGTCCCCACGGAGGGGCCTCTCAGTCTCCCTGGCTCCCACCCCTGAATAACCTCACTCCCCGGGACCCAAGCCACCCACACCAGCTGCAGCCTGCTCTTGGGCACAGCAGCTGCCTGTGCTGGCCTCACTGGGAATCCCACCCCCACTGCGGCCACCTCCAGCATTCCAACCCTGAGCGGGAGCAGGGCTGACCCGGCCTGTCACCCTGGAAATCTGAACTCAGGAGGACGAAGAGGAGGAGGAGCGGCAGCCGCCGCCGCCATGCTGGGAGGAGGGAGCCCGTTGCCCCCTGGGTAACCAAGCGTCCCTGCCTGACTAGAACCTCCAGGTGCCCATACTCCCCCCACAACTGTCCTGTGGGGGGGCGCTGGTTGCCAGGACAACAGCCCCCCCTTTCCACCTGGGAACAACCGCGGGCAGGAGAGCCTAGAAGCGCCTGTTCCCTTCTGCAACGTGACTGGCACGGCCTGCAGCTGTGTCCCGGTGCCGGCCTGGCCACCCGACCAGGCGGCTCGTGTGGGGCGGCTGCAGGTGGTGCGAGGGACAGGGTGCCGCCTCGCCTTGTTCCTGGTCAGCTGCATCCGGGGCTCTGTTTTTGTAGCATTTTTTTATGGCATTGGGGATGGAACCCAGGGCCTTCACACTGAGCTGCATCCCCAGCCCTGTTTAGTTTTTATTTTGAGACAAGTTCTTGCCAAATGGATCCAGTTGAGCTCAAATATTTGATCCTCCTGCCTCAGCTTCCCAGACTGCTGTGATGACAGGCGCGCACCACCACATCCGGCTTCTTCCAGTTCTGCCTGCCTGCCTGGAGGCCACCGTGGAGGCTCAGGAGAGCGGGGAGGGGGAGGGCAGGGGGGGCGGGGACAAAGGGTAGATGGACGCTTGTCGCCTGGCGTCACCTGCACCGGAGGCGCCCAGGAACTGAGTCAGTGGACCCTGCTGGCCTGGAAGAGGCAGACGAGGTCTGGAACCTGAGCCTCAGAGCAGCTCCCCGCCCCCAAGCCTGCCACCGCCGCCAGGAACTCCAGGGCAGCGGGCAGTTGGCGCCACAAGGCCCAGGAGGGCGGGGATAGGCCAGGGTCTGCATGTTAAAGGCCCAGGCTTCCCGCCGGGCCGGCCCAGACAGGCCGTGGCCGCGACAGACCCTCTGCTTTGTGTCACCCGGCCACTGTGGCTGAGGAGAGGCGGCCGCCACGTGGTGATGGGGACCTGGACCGGCGCTGGCCGGGTTGCTGGGCAAAGTCAGGAACCCAAAGAAGCAAGTGGGGAGTGAGTCTTAAGTATATGTATGTCCCCCGCAGGAGCTGGGACACAAGTATGTAAAAACCTTCACAGTGGTTGGGTGTTTTGCCCCACGCCTGTCATCCTACAGGGTTTGGAAGGCTGAGGAAGGGTGACCGCAGTCCAGCCTCGGCAATTTAGTGAAACTCCATCTCAAAATGAAAAATAAAAAGGACTAGAGGTGTGGGGCATGGTAGCACATCTCTGTAATCGTAGCACTCAGGAGGCTGAGGCAGGAGGATTACTCTGTGAAGTGAGTTCAAGGCCAGCCTGGGCTACAAAATGAGCTCAAGGCTAACCTGAACTGCAGAGCAAAACCCTGTCTCAAAAAGAGAAAAAAAGGGGGCTGGGGACTTAGCTCAGTGGCACAGTGCCTGCCTGGCAAGTGCAAGGTCGTAAGTTCGATTCCCGGTACCGGGAAAAAAAAAAAGAGGATTAAAAAAAAAAAAAAGAAAAAAGACAGGGATGTAGCTCAATGAGAAGGCCCCAGGTTCAATCCCTGGAATTGAAAACAAAACCTTTCCTGAAAGAGAGAATGATCTGAGTGAATGTACTATGCCTGGACTGGTCCCACCTTCCATCCCTCCCCACCTCTTCCAGTGGCACTTTTTCCTCGATGCTAACTAAAACAGGAGTGCTTTCTCCCGTCCAGGTTCCCCATCTTTCATCCTCCATCCCTTTGAATTTCTATCCACTGGGCAGCCTCAGAGATCTTTCAACTAGTCCATCTGCTCCTCTAGCTCCAGAACCTACTGTGGCTCCCCAGTGCCCTTTGACACTGGCAGCTGGGTCTTTGCCAATCTGTCCAGCTCTGTCCATGCTCCCCGACCACTGCCCATGTCCCGCCCTTTACCTGCATTCTTGCCCTGTCTGACCCCTGCTCATTTTCTGGAAACATTTCTCTTCCTCATGGATTATGAGAACCTTAAAAGCTGCCCAGGGCTACCTACCCAGAGACTAGTACACAGCAAAGCTGAATAACTGTTTTGGTTTGGTTTGTTGGTCTTTTTGAGACAGGGTCTTGCTATGCAGTTCAGGCTGGGC
>NW_004955495.1:4175333-4184646 GCF_000276665.1 Chinchilla lanigera
AGCTCAAGGCCTGCCTGAACTGCATAGTGATACCATCTCAAAAAGACCAAAATAAAAAAAAGTTTGTTGAATGACTAAATAACCAGTAAATCACTAGCCTGGCTGATGGATAATAGGAAAGGTGTGACGAGTAGGTGGACAGACACTCGGAAATGTCAGAGGGCAAACACCGGGGCCAGGTGTGGGAGGGGTTCATCTGGGACTAGTGCGCCCCCATGTGGCAGGACGCTCTTCTGCCTCTGCTTCCCAATTCCTAGTGGAAGCCAAGAGATCAATTTTCTGAGCTCTCTGGTTAGGAATGGCTTTGGTGGAGAGGAAAAAAGAGGAGGCAAACTCAGAAATAAAAACCTCAAAGACAGCCAGGCATGGTGATACACACCTGTCATCCCAGCACTGTGGAGGCTGAGGCAGGAGGATGGCCCTCAAGGAATCTCCCAAGCCTGGAAGGTGGCAGGGTGGCTCTCCCCCAGAGCCAGGGTGGTACAAACAGAAGGACATGGGTCTGAGGTAGGGAGGTCAGATTTAGCACAAATGAAAACAAAACAAAATAAACATCATATATATTTAAATTTGAAATTTGAATCAGTAATTAAACCCAAATTTTTCACCCTGAACTACACTCCCAGGCTTTTTAAAAATTTTGAAATAAGGTCTCACTAAGTCACTAAATTGCCCAGGCTGGGCTTGAACGTGTGATCCTCCTGCCTCAGCCTCCTACAGTGCTAGGATGACGGGCATGCATCACTACACCAGGATGGGAAGGATCATTTGAGTGGTTTTTTTTTTTTTTGTCTTTCTGAGACAGGGTCTCCGCTATGCAGTTCAAGCTGGCCTTGAGCTCACTTCGTAACGAAGGCTGGCTTTGATCTCACAAAGATCCTCTTGCCTCAGCCTCCTGAGTGCTGGGATTATAGGCATGCACCACCACGCTTGGCCAAGTGAGTGTTTGAGGGTCAGTTTACCCCATACATGTCATGGGATATACTTTTTTTTTTTTTTGTATCAGGAATCAAACTCAGGACCTTGCGCTTGCCAGGCAGGCGCTCGTGCTGCTGAGCTATATCCCTGGCCATCATGGGATGTACTTATAGCAAAAGAAAAGCAATACAGTACTTGTTATTGATCTGAAATTAAAATGTCACCTGGCTTCCTGGATTTCATCAGCCATCCCCAGTTCTAGGAGAGTCTGGGGGTTAAGAAGGAAGGCTTCTAGAGGGAGGGCACAGTGGTGCGGGAATGGCAGGAGTGTCCCAGGCAGAGAAAGTTCAGGAAATCCTTGAGCTGCTGCTAGGAACCTTCTCCTCCCCTCCCCATAACATGCACAATGGCGGGTGTGTGTGTGTGCGTGTGTGTGCTGTGCCAGGCTCCCCACCTCCAGTCTCCCAGCATGCTCTGCTTGTGGCCATCTCTCTGGTCTCCCAGTACCCAGGGGCCAACTTCTACTCTGTCCCTTTTTGCTCCAGAGGTGGGGGGGCAGAATCGCTAGGAGTTTATTTTCCATGTCATAATTGGGTTCTGTCCCCTATCAGAGATATTTGGGGACTTAGGTCCCTGCCCTTTGCGCTGTGTGACCTGGGATAAATCACATCTCTGTAAGCCAGCCCCACCTCCCCTCCTCCCTCTGCTCCAGCCACACGGGCTGCTCCTCCGCGCAGGCCTCCCCTGAGCACCCTGGTAAATCTGCACCCCCACATGTGACCGTACTTCAGCTGGCTCATCACCCTGACAGAGTAACTCACCCAGCGGCCCAGGGCTGGATTTTTATGTTTTGCTCCTGGCCAGGCGGAGCATAATGAATACAGCTGAGCGAATGTTGCCTTAATCACTGGGGGGGGGGGGCTCAGAGTGACTCAGGAATCACTTGTGGCTAGTTAAATTTAGACAATCAGGTGTGATGGCACACACCTGTCATCCCAGCACTCTGGAGGCTGAGGCAGGAAGATCGAAAACTTGAGCCCAATCTGGGCAACATGGTGGCTTAGCAAGACCCTATCTAAAAATAAATAAATAAAAACAAATTTTAAAATTGGATACTGTGGCAAGGCACGGTGGTGCACACCTGTAATCCCAGCACTCTGGAGGCTGAGGCAGGAGACTGCTGTGAGTTTGAGGCCAGCCTGAACTAATAGTGAGATCCCGTCTCAAAGCAACAACAATGACAAAAAAGAATCTAGAAAATTGGACGCCCCTCCTCAGGCTGGAGATGAGGCTCAGTGGCAAGTGCTCGCCTGGCACAACCCCGGCTCTGCCTCCATCCGCAGCACCGCACTGAAAGCCGCTGGAGTTAGCCTTGGTGTGACTATGGGATGATGGAGAGTTCTAGAACATTCCCGTTGCTGAGGCGTCACCGGGTTCTGTGGTACAATGCTGCTGGCCTGGTCAGAGAAAACGCAGGCTCTGACATCTCATTTTCCCCATATTTTTTCCAGAGGCCCTGGAAGTCCCACTCCATCCATTTAATTTAGCAGAGGTGGCAGCTGGGCGGTCCCTGGCTGGATGCAGCCCCGGCCAGATTTTGTTTGGCCCAGTAGTGTTCTGAGAGGCAGGCCATTTCTGATCTGACTTCCTGTAGATCTTCCAGTCCCCAGTGAGTCTTCCCCAGGGCAAGGCTCTGCTGTTCCAGGGCCAGGCATGCTGCTTTCCCCTCCTGCCCAGCTTCTAGAGCCATCTGAGTCTCAGATCTTGGATTAGAGACCAAAAGGACAAAGAAAGAATAATCGTCTGGGGGAAGAAAAAGGTATGGCAGCTTCAGGAAGGGGTTGATCCAGGAGTCAGAGAGCCTGAGGCTTGCAGCCGGTAGCCTCACTGGCTGACTGTCTCTGGGCCTCTGCGTCTATGAAATGAGGCTGACAAAGGAACAACACAGTGCTGGGAGGATTGAGAGGCTGGGTTTGGGGGTGTGCAGGCAGAAAGCTTTGAGTTCATGCTGACTAAGGGGATTCGGGTTGTTTCTACTGCTGGGTGGGACATGGAGCCTTCACCCTGGCGCCCTCCAGCAACCATCACCGAGACCTCGAAGCTTTCCTTCCTTCTCTGCAGAAATGGGGGCCTGTGACACCCCCGCCAGCCCCCAAGCAGTGTGCCCCGGACTGTACCCAGTCACCACCCAGGGCTGAGCTCACAGAATCCCCGGGTGGGGAAGGGGCGCCCCTTTTCTAGGTCCAGAGCCGTCCAAGGTCTTCTGTCTTCTCCAAAGCCAGGGCGCAGGGTCCTACATTGACTTTACTAAGAGACTGTCACATCCTGGGCCCCCGGCAGAAGAGGCGGGACCGGCGGCTGGCAGGCCCCCCCATGATTGGCTGTGCGGGCCGTCACTCCCGGGACCCGCCCTCCCACGGGGTAAAATCCCGCCCCGCCCCCTCCCGGCCACTTTCTTCCCTGGCCTTGGAGTTTGAGGACTTCTGCGGTGAGAAGCGGGGGGCCTCGGGGCGACCTGGGGTGGTGGGGTCCTTGGGATCCTGAGGAACCCTAGGGAAGGAGGGCCCTGGCCCCCCGTCTCCGGGAAATGTAACTTCTGTAACAGACTGGAACTCTACACTGTGCTCGCCTTGCCCGGGACAGAGAGCTACTTAGTATCAAGGGGGCGGCCACATCCTGTCCTCTCCCGATCCTCTCTGCGCTGGAAGCCCGGGCTGCTTTTTGCAACAACACCAAGTTTGGTGGCCCGGGGACTCCGCCCTCTCTCCCTCCCAGGCCCTCTTAACCACCCCCCCAAGCAACCCCCAGCTCTGGCTGGCACCTGGGGGTCTTTCCTGGGCAACTCCGGCCGTTCCCATGGGTGGGTGTGGCCGGGAAATTGCGAAAGCTTTATCTGCCGTGGGGCTCTGCTCCACGTTGGGCCTGGGACCTTGATCTCTTGGAATTCCTTAGTCTTACGTCTTTTCTTTTTGCGCTGGGGACTGAGTCCCAGTCCTTTTCTCTGAGCTGTAAGCGAAGTTTTTGTTGTTTTTTTTTTGTTGTTTGTTTGTTTGTTTGTTTTTGGTCTTTTTGAGACAGGGTCTCGCTATGCAGTTTGGGCTGGCCTGAAACACACTTTGTAGCCCAGGCTGGCCTCGCACTCGAAGCAGACCTTCTGCCTCAGCTCCTGAGTGCTGGGATTACAGGTGTGCACCACCACACCTGGTGGCTTGAATTTTGGATCCTCCTGCCTCAGCCTCCCTGAGTGCCGGGAGGACAGTTTGTGAGAGGAGGAAGTGGACTTGCCATGGGGTTGTTTTGCGGGAGTTGCGTCAGCTCCCACCAGAGCAGTCTGGCTGCAGGAGCCAGCTGCATGCAGGTTGCTAACCCTGAGGTCTTGCAAGGAGCCCATGGCACTCCGGGTGACCAGCTCCGGGAGGGGCTGATGGACAGAGGCGGGCAGAAGCAGCCTGAGACCTAAGTGGGACTTGGCCATCTGTGGAGGCTGGAGCTGGGGCACTGATCTGGCCAGGACCCCATCTGCCCTATACCCCGAGTGTTAAGGATGGCAAGGGGGTGAGGCGAGGGGAGCTGTAGGTAGAGGTCAGCAGGCTGAGGTGTGTCCTTCTCTCCCTTCCCCCTCAGCCTGGGGGGCCTTGGTAACCAGCTGCCGGGTCATTCCTGGCCCCACCCACTTTCTGCCTGCGCAGAGGGATGGAAACCAGGGCCTTGGAAGCTCCACCTCCAGGCCTTTTTACCTTTTACCTTGACACGGTGTTTCCCTTAAGTTGCCCAGGCTGACTTAAGAAATTTGGTGCTCATAAATGCTGAGATCACAGGCATGTCCCACCACACTCCGCATTTTTGTTTTTGCCCCCCCCCCCCCCGAAATCAAACTCACGACCTTGTGCTTGCCAGGCAGGCGCTATGCCACTGAGCTAAATCCCCAGCCCCGTTTTTTTAAAAATTAATTTAATTTTTTTTTTTTGAGACAGGGTCTTGCTGTACAGTTCAGCCTGGCCTTGAGCTCACAGTGTAGCCCAGGCTAGCCTTGAACTCATGGCAATCCTCCTGCCTCAGCCTCCTGAGTGCTGGGATTACAGGCATGAGCCATTACACTCAACCTGGTTCAAGTTTTTTAAAAGTTTAATTTTATTTCTTTCCATTGCTGGGGATCAAACCCAGGGCATTAAACGTGCAAGGCAAGTACACAAGTACACACCCTTGAGCTGCACCCCAAGCCCTTAACTATTTCGAACAGGTAATATCATTGCCCTGGCTTTTTTCTTTTTTTGGTCTTTTTGAGACAGGGTCTCACTATGCAGTTCAGACTGGCCTTGAGCTCACTTTATAGCCCAGGCTGGCCTTGAAGTGATTCTCCTGCCTCAGCCTCCTGAGTGCTGGGATTACAGGTGTGTGCCCCCATGCCCGGCACTGACTTTAAACTCTAAACCCTCCGCCTCATCCCCACCTCAAGTTACCCAGTCCTCCTTCCTGACAGGCGGCCACTGTTCAGTGTCTTGTGTCTCGTTAAACACTGTCTGCACAAGCCACGAAGAGCTCTTGCCCAATTTGGCACATTTGGCTGTTAACTGTCTTGACCCACGTTACAGGTCAGTGTCAAGCCCTGCTAGGGTTAGGGGATGGTGTGCGTTACTGTATTTATTTGTTTGTTTGAGACAAGCTCCCTCTTCGCAGTTCAGGCTTGTTGTGAACTCACTATGTAGCCCAGGCTGGCCTGTAGCTTTTGGCAATCCTCCTGCCTCAGCCTCCAGAGTGCTAGGATCACAGGTGTGCGCCGCCACACCCCGCTGTGCTATTTTCTTTAATCCCCGGCTACTGGGCCTCTGGGTTGCTCCCAAGGTTGCGGTATAGCTGCCGGAGGCGCACACACCGCCGCCCTCGTGGCAGAGCTGGTGTGAGCGAGGTCTTCCCCGCAGGGAGGTTTCCAGGGCAAAGGGAAGACAGCTGCTGACACCTAGCAGCAGTTGGCAGCCTCTGTGAGGTTCTGGCCCAGATCTGTGTCTCTGGCCTAGAGGTGACCAAGGTGAGGCCCTGGAAGAGGAGCCGGGAAGGCCGTGTGAGGCCTGTCAACTCAGCTGCTCCGGAGGGAGGATGAGGCAGGAGGATCACAAGTTCCAGTCCAGTTCCAGTAACTTAGCAAGACCCTGTCTTAGATTAAAAAATAAAAAAGCCTGGGGAAGCAGCTCAGCGTGAAGGCCCCAGTACCGGAAGAAGAAACTAGCTGAGTCAGGTTTTTCCCGTCCGACTTTGAGTCACACCTGCTGTTTAGCACGGGGCACACGTCCCCCAGAGACGGGGGCCCAGCTGCAAGGAATGAGGAGGTCCAGGGCGATTTTGAGCCCTGTGTGCCCTGGCCTGGTGTGGGCCCGGGTTTCCGCCCCCAACAGTCCCTCTGCCCGCAGTGCCCGCTGCTGAGACCATGGCTGCACAAGGGACAGAGGCCCATGAGGACATCACAGTGGCCCCGGAGGAACCAGTACAGCAGGTAAGGACAGCCTGGTGCTGGAACTGCCCGAACCCCCTGATTTATGTACAGGATGGAGGGGGGCTCTTTTTTCTTTCTTTTTTTTCTCTTTCTATTCTTTTTTTTTTTTTTTTTTTTACACAGAGTCTCACTGTGTAGTTCAGGCTGCTCTTAAACTCACTATGTAGCTCAGGCTGGCCGGAACTCTTGGTGATCCTCCTGCCTCAGCCTCCTGGGTGCTGGCTTCATAGGCATGTACCGCCATACCTGGCTCAAAATGTGTTTTATACGTGTTTTTAATCTATTCCCCTGCCGGAGGGCAGTTGGGCCATTTCTACTTTCTGGCTGTTAAGACTCGCGCCTGGACTTGAGTTCGCCGTCCCTGGACCCTGCAGTCAAGGCTAGTTTTTGTTTTTGTGGTGCTGGGGATCCACGTGGGCCCTCGGGCACACGCTGACTTCCGGAGCCCCCAGAGCGTGGAGTGTCGGCCCCCGGCACTCCGCTCACATCCAGGACCAGCTCGATTTGTGACGGGCCGATTTCTGTGGCCTCTTTGGGCCCCAGTTTCCCCACCTGTGAAATTGCAACAGTGCCGTGCACCTCTTAGAACTGTCGACTAAGGCAGGTGACCCCAGAGCACAGGAGAGTTCAGTCTCCTGGATGAACCCAGGGCCTCCTGTGAGCTCAAAAGAAAAACATAAGAAAGGGCTGGGATGGAGCTGGGTGGGAAGACCCCGGCCCCACCCCCAGCCCCCAAACATAACTGAAGCAGATGCGCAGGTGCCCGAGTTTCGGGCCTGCGCCCACCAGCTGCCTCTGCGCCCTCCCCGCAGCCCCGCGTGGTGGACCGCGTGACCAACCTGCCGCTCATCAGCTCCACCTGCGACATGGTGTCAGCCGCCTACGCCTCCACCAAGGACAGCCACCCCCACGTGAGGACCGTGTGTGACGCGGCGGAGAAGGGCGTGAGGACCCTCACAGCGGCCGCGGTCAGCGGGGCGCAGCCCATCCTGTCTCGGCTGGAGCCTCAGCGTGAGTGACGGAGGCCCTAGAACGTGGGGACTGTCCCCCCGCCTCTCCTGGGGCATCTGCCCCAGCCCTGGCTCTGTCCCCCCAGGACCAGGCCCAGACTTCTCAGCCACAGCCATAGCTGGAGTTGTGTGTTATTTGAGGCAGGGTCTCAGGGTGCAGTTCAGGCTGGCCTTGGGCTCAGTCCTGCCTCAGCCTCCTGAGTGCTGGGATGATGGGTGTGCGCCACCGTGCCTGGCTCACGGTTGGGTTTTTCCTTTCTCCCTTCCCCCTCCCGCAGTGGCTTCAGCCAGCGAATATGCCCACCGGGGGCTGGACAAGCTGGAGGAGAACCTGCCCATCCTGCAGCAGCCCACGGAAAAGGTGAGGGCAGCGTCTCCAGTGGAAGCCCCTAGAAGGGCTGGGGTATAGCTCAGCGGCACAGGCGCCTGCCTGGCAAGCGTGAGGTCCCGAGTGGTTGATTCCCAGTACCAAAAACAAAACAAAAAGAAGACCCTAGGGAACCAGGCAGGGTGCTGCACCCCTGTCATTCCAGTGCTGTGGGAAGCTGAGGCAGGAGGATCGCAAGTTTGGGAGCAGCACGAGTGATTTAGTAACTGAGCAAGTCCCCGTTTCAAAATAAAAAGTAAAAGGGTAGCCGGGCATGGTGGCGCACACCTGTAATCCCAGCAGTGAGGAGGCTGAGGCAGGAGGATCCTGTGAGTTCAAGGCCGGCCTGGGCTACATGAGCAAGTTCAAGACCAGGTTGAACTACATAGTGAGACCATACTTCAAAATAAATAGATAGATAGATAGATAGATAGATAGATAGATAGATTAAAAAAATAAGATAGGCTAGGAATGTAGCTCAGTGCAAAGGCTCTGGGTTCCATCCCTGCTACCAAACCAAACAAGAAAAACCCAGGGCTCAATCTGCGCTCTGAGGGCGGGCGGGTGCAGAAATGCCAGCTGGGGCGCACCTTGCCAGTGTGGGTCCTCTACCTGGCGAGAGAGGTGGGCCAAGCCCGCCCAGCTCCCATACGGCTCCCGGGCACATGTGCTGAGGGGCGGCGTTCCGCCAGGCACCCACCGAACACCTGCTGTATACAAGGACGGAGTAACCCTCGGGCCGGCCGGGCCCGGTGCTATGTTACCGCACAACGTGCTCGGCCTGGGAAGCCGCTGGAGTCCCAGAACCATGGCCGACGTCCCCCAGGGCTGCGTCGCAGGGCTCAGCCCTGCGGTGTCCTTCCTCGCCCCTGACGGAGTGAGTGTCTGCCAGGCCTACATTCCTTCCCCGCATAGAAGCCAGGAGCGCAAGGTCAGGTTCTCCGGCTCATGGTCCAGCCCTGCAGGCCACGCTCTGGGCCCACGTTTTCCCTCCTGGGCCCTGGGGTGGCTTTTCTCCGTGGGAAAGGTAGCTTTCCGGGGCCTGTGGGACAGCGGTGTCCCCAGTGTGGTTTTGTTTCTCTTGTTTCAGCACCAGGGATGGAACCCGGGGTTTTTGCACTGAGCTCCATCCCCAGCCCCCCCTTAAAACTTTTTTTGTGACAAGGTCTCCCAAATTGCTGAGTTGCCCAGGTTTTGCTTTAACTTGCGATCCTCCTGCCTCAGCTTCCTGAATGTTGGGGCTGGAGGTGTATACCACCAACCCCTAGCTCAGTGCTCGGTTTAACCCTAGTGCTATGCTATGCCGGTTTTCATACCAGGCTAGGTTCAAGTCCTAGAAAAGGAGGCCAAGCATGGCCCCCCTCTTGTTCTTGTAAATAAAGTTTTACTGACATATGCCCCCACCCACTCATTTACATTTCCATGTTTCGTATCTGCCTAGGAGGCTGAGTTAAATAGTTGTGAGACCACCCTCTGACTTGTCAAGTCTTTTTTATTTTTCTCCTCCTCTTTCTTTTCCTTTTTTTTTTT
>NW_004955495.1:4185296-4193552 GCF_000276665.1 Chinchilla lanigera
CTCGAACTCACAAAGATCCTCCTGCCTCAGCCTCCCGCGTGCTGGGATTACAGGCGTGTGCCACCACGCCTGGCATATAGCCACATTTTAATGTGCTAGAGCTGAGGCCCTTAGAAGAACACGGCACCATCCCTGTCCCCCAAGAGGAAGACAGCGAGGCCCAGAGGAGTAGAGGGACCTGCCTGAGGCTACAGCTAGGGAGAAGCAAGCCAGAGGTGTGACCCTGGGCATTCTGACAGTAGAGTTCATGGGGTTTTTGGCGGTGCCAGGCACGGAACTCCGGGCCTTTATCCCTAGCTGCACCCCCAGCTCTTAAGTCTCATGGGCATAGCTGCCCCGGGAGACGGAGTGTCCCTTTCAGGGTGCGGCAGGGGGCCCCCAGCGACAGAGGTGCGGTGTCCTGTCTTGTAGGTCCTGGCGGACACCAAAGAGCTCGTGTCGGCAAAGGTATCAGAGGCCCGAGACGCGGTGTCCCACACCGTGTCGAGCGCCAAGGACTCCGTGGCCACCCGCGTGGCGGGCGCGGTGGACGTGACCCGCGGGGCTGTGCAGAGCGGGGTGGACATGACCAAGTCGGCGGTGACCAGTGGCGTCCAGTCGGTCATAGAGTCGCGCGTAGGGCAGATGGTGCTGAGCGGGGCGGAGACCGTGCTGGGCAAGTCGGAGGCCTGGGCCGACAACCACCTGCCCATGACGAATGCGGAGCTGGGTGAGTGCCGCGTCCTTAATCCCTGCAGCCTGTCTTCCCCACGGCAGCCACCAGGGGGCGCTGTGAGCACCGAATTCGGTCCTCTCTTCTCTACCCTCTCCCCTCCGGGGCTCCAGCAGCCCGAAGGTCCCCTGCACGGCCACCGTCCCCTCCCACCTCCTTGCTTTATTTTGTGCCCCTCGCTTTCTCTGCTTCTGCACTGTGCTGGCTCCATTCTGTCCCAGGGCCTTTGCACAGGTGTGCCCTGTGTCCATTTGGCTCCTCCAAATGTCACCTCCTCAGAAATGTCTACCCAGTCCCCATTATTTTCGCTTTAGCTTGATTTTTGTTACTGAAATGGTGAATTCTGTGAGGGGCAGAGTTTGACCTTGAACATAGCTCCAGGATCTAGCATACAGCAGGTGCTCAGTAAACCTTTTTTATAGCCAAGATATAGCTCAGTGGCATAAGTGTCTGCCTGGCAAGTGCAAGGTCCTGAGTTCAATTCCTGGTACAAAAAAAAAAACAAAGAAAGAAAGAAAACCTTCAATAAACCTTTTTTCTGTTGGTGGAATGGGGTACTGAACCCAGGGCCTTCACACTGAGGTACATTCCCAGGCCTTTTTGTTGTTGTTGTTGTTTCGTTTTTCGTTTTTCTTCCGGTACCAGGAATCGAACTCATGACCTTACGCTTGCCAGGCAGGCGCTTTGCTGCTGAGCTAAATCCCCAGGCCCCAGGCCTTTTTTATTTCAAGGCAGGGTCTCTTTAAGTCACAAAGTTGCCCATTCTGGGCTTCAATTTGTGGCATTCTTTCTGCCTCAGCCTCCCAGAGTGCTAGGATGTTAGGTGTGGCTCCACATGCACTTGAACTTTTAGTTTTTTATGTTTTGTTTGTTTTTTGTCTTTTTTTGGGGGGGGTGGTTCTGGTACCGGGAACCCAACTCACAACCTTGCGCTTGCCAGGCAGGTGCTGTGCCCCTGAGCTAAATCCCTAGCCCCATTGTTTTTTGTCTTTTTGAGACAGGGTCTCACTATGCAGTTCAGGCTGGCCTTGAGCTCATTTTGTAGCCCAGGCTGGTCTCGAACTTGCAGTGATCCTCCTGCCTCAGCCTCCTCAGTGCTGGGAGTACAGCTGTGCACCACTATGCCTGGCGATTGAATTCTTAAATGAGCAAAGAGGCTTGGGGGTTACACGGGCTGGGCAGGGGGACAACAGAGAAGAAGCTGTTTCTATATGATTTTTTTAGGTAAGGGTTTGAGTGCCTGCTGAACGCCAGGCCCCATTCTAGACTTGGGACCCATCAAGAAAATATTCCTGCCAAAGGGAACAGCCTGTGCAAAGGTCCTGTGGCAGCAGTATCTTCCAGGATCAGCAAAAAAGCTGGTGTGGTCAGGGCCAGGAGTGTGATGATGGGATCATACAGGGTAGTGGCAGGAATGGAAAGAATGGCAAATGGGGAGTCCTTGTCCCTTCCTGCTCCAGGCTGCCGGCCTTGTCTCCAAGGCCCCGGCAGCCTGTGAGTGCTGGGACCAGGGTACAGAAGGGACCTCTCACTGGGACCTCTCCCCCACCCCAGCACGGCTCGCCACGTCCCTGGAGGGCTTTGACGTGGCCTCGGTGCAGCAGCAGCGACAAGAACAGAGCTACTTCGTGCGCCTCGGTGCGCTGTCTGAGCGCATGCGCCAGCACGCCTACGAGCACTCCCTGGCGAAGCTACGCAGCACCAAGGAGCGCGCACAGGCGGCGCTGCAGCAGCTGGCGCATGCGCTCAGTCTGGTGAGGGGGGTGCGGCGGGGCTGTGTGGGCAGGGCAAGCCTTCCTGTGGTGGGCGGAGCCTCTCACCTGGGCAGGTGCACTGGACAGGTACACCTGGCTGGGGCTGTGGTTATACGTTGCGTGTGTTGTGTAAGAAAGGGTACTGCCTGGCCAGGTGTGGTGGCGCACGCCTGTTATCCCAGCACTCTGGGAGGCTGAGGCAGGAGGGTCTCAAGGTGGAGCCCAGCCTGGAGAACTTAGCGACTTAGCGAGACCTTGTCTCAGAATAAGTAGAGAAGGGGAGCTGCAAATGTATCTTATGGCGCAGGCCCTGAGGTCCATCACCAACACAGTTTAAAAAACAAAACGTCCAATGGGAAACGAGCGCCCCCCAGCTCCCCGGAGGCGCTCCTGCCCCTCACTGCTCTCTCTGCCGCAGATGGAAACCGTCAAGGGGGGAGTGGACCGGAAGCTGCTGGAGGGGCAGGAGAAGCTGCACCAGATGTGGCTGAGTTGGAACCAGAAAGCATCTCAGGGCACAGAGGACCCAGCCGCGCCAGAGGTACCCACGGGCGGGCGGCAGGTGTGGGGCCCGCATCGCCCTGGAGGCTGCACCGCCTCCCGGCCCGAGGCTTTCCCAGCCTCTCCCGTCTTAACTGTTTGCAAACACCACATGGTGCCTCCCCCAGGAAACCCCCGAGGGTTTCTCTCCTGGGTGTGGCTGTAGCTTGTAAAATCAGGGTGCTCCGTATTGGTGCAGCCTGCTAAGTGCCAACCCAGGTGACGCCCTTGAGTCCCTCAGTCCTGTTCCCACCCGCCCCAGGGCCCCACACATGTGTGCTATTCACAAAGCCTGTGCAGCAGCCTTTAACAATCTCTGGTCTCGCTGGGAATATAGCTCAAGGCACCAGCGCTTGCCTGGTAAGCACAAGGTCCTGAATTCGAGTTCCAGCACCAAAACAAGAAAAAGAAAGAAAAAAAAACTCTGGCCTGGTCCGCACTGTCCCAGGCAAGGGCTCTTAATGCCACTGGAGCTGCCTGTTGCTGTAGATGGGACTAAATGCATGCCAGACCCCAAGTTCCAGCCCCGAGAGGGCAACTGAGCCTCCGCAATCCTCCTGCCTCAGCCTCCTAAGTGCTGGCCTATACCACCACAGCTGATACTTCCATTTTGTATTTTCAGACAGAGTCTTGTTAACTTGCTAGGTTTCCCAGGCTGGGCTCGAACTTCCAACCCTCCTCTCTCAGCCTTCTGAAGGCTGGTATTTTAAGCGTGCATCGGCCAGGTGTGGTGGTACATGCCTGTAATCCCACACTTGGGAGGCTGAGGCAGGAGGATTGCTGCAAATTGGAGGCCAACCTGAGCAACACAGTGAGATCTTGTCTCAAAAAATAAAAAAAAAACTGAGCTGAGCACACTGGTGCATGCAGCCTGGACGGCAGGAGGATCACGAGCTCAAGCCCGGTGTGAGCAACTTGGCGAGACCCCGTCTCAAGATACAAACTGAAAAGGGCCAGGGTGCAGTCTCCACCCCGGAAAGCACCCCCGCCCGCCCCCGGAAGAGGCCTGCGGCTCAGCGGCGCCTCTCGCTGTCCCTGCAGGTGGAGTCGCGGGCACTGGCCATGTGCCGCGAGGTGGCGCAGCAGCTGCAGAGCACGTGCGTGTCCCTGGGCGCCAGCATCCAGGGGCTGCCCGCGCACGTGAAGGACCAGGCCCAGCAGGCGCGCCGCCTCGTCGAGGACCTGCAGGCCACCTTCGCCGGCGCCCGCTCCTTCCAGGACCTGCCCGCCAGCGTCCTCGAGCAGAGCCGCCAGCGCGTGGCCCGGGCGCGCGAGGCCCTGGAGCGCATGGTGGAGTCGGTGGCCCAGAACGCGCCGGTCACATGGCTGGTGGGGCCCTTCGCCCCGGGCATCACCGAGAAAGCCCCAGGCGAGGAGAAGTAGGCGGAGGGCGTGGCCGTGTCTCCCCCCCCCCCCCCGGCAGCATGGCTGCGCACTCCCGCCAGCAGCTCACTGCAAACCCATCCCTTCCTTCTACTTTTCCTTTGCGTTGGAGGCACTGGGGCCTGAGCCCTGGGCCTTGGCACTGAGCTCAGTCCTGGGCCTTTGTATTTTATATTGTATGACAGGGTCCCCCAAGTGGCTGAGTTGCCTGGACTAGGACTTGCGGTCTGAGGACCCAGCCTCCAAGGGTGGGTGGTGTGTGTGGGGGGGGCTCGTTCTGGGTCCAAAAGGGGCTGAGGCCTGGAAGGGGACCTTTGTCCCAGTACCTGGTGCCAGAGTTGCCTTAATAAACTTTACCTGCAGCTTAGTCCCGCTGTCTGTGTGTGTGTGTTTTAGTCTGTTCTTGCTGCTAAAACAAAAATGGCTTAGAACAGGCACGGTGGCACATGCCTGTCATTCAGCAACTCAGGAGGCTGAGGCAGGAGGATTGCAAGTTTGAGCCCTGCCTGGGCAACTAGGCAATTTAGAAAGATACAGTCTCAAAATGAAAAGTGAAAAAGGGCTGGGAATATAGCCCAGTGTGAAAGCCCTGGACAGAATTTCAGTAAGGAAAAAAAGGGGATAAATACATCTATTGTCCATTTTCACTGCTGTATAATCATCCAATGTGATTGTTTGTTTTGGTACCTGGAATTGAACTCAGGACCTTGCTTGTGCTTGCCCGGCCAGTGATTGTGTCACTGAGCTATATCCCCAGCCCCCTTCATTCAGTGTGGATGTCTTGGTTACTTTTCTCTTATTGCTGAGATAAAATACCTGACATCCACAATTAAAGAAGGAAAGGTTTATTTAGCTCACAGTTTGTGGCGGTTTCAGTCCATACTCGGCTGGCTGCAAGGCAGGGTGGCACATGGCAGAGGACAACAGTTCATGGATGCAGAAGACAGCAAAACAAGAGCAAAAGGGAGGAGTGGCAGAGAAGAGCAAGCCTCAGGGCTGGCATATAGCTCAGCGGCACAAGCGCCTGCCTGGCAAACGCAAGGTCCTGAGTTCGAGTCCCAGTACCAAAAAAAAAAAAAGAGCAAGCCTCTTTCCCTCCCGTATATTGTAAACTGGCCTCCCCCGCCCAGGGGACATGAAGCAGTCACACAATCTCCATGCCCTGCTCTTGCACAGGCAGAAGATGATACAAAGTAAGCACCCTGGCTCCCTGCTGAGTCACACAGGAAACCCTCTAAACTTCTCAAATTGACACAATAAACAACATCCCAGAAGGGTAAGGGTATGACCTGTTCACCCCAAGATGCAGAACTGCTGAGTCACTTAGCCAAACCTCTAGACTCCCCAAGTTTTTTTTTTTTTTTTTGTCTTTTTGAGACAGGGTCTCGCTATGCAGTTCAGGCTGGACTGGAGCTCACTTTGTAGCCCAGGCTGGTCTTGAATTTACAAGGATCCTCCTGCCTCAGCCTCCTGAGTGCTGGGATTACAGGCGTGCCCCACCAGGACGTGCTCAACTCCCCAAGTTGACACACTGTATCAACCATGACAGGAGAATTACACAGCAAGGAAAAGGACAGGGCCCCAGTGCCTGTGTGTATCCATAGCTGAAGCTTCCTGGGAGGCTGGGATAGGAGGCAGGAGTTTTCTCAACATGGAGGAAGCTCACAAGCAGAATGGTGGGTAAAAGAAGCCGGACACGAAAGTACCTTCGAGGCCAAAGTTTAGACACAGATCATGCTTGGTGGTGAGGAAGCCAGAAGCCAGAGCCATTGCTTGTGGGACCGTGAGCAAAACAGGCTGAGGAGCCTGGGAATGGCAAACGGCTGGTGTTTTGTTAATTTTGTTGCTGGGTTGGAACCCGCAGCCTCAGCACTGAGCTGCGCCCCAGCCATTTTTATTTTTTGAGAGAGGGTCTTTCTAAGCTGCCCCGGCTGACTTCCAACTTGAGATCCCCCTGCCTCAGCCTGATGCCCTCCCAGGGCCAGGCCTGCTTGGCACACAGTAGGTACCCAGTGAGGTCTGGGCTGCACGTGAGCGTGAGGCAGCTGGACAGAGGCCGCGGGACCTCATTTCTCTGTCCCACCCACGCGGACGCTCCCGAGGACGCTTGGTGACGCGCAACCTGCGGCCCGGGACCGCTGGGGATCTTTGCTAGGAGTCTGGGGTGCCGGCGGCTCTTGAGGGGGACGAGTCCGTTCTCTGTTTCCGCCCACGCTGACTGCCGTTTCCGCTTCCTCAATTATGAGTGATGCAGCACCCAGCCTGGGCCCTGTCCCCCGCCCCTGTCCCCAGCAGACACTGCGTACTTCCGTGGCCCTTTCCATGCTGCAGAGAACCCGAAACAGGGCTGCTGCCTGGTCACCAGGCAAAGTCACTGTTGCCCGGTGTGGTATATGTGGTGTGCGACTGTCATCCCAGCACTAGGGAGGCTGAGGCAGGAGGATTGCTGTGAATTCGAGGCCAGCCTCAAAAAAAAAATTTTTAAACCAGGCACAGTGGCGCACACCTGTAATTTTAGTACTCAGGAGGCTGAGGCAGGAGGCTTGTTGTGAGTTCTAGGCCAGCCTGGGCTACAAAGTGAGCTCAAGGCCAACCTGAACTGCATAGTGAGACCCTGTCTCAAAAAGACAAAAAAAAAAAAAAAAAAAGAAGAAGAAGAAGAAAAACATTTTAAAAATTAAATTAAAAAACTTGTGGTAAAATATATGTAATATAAAATTATGGTAGCTTTTTTCAGTGGTGGGGTCAACCTAGGGTTTTGCACTCGATAAGCACATGTTCTACCTCTGAGCCGCACCCAGCCCCCTTCTGACCATTTTTTTTCTTTTTTTTTCTTTAAATTTTTTGAGAAAAGGTCTCACTATGTAGCCCAGGCTGGGCTCAAACTCACAGGGATCCTCCTGCCTCAGCCTCCAGAGTGCTGGGATCACAGGCGTGCGCCACCACACCTGGTGACCATTTCTAACTGTACAGCTCAGTGGCGTTGAGCACATCCCACAGCTGTATGCTGTCCACGCTGTCCACCTCCAGGACTTTTCATCTCCCCTAGATGAGCCTCCGTCCCCAGGAAACGCTGACTCCCGTCCCCTCCCAGCCCAGCACCACCATCCTCCTTCCTGTCTCTGAGGCTCTGATGATGCCAGGCCTCCCAGGAGTGGGGTCCTACTGTGCATGTCTTGTGTGTGGCTGGGTTCCCTGAGCAGCATGGCCTCAAGGTCCATTCCTGCTGTAGCAATGCCAGGATTTCCATTTCATGGCTGAGTAATATTCCAAAATGTGGGTGGACCACACTGTACACATTCATTGGGCAACATAACATTAAGTTGTTGCTTTTTTGTTTGTTTTTGAGACAGTGTCTTGCCATGTAATCCAGATTGGCTTCAAACTCAAGGCAGTCCTTCTGCCTCAGCCTTCCAAGTGCTAGGCTCACAGGCATGTGCCACTAGACAGGGCTTTCATTTTTTAAATTTTATTTTTGAGACAGGGTGTTGCTGTGTAGTCAGGCTGCTGGAAACTCACTAGGAAGCTCAAAGTGGCCTTGAACTCTCCTGCCTCAGCCTCCTATGTGCTGGGATTACAGGTGTGCAAAGTCATGCCCAGCTAGGAGATCTTTTTTTATTGTTCCAAAATTTAATTAAAAATACAATTTACAAATGGTTAATATTGGGGCTGGGGATTTAGCTCAGCAGCAAAGCACCTGCCTGGGAAGCGCAAGGTCGTGAGTTCGATTCCTGGTACCGGAAGAAAAACAAAAACAAACATACAAATGGTTAATATCTTTTGAGAAGCATTTCCAAGCTCAGAATGAAGAACATATGTAGCTAATCTATAATCAAATACCAGTTGCCCTCAGCTCCCCTCAAGCCT
>NW_004955495.1:4194502-4209915 GCF_000276665.1 Chinchilla lanigera
CCGAAGTTCTTTTCCGCCTCCTTCTCACTCTCTTTCTTTTCTCCTCTTTGACTTGTCTGCGTTTTCTCCCCTGTCCTCCCCTAGACGCCTGCTTCCCTCCTTTCTTCTCTTTCTGCTTTGTGTCCTTGTGTTTTTGTTTTGTTTTGGTTTGGTTTCTTTGGTCTTTTTGAGACAGGGTCTCACGATGCGGTTCAGGCTGGCCTTGAGCTCACTTTGTAGCCCTGGCTGGTCTCGAACTCGCGACGATCCTCCGGCTCAGCCTCCCGAGTGCTGGGATTACAGGCGTGCGCCACCACGCCCAGTTTTGTCCTTGAGTTTGTTATGATGCTTTTGAGCCCTATTCCACACTCCCCGTGGACCGCTTGGGGACCTCATTCCCTCCCACTTCCAGGACCAACTTCAAAGGCTTTTGCACTTGACCCTCACACAGGTGTCTGTCGGACTTGTTTGCCTGTAACTGACTGGTCTGATGGACCCACCCTCACCCCCCACCCCCACTTCCGCCAGGCCCAAGCTGCTTCCAGGTCCGCCTTCCAGCTTCCAAAGGGGCCAGGTGCAGAGACTGGCTGCTCAAGGCCCTCACCAGAGACCGGCGGTAGCAGCGATGGCAAGCCTATTGGGCCATTTTAAAAATCACCTCTGCAAATAGTCTCTTTTGTTTGTTTTTTGCGACAGACTCTGGCTAAATTAACCAGCTCAAAGGGATTGAACACAGGGCCTTCTCACTGAGCGACGCCCCCAGCCCTTTTTATTTTTTATTTTAAGACAGGGTCTCACGAAGTGGTTTTATTACTTAGGTTGGTTTGAAATTTCTTTTTCTTTCTTTCTTTCTTTTTTTTTTGTGTGTGTATGTATCTTTTTGAGAGGGGTCTCCCTATGCAGTTCAGGCTGGCCTTGAGCTCACTTTGTAGCCCAGGTTGACCTTGAACTCAAAGTAAGCCTCCTGCCTCAGCCTCCTCAGTGCTGGGATTATAGGCATGTGCCACCATGCTGGGCTTCTTTTTGTTTGTTTGTTTGTTTTGTTCTTTTTGAGACAGGGTATCGCTATACAATTCAGGCTGAACTTGAGCTCACTTTGTAGCTCAGGCTGGCCTTGAACTCTCAATGATCCTCCTGCCTCAGCCTCCTGAGTGCTGGGATTACAGGTGTGTGCCACCACGCCTGGCTTCGGTTTGTTTTTTTGAGATAGGTCTCCCTATGTAGTTCAGCCTTTATTTAACTATGTAGCCCAGGTGCCCTCAGCAATCCTGCTTCAACCTCCGTTGTGCTGGGATCACAAGGGTGTGCCACCATGGATAGTGTTGGGCTCAAATTTTTGGTCAGCCTGCCTCAGCCTCCCACAGGCATGTGTCACTATACCCTGGCCAGCAAATAGTCTCTGAGCTTCTCTCATCTGATGAAGGAGTCCGGTCAAAGGTCCTGATTCAGCCAGGTGTGCTTTCCATAAACACACATTAAAAATCGTATTTTACAATTCCCATTGTACAAAGATGGGATCCAAACTGGGTCTATTCATGTTTTTCCTCTGACTTTATTTTATTTATTTGCCTTTTTTGAGACAGGATTTCACTCCGCAGTTTAGGGTAGCCTTGAACTCACTTTGTAGCCCATGTTGGCCTCACTGGAACTGGCAATGATCCTCCTGTCTCAGCTTCCCTGCTGGGATGACAGGCACGCGCCCCCATGCTCAGCTCTCCCTCTGATTTTAAGACTTGAGGCCCGGTGTGGTGGTGCATGCCTGTCATCCCAGCACTTGGGAGGCTGAGGCAGGAGGATCTTTGTGAGTTCAAGGCCAGCCTGGAGGGGCTGGGGATTTAGCTCAGTGGCACAGCGCCTGCCTGGCAAGCATAAAGTCTTGAGTTTGATTCCTGGTAACGGAAAAACAAACAAACAAAAAAGACCAGCCTGGGCTACAAAGTGAGCTCAAGGCCAGCCTGAACTGCATGGGGAGACCTTGTCTCAAAAAGACAAAAAAAAAAAAAAGGGGCTGGGGATTTAGCTCAGCGGTAGAGCGCCTGCCTGGCAAGAGCAAGGTCATGAGTTCGATTCCTGATACCGGAAGAAAAACAAACAAAAAACCAACCAAACAAAAGACAAAAAACACACAAAAAAGAAAGACTTGGAAATGTAGCTGGTCTGGTGGTGCACACTCCTCATCAGCGCTCTTTGGGAGGCTGAAGTACTAGGATCCCAAGTTTGAGTCCAGCCTGGGCAACATATTTATTTCCTTGTCTGGAAATAAAATAAAATGGGCTAGGAATGGAGCTCAGTGCCCAGCCCTCGGTTCAAACTCAGTACTGGAAAAAAATAAATCCCAGTAGGCCCCGAAGGCATGCGGGCCCTGGGGGTCTAAGGGTCTGCCTGCCCTGGCCCCTGGTCTCCCCAGAGTTTCTTCTGGGCGTGTAATTCACCATTCGGGGTCCCCAAAGCTCCCGACTGCGCCGAATCTGAGTCCGACGGCTGGGCCGCCCCTCCACTGCCCCTTGGGTCCCCGCCACAGAAAGCGCTCAGACTCGCCCAGCGTGGTTCTCGGGGCCCCGTGGGGACTTCCCCGCCTCGGGTCTCCGCGGTGACCTCCCCGCCTCCTCTCCCTGACACGGAAGGGGCGGCGCCTCCTCCTCCTTCTCCGGGCCACCCGGGCCCCGAGGCCGCGCAGGCGAGCGGAGGACGCAGCCCTGGCGGGTAGGTGACTGCGGACCGCGGGGGGCACCGCGCGGGGTGGGGACCCGGGGCCCGGGCGGACGGGTGCTCCCCACAGGCTCCCCGTCCCCACGCCGACCCCCAGCGCCCGGGACCCTGCAGCGCCCGATCCCAGTGCCCCGACTTTCTCCCGCCCCGCCCCTCCGGCACCTGGGTCCGCGACACTCCGGGTCCCTCTCCAGCCTCGCGATTTGCCCTGCACCCCGTCCTCCTGAGAACCGGTGCTGGGCCTCGGCGCCCCCCTTCCCAGGCCCCGCCCACCCTGAGGACCCCAGCTTTCCCGGGGTCCCGGTGGTCCGGCCGGCCCTGTCCCCTTTCGCCCAGAGCCCCCTTCTTTCCTCCTTGAGGCCGAGGTAGGGGCGGGGGCGCCGCCGGGTGGGCAGGGGACCCCAGTCTCGGGCCGCCTTGGGGTGAGGGTGGGGCCGCAGCGTCCGGAAGAGGTGGCGACAGCTCATTCATTCAGGTTCAGCGCAGAACAGCACGACGGGGCGCCTGCTGTGACCCCAGACATGCTCCGACCTGGGCACACGGTAGGGGCAGGTGATGAGGCCAGATGTGGGAAGGGGCTGTCTGCACCTGCCAGGAGCTTCCGCATAGTAGGTGCTCAGTGAAACTGCACGGGAGCCCTGGAGCCAGGCTTTCCAGTTTAAACTCGCCTGACTGAGCCTCCTCTCCCACCTGTCAGAGTGCAAGAAAAATAGTCGGAGCAGCGGCAATCTCAGTTTGTGTAGCAGCACTCTGGGAGGCTGAGGCAGGATGATTACAAGTTTAAGCCCAGTCTGGGCAATTTATCAATTAGTGAGACCCTCACTCAAAATAAAATATAACAAGTGTTGGGGATGGAGCTCAGTGTGAAGACACCGAGTTCAACCCCCAGTACAAGAAGAGAAATCATACAAAATAAAATACGGCATAAGCCATAGGGTTACCATTTGCCTGGTATGTAATAGGTCATTTTATACTGAAAAATGCCCCTTCTGTTTATTTTTTGTTTTTTGAGACAAGGTCTTGTTATGTACTTCAAGCTGGCCTTGAACTTACTTTGTAACCCAGTCTGGTCTCGAACTCATGGCGATTCTCCTGCCTCAGCCTCCCAAGTGCTGGGATTACAGGCGTGTGCCACCACACCAGGCTTCCTTTTGTCTCTTAACATTCGATTTTTTTTTCTTTTTTTTGTGGTACCAGGAATTGAACTTAGGACCTTGAGCTTGCCATGCAAGCACTTATACCACTGAGTTACATCCTGGCCCTTTTTTTTTTTTTTTTTTTTTTTTGGTACAGGGAATGGAACTCAGGACCTTGCACTTGCCAGGCAGGCACTGTGCTGCTGAGCTAAATCCTCAGCCCTCTGATTTATTTTGAGGCTGGCCTTTGAACTCAGTATGTTGACCGGGCTGGCCTCGAACTGGCTGTGATCCTCCTGCCTCAGCCTCCCCAGTGCTTTGATTACTGATGTGCGCCACCATGCCTAGTTCGTTTCACGCACTGATTTGAAGCGTCACAGTCAACTAGCTACTTTGTGCTCTCTGTGTCTCCTTGGAATATGTTTATTACCCAGAGAGGGCGGACTGCACCCCTACTATGTGCTGGTGCTGGTGCTGGTGGGGGCAGATGAAAATTGCCGTTTTGTTAAGGAGGGAGGATTTAGAGGCAGGAAGTTATTGAGTGCTTACTGTGAAACTAGGTACTGTTCTACTGCGTGAATTGCTTCAGTTAATATGTAGTATTTATTAAATACCTACTGTGTGTTGGGCACTGCCCTGCATGTTGGATTTACCCAGTCAGCATGTATTAGGCACCCACTGTGTGCCTGGAGCTCTAGATACAAACCATGGACTTGGCAGTGCCCATTCCCTACCCTATCCCCAGAGGTTCCATGAGAGGCGCTCACCACAGCAGCAGGGATGGCTGTCCAAGGACCTAGACCAGGCATTCTGCCTGCCAGACGGGAGGGGCGGGAGGAGAGCAGGGCGGGGATGCTGGGTGTGTGTGCGATCAACCCAGCTCCAGAGGTGGTGGGTGAGTGGAGGCTCAAGGTAGCGAAGGATTTCTGGGAAAACTTGCGCCAGGCCAGGGCACGACAAGTGCAAAGGTCCTGGGGTGGGCGGTACTTGTATGTTTAAATAGCAGAGTGAGGAGGAGGTGTCTCCCTCCTGGACCCAGCCCAGCGCCTCCCACTGGAGGGTCCCGGGCTTCCTCTCCACATTATCCCGTCAGCTCCTCACCCTTCCTAGGGACCCTCGGTCATCGCCTACCTGAGGAAGCTCAGTGCCCTCCCCCTGGTCCCTGCTCCTGATCTCGCGCTGTCCCCGTACAGCAGCCACCAGGGGGCGCCGCGAGCACCGAGCCCGGCCCTCCCGCCTCTGCCCTCAGCCCTCCGCGGCTCCCGCAGCCCCGCAGCCCCGTCCTCCCGCGTCCCGCAGGGCCCCGCCGGGCCGCGCGCCCCCTCCGCCTGCGCTGCGCGCGCTCCGCGCTCCAACCTCGGCTCCAGGCGCGCGGGCTCCTCGCTGCCCTGCACAGCCGCGCCTCCGCCTGAACTCGTCGCCCTCGCGTCTCCATCTCCGCCTGCCTCACCCTCTGCCCGCTTTGCTGGCCGCTGGGCTGTAGCCTCCTCGGCTGCGTCCTGGAGCCCAGTGTGAACACGTGACCTGGCTCATTTCCTTCGTGCGCTCTCACCCCCGAGAGGATCCGCCGTTACTCTCTCGTTTCCTCTTGCTCTCCCAGGACTGGACTGCGAGCTGCGTGAGGGCGGAGGCTTTGCCTGCCTCGGCCTAAGGCCAGTGGCAGCGCAGAACAGCCCGGGAGGCACAGCGGCAGACTGCGTGGCCACGGAGGGAAGGGAACACCGCCTCTCAGCCCCGGGTACAAAAGAAGGCAAAAAAGGCGCGTGCCCGGGATTTCAGCACCCGAGAGACTGAGGCCTGAGGAGCGAAAGCTCAAGCCCAGCCTGGGCCATTTAGTGGGACCTGTCTCGGAATAAGGAGGGCTGGGGACAGAGCTCAGCGCAGAGGCCCTGGTTCCATCCCGTGCTGCGCAAGGGGACTGAGGTACTTCTTGAGCCCGCGGCTGTCCAGGTGTCCGCGGGCAGGGCCAGGAGCCTTGAACGCTGAGTGCTTCTGCCTGTTACTCGCTTCCCCCCGGTGATGGACAGGCGCCTCCGCCCTCGGGCTCTCCGCCTCACTCCTGTCCCTGAATGGGGCTCACTTTCTTTTCCGGGGAAGTCAGGAATGTGGCACTGTTACACAAACCTTTTTCCCTGCTGGCAGGAGAGGAGGTCCACACGGCCTCGCTGTACCATGCTGCCGGCAGTGGAGTGAAGGAATCTGAACGTTTTTCCCAGTATTGGGCATTGCGTGGAGCCACATCCTCCGCCCTTATTATTTTTTATCTTGAGACAAGGTCTTGCTAAATTGCCCAGGCTGAGCTTGAACTTGGGATCTTCCTGCCTCAGCCTCCCAGAATGCTGGCATGACAGGGGCACACCACCACACTCAGCTGAACTTTTCCTTTTTTTAAGTTATAAGATCTTTTAATAATATGTGAAGTGCCGGGCGTGGTGGCACACGTCTGTAATCCCAGCACTCTGGAGGCTGAGGCAGGAGGATCTTGCGAGTTCAAGCCTAGCCTGGGCTACAAGAGTGAGGTCAAGGCCAGCCTGAACTGCATAGTGAGACCCTATCTTAAAAAAGACAAAAAAAAAAAAAAGAAAAAAAGAAAGAAAGAAAGACTGGGATGGAGCTCAGTGTGAAGGCCCTGGTTCCATCCCCAATAGTGGGGAAAAAATTGTGATTAGACAAGGAGCTCTTCGTTCTCCTCAGGAGGGGAGTGTCTTTTGCTTTGACTCAGGGGAACCCCCTGGCGCTGGTCACTCCGGGGGGTGGGGGCAGATGTGGCCAGTGTGCTTGGGTGAGGGTGCTGGGGGGAGCGGTTAGGCTGTTGTCCCCATGGTGGACACCTGGACAGGGACAAGCAGCAGGGCTGAGCCCAGCCAGGCTGAGAGGCGGACGAGAGAAGTTGGTGCCTGGAATGGGCTGAACAGGGCCCTGGTGACCGGGCCGCAGGGGCCGGGTCCTGCCCGTGGGGATGTGGGCATCCTTGGGAAAAGCCTTTTGTCCGGGCCCCGGTCCTCTCAGGTACAGCACAGAGGGCCACGCGCCTGTGCTCACTGACTCGTCCACCACCCAGTCACTCAGGGTGCAGCCGTCTGTCCCTCCACTCGTCCACTCACCCGCCTGCCGCTCTGCGCTAGCTACCTGCACTGTGTCTGGCCTCCCGGCCGTGTGAGAGGGACACGGCCTCCGCAGTCAGGTACCCACAGGGTGCTGGGAGTCAGGCAGGAAGCGTGAAAGATTTCACATGCGGGAAAAGTTCACGTCTGGGATGTGGTCAGTGGTGGGCACCTGCCTGGCATGTGCCAGAGTCCTGGGGTCCATCCCAAGCACCTCACAGACACACGGAAGTCTGTGGTGGTGACAGCTGACAGAGCGGTGACAGGGGAGAGGTAGGCAGGACCTGGAGTGCTTTTGGACTCCCCTCTGAGACAGTGTCATTGCACCCGAACCTTGAATGTAGAGATTAGGGTCACCAGGGAAGCCGGGGACAGAACACACCAGCTGGAAGGTGTGGCAAAGGCCGGACCTAGCTTGGCCTTTCCGGAGAAGTACAGAGAAGCCAAAGCCCTTTCCATGGGGCCAGGCAGCCCGGTGAGGCACAGATGCAGCTCGCGGTGAGGGGTCACTCGCCCTACTGATCATGTTTGTTGTGTGGGTTAGCGATGGCTGTGTGATAAATTTCCCCAGGACTTCTTGGCGGACAGCAATCTTTTTTTTAGGACAGGGATTTTACCCAGGGCCTTCACAGTGTGCTACATCTCAGCCCTTTTTATTTTTTATTTTGAGACAGGGTCTTGCTGTGTAGTTCAGACTGACCTTGAACTCACTACGTAGCCCATGCTGGCCTCGAACACCCGACGATCCTCCTGTCTCAGCCTCCAAAGTGCTGCCCTGGTGGTAAGCCAGTGCTCTCCCTGTCTCCACAGGTCTCTCTGGGTCAGCCCTGCGGACCTCCACACTGTGATACGTAGGGTCTGGGCGTGCAGGAGGCGGCCATCTGGAACATGTCTCGGCCAGCCCTAGCCTCTGCTGCCCACAGCTGTGCCCTCCCACGCCCATGGCCTGTCCGGGCCCGTCACTGCCTGGTGCCTTTGACCTCCTAGCTGCTGCTGGGCGGGAAAAGCTGGTCATCCTGCGACACAAGCTGCAGACGGTGCACAAGGGCCACCGTGGCGCCAGCCTCCTCCACGCCATGGTGCTGTTGCAGCTGGGCCGGGACGCTGAGGCCCGGGTCTCGCTGGACGCCTCCAAGGCTGACGCTGTGGCCCGGCTTGTGGCCCGCCAGTGGGCCGGCATGGACAGTGCCGAGGCCCCCGAGGACCCCACGGATGTGTCCTGGGGCATTGCCCGCCTGTACCACCTGCTGGCTGAGGAGAACCTGTGCCCGGCCACCCTGAGGGACGCAGCCTACCAGGCGGCCCACCAGGCCCTCAGCTCCTGCGGGGACCCGAGGCTGGGTGAGCTGCGGCGTGAGGCCGGGGCCCGCCTCGGGTGGGACGCCCTCCGGGCCTCGGGGCGCTTCCAGCCGCTCTGCTCCAGTGAGGGTCCCCTGCCTCCGTCGTCAGCGTCGCTGTCGGGGTCCTGGAGCCTCGCCTGCCCCATCGAGGCCTGGAGCCACGGGTGCTCCCTGCGCTCCACCGGCAGCCCGGCCTCACTGGCCAGCGACCTGGAGATCAGCCAGTCGCCCACCATGGCCTTCTTCAGCCAGCCCCGCAGCCCCCATGGGCCCAGCAAGCTCTGCGAGCAGCCCCTGGGGCCCGAGCCTGTTCCCACAGGCGGCCAGGAGCCCGAGGAGATGAGCTGGCCCTCTGTGGCCGAGATCACGGTGTCCCCGGCAGCTCTCACCTCCCGGGTCCCCGAGGTGGGCGCCAACCCGCCCTCTTGGGGCCTCCGCGAAGGCTCCCCCGCCGCTCCGGAGACTGGCACCCGTTATCCGGTGGAGTGCTCAGATGAGTCCACAGCCCCCAAATCTCTCTCCTTGCCCCATCCGGAACCCACAGAAAGTCTTTGCCCTGTCAAGGACCAGACAACGCCCCCAATTTCTGTGGAAGACACCACACCACAGGAGACTAACCCTGGCCCGCCAGCATCCTTGGCCCCGGAGACCTCCCTGCCTCTTCCTCCTGCTCCTTCCCCATCCTCCAGCTCCTCGGTGCTGCCAGCCCCCTCCTGCCCGCCCTGCCCTCCTTCCTTGGAGTCGGAGGCCTCGGAGCAGAAGTTTTATAACTTCGTGGTCCTCCACGCCATGGCGGACGAAGATGTGGCCTTGCGTGTCCGGGAGAAGCTGGAGGCCCTGGGGGTCCCCGACGGGGCCACGTTCTGCGAGGACTTCCAGGTGCCCGGGCGCGGTGAGCTCCGCTGCCTGCAGGACGCCATCGACCACTCAGGCTTCATCATCTTGCTCATGACCCCCAACTTCAACAGCGCCCTGGGCCTGCACCAGGTCAACCAGGCCCTGACGAGCAGCTTCACGCACCACGGCCGCTATGACAGCGTCATCCCCTTCCTGCCGCTGGAGAGCACCCCGGGGCTCCGGGGCTCCGACACCTCGCGCCTGCTCTCGGGCCTCGTGTGGCTGGACGAGCACTCCAAGATCTTCGCCAGGAAGGCGGGCAACACTTTCAAGCCCCAGAGGCTGTGGGAGCGCAGGGCACACTGGCAGAGGGAGCAGGAGGCGAGGGCCCGGCTGCGGGGCAGCCAGCGCCTGGACAGCGAGAGACGGCAGGCCGAGGCCCTGCACGCCGCACACGCCGCCTACCTGCGCAGCTACCTGGGCTGGCAGGCGCAGGTGGACAAGCTCCAGGTGGACTTCGGGAGCCGCTTGTCACTTGGGACGCAGGTGCCTTATCCGCCTCAGGGGCCCTTCAGTGTCCAGGGGCCTTGGGGAGCCCCGCCACCCTTCCCAGGCTGGCCAGAAAGTCCTGAGCCACCAGCACCGCCTCCAGGGCACACTGGGAGCCCCTCGCCGGCCTTCCCGCAGCCTCCATCCTTCCCCCAGCCCCCCGCCTGTCCCCAGCCCACCTTCCAGCAGCCCTCCGCCTTCCCGCCTGCCTCCCCCGCCTCCCCTCAGGCCCCCCTCATTATCCACCACGCCCAGATGGTGCAGGTGGGAGGGAGCAACCGCATGTGGAACCAGAGAGCAGTCCCGGCCCCTGAGGACCAGGCGCAGGACCCGGAAAGGCGGAGTGACCAGGCCTGACGCCCTGGGGACCACACCGCCGTCCTGGCAAAGGCTTTGGGCAGGACATTCCCGGTGGGCAGTGGCAGATGGGCACATTTGCCACTTTTAAGACCTGGTGCTGCAGGGCCATTGTGTCTCAGGGTGTAAAGCCTGGAGGAGCCAGGCCTGGTGCTGCACACCCGTCATCTCCGCAGTCTGGTAGCTGAGGCAGGAGGGTCGAAAGTTTGAACCCGGAGTGGGCAACTTAGCGAGACCCTGTGTCAAAAATAAAAAATAAACAAAAGGGCCGGGACGCAGCTCATTGTGACCACCCCGGGCTCCAGCACTTCGGGGGCAGCGGAGCGCCAGGGGAGCGGACAGACCTGGACACGGTGTTTACAGACTCAGCCTAGTTCTGGGTAGAGGTCTTAGTGGCGGTGGGTACTGGAGGGAGGTTTTTTTTTTTTTGATACCGGAAATCGAACCCAGGACCTTGCGCTCGCCAAGCAGGCGCTGTGCCGCTGAGCTACATCCTCGGCCCCGGAATTTTTAATTATAAATAAATATTTATTGAATGATTCTTCAGAGCCAGAGTCCTCTGTTCTGCTTCGCGCTAAGAAACACGTAACCCCCCACTCCCTAAAACGGGAACCAGAAGAAACCGGCAAGCAGTTGCCTTTTAAGGGTAGAAGCCGGAAGTTGCCTGTCCTGATCTTATCGCATTGGTCAGAATAAAATCATATGACGCCGGCTCCTATTGCAAGGCATGCTGGGAGATGTAGTCTTTTGGAAGGCCAAATGTCTTACAGGAAGTCCTTTTTTTTTTTTTTTTTGGGTCTTTTTGCGACAGGGTCTCGCTATGCAGTTCAGGCTGGGCTTGAGCTCACTTTTAGCCCAGGCGGTCCTCGAACTCACAACGATCCTCCTGCCTCAGCCTCCCGAGTGCTGGGGTTACAGGCATGCGCCACCGTGGCCAGCTCTTTAATTTTTTTTTTTTTTTCAGAGAGTCCTTTTCTTGTTTTGGTTTTGGTTTTGTTTTTTTGTTTTTTGAGGTAGGCTCTCACTATGTAGTTCAGGTTGGCCTTGAACTATGTAGCCCAGGGTGGCCTTGAACTCCTGGTGATCCTTCTTCCTCAGCCTCCCAAATGCTGGGATTACAGGCATCCATCACTATGCCTAGCAGGAATCTGGTTTTGAGGCTTCAACACATAACACATTTCCATGCACCAAATGGTCCCCCAAGGGAAGCACTGTAAATCTGTACCCATTTTTCAGATGGGTAAAACAGAGGCCCCAAGAAGTAAATTCCAACCCCCACTGTCTCCCAGACTAGATGGGTGCTCAAGATGGAAACATTTCCAAGATGGAAAGGAAGAGGCTCCTGGCAGGTGCAATCAAACTTTGACTAGAGCTCTGAGATCAAATGCCCTTTGCCCCATTGCCCAATGTCCCAAAGGCGGGCCTGGCATGAGTCACCTGACAGCAGCTGCACAATGCCATTCTTCCTGTTTTTGTCCCTGACTGAGACTGAGTCACAGTCCTGGCTCTCATAGTGGCCCTGAAGTGAAACCTGGTGAACAGAACCTCTAAGATCTGATTCCAGAGTGTGGTGGCGTAACGAGCATTTACTGAGCAGCTACTATGTGCCCAGGCATTGGGTGGGAATGAAAACTGGTTTGATTCACCCTCTGCATCACGCTGGAGGGGAAAGGGCAGGAAAGAAGTCACCAAAAGGAGGGTGCAAGAGGAGCTCAGAAGTTTGCAAGGGTGTCTGAAGGAACAGGCAAGGGACAGGTGACGGGCGGGGCAACCTCAGTGTGGTGTCCGGGGGTGAAATTGGAGCCAAAACCTGGTGGAAGAGGACAAGCCGGTTATGAAACGGGCTGGGGGTGAGAGAGATGGCCATGCAAAGGCCCTGGGGCAGCACAGAGTGAGACGTCTGCCTGGCTGGAGCAGAGGGAGCAAGGCGGGGAGAGGGACAGGGGAGGCGGGGAGGGGGTGGTCGGTCGGTCCTGCAGGGCCCTGTGGGCTGCAGTGAGGATTTGGGCTTTGGTCCTGGGCGGTGGGAGCCATGGAGGGCTGAGGGCAGACTCAAGATCTTCCTGATTTAGCCTCCCAGGGGTGGGGTCATTTCTCAGCACACACTGCACGCCCCGAGGTCAGGGACAGATATCTCCGGCTCACTGAGTATCTCAGAGCCCCATAGGAGCCAGGGCTGTGGTCGGTGCTCAGTAAGTGCTCGCTCTAGGGACCAACCATTATTATTTTTGTTGTTTTTACAGCTTTTAAAAAACTTTAACTGAACGTTCACTTTCCTGTAGACTTCCTTAGAGTGGTTCACCGCCTCAGGTGACAGGAAACAGGGCTCTGGGCACTTTGAAGAACTGCAGGCTAGGGGCTGGGGATTTAGCTCGGTGGCACAGTGCCTGCCTGGAAAGCACAAGGTCGTGAGTTCGATTCCCGGTACCGGAAAAACAACAACAACAACAACAACAAAAAAGAAAGAAAGAAAGAAAGAAAGAAAGAAAGAAAGAAAGAAAGAAAGAAAGAAAGAACTGCAGGTTAAGCTATGATGCCAAGCAGGGAACTGGAACCCTGCTTCAAGTGTCAGGTCTCAGGCACACTCCGGGAAGAGGCAGATTGTCCAGACTGTCCAATGTTTCCTTGCATTCTCTTTTTCACCAATTAATATTTCCCTTTCCTGGCTCATCCAGTATAATATACAATCCCTTCAGGTCAAACTGTTGTTTAGAGGGGACCTGGCAGGCAGCCATGGCTTCTGCTTGTACTGAAAAGGTGACAGGTCTATCCTGACCCGCTCCGCCCACGACAGCCTTGATCGCGTGGCCTGTTGGGTAAAGCCTCTTTGGGCAGATGGGAGACCTCGTGCAATGTTGCTTACCCTCGGGAAACCTGGCAACACTGACCCCTGCTTCCTGGTGGGAAAGACCAATCAGAATCAGCATATCAAGCCGGGCGTGGTGGCGCATGCCTGTAATCCCATCACTGGGGAGGCTGAGGCAGGAGGATGCTTGCGAGTTCGAGACCAGCCGGGGCTACAAAGTGAGCTCAAGGCCAGCCTGAACTGCATTGTGAGACCCTGTCTCAAAAAGACAAATAAATAAATAAATAAATAAATAAATAAATAAATAAATAAATAAATAAATAAATAAAATAGATGGGCTGGGCTCCATGGCGGCTCCAGTTCCATTCGGAGCAACCATTATTGAGCGCCTGCTGTGTGCAGGCCCATTCCCGCCACTGGGAACATGTCCCTGCCTCATTCATCAGGCATCCACCAGCGAGGTGTTCATTCATTTTCCCCGCTGAGATTTATTGAGCCCCTCCTGTGTGCAGGAGAGGGCCACGCTCAGCAGGTATAGGGGTGATCAGGGCTGTGATGGGGTCACGGGCCGAAGGGACCCTTGATCAGTGCGAGGGGAGGAGAGGACGGTTCTGGGAGGAAGAACTAAGTTGGGACTCGAGGTTTAGAGTGGTGATGCTGGCCTGCAATCCTAGCACTAAGGCAGGAGGATCGCTGAAAGCTCAAGGCCAGCCTGGGCGACATAGCCAGACCTTGTCTTCAAAAACCAAACCAAACCAAACCAAACCAAAATCCGTAAACAGAAACAAAGGGAGGCTCGGTGATCTCGGCCCTGCTGCCGGGCGCCCCCTGGCGGCCACATGCTCACCCAGCAGCCCCCCGTGCCCCGAGTCAGGGGTGGGCGGGGGGCTCCAGGGGGCGTCCCTTGGAGCCAAGCAGCCTTAGAGAAAAATAGGAAGGAAACTGAAGTTTCTCCTTCTTTACAAACCGCAGGACGCGAGGCACAGCCTGTGTCTCTCAGGAGGCCGCCGGGCCCGCGGCCGGGGTAGCTGGCGCAGCCCGACCCGGACGAGCCCTTTGGACTTTCTCAGGGATTTTGCCCACCTTCTCCCACCCTCCAGACCCAGAGAGGGTGGGGTTTTGTGTAAAGTCACACAGCGTGCGCGGTGACAGAGTCCCCCCCGCCCCCGCTGCTTAGGGGGGCTGAGGGAGGAGGATCGAAAGTTCCAGCCCAGCCCAGCCCAGGAAACTTAGCGAGACCCGTCTCAGAATAAAAACGTGAAAGGGCCGGGGTGGCGCTCAGCGCTTGGCAGCCAGCCCGGCACCCTGCTGGCTGCGGCCCAGGTCGCCCCCACCGGCGCGGAGGTCAGCGTGACCTGCGGTCGGGCCTTGGCAGGGAAGCGAAAGCCCAGTCGGGAGAGGAGGAAGTTCGAGCAGCTGCCCGTGCCGCCCGGCTCTGCCCATGCAAATACAGGTTCTTCGGGATTTCCTTCCTGAGGTTTTTGCTCCAGAGTGGAATCCACCGCGTCCCAGAGACGTGTGTGCTGCCTGCAGGAATGGCTGGCTCAAGGGCACGGGTGACCCTGCCTTGTCAGTGGTCACTCCCGCACCGGCCAGGCCTGGTCCCTCCTCCGGACACCTCCGCCCGCCCCAGGGCCTCTGCACAGGCTGCAGCCTCCACCTGGTGTGCTTTTCCCAGAAGCCTCCACGCTCCGTCCTTCCTGTAATGCGGGTTCCCTGGGCACCCGACTGAAGAGTCACTTGAAAGCACACCCACTGGGTCCCCAGGGCCGCTCTGTGTTTCTGTGGCAGTTAGCAGTTTGGGACAAACGCGCTTCACTCATCCGTCCCCCATCTGCTTTCTCGTGGGGGCAGGGCTCCCTCTGTGCAGCCCCAGCGCCTGGCACACGGCAGGCAGGCGACAAACGCTTTTGAGACAGGGTCTTACTAATTCCCCAGGTTGCCCAGTCTGAGCCTGGACTTGAGATGCTCCTGCCTCAGCCTCCCAGAGCACTGCGTTAACAGGCGCTCGCCATCTTGCGAGGCTCTGTTCTTTCCTTTCAAACACCCGCTTGACTCTCTGTTCCCTTCTGCGGCTGGCAGATCGCGCCTTCGTTCATCCTCACCCGGCTGTTCAATCTTGGAGTGCGGTGAGCAACGGACTATAGTGGGAAATGTGGGGAAGAGAGTGCCAGGGACAAAGCCCGCCGACAACGGGAGGGCTTCGGGGGGGGCCTCTGCGGGCCGAGGGGAGCCAGTGCGGTTGGCCGCGGCACAGGACTTCTGTCCCGCAAGGCCGCAGAGTGGGGACGCCTCCATTACTGTTGGCGGCGGGGAACAGATGGGCTGCAGTGCGCAGATATCGCCACGAAGGGGCGCTGCAGACGGCGGTTCCAGCCTCTCCCGCGTCTTTGCGGGGTAAGAGGATCTGTCGTGGGGTTGTGAACGCGGGCGTCAGGGACCAGGAAAAGGGTCCCACTTTGTGCTGCGCCAAAGCCCCTTTCCTGCTACAACCTCAGCCTGACGATCCCAGCCATCTATCCATTTATTTATTTAGTACCGGGAATTGAACTGAAGGCCTCACACCAGGCAGGCGCTGTGCCACTGAGCTACATCC
>NW_004955495.1:4210585-4225091 GCF_000276665.1 Chinchilla lanigera
TTTTTTTTGTCTTTTTGAGACAGGGTCTTGCCGTGCAGTTCAGGCTGGCCTTGAGCTCACTTTGTAGCCCAGGCTGGTCTTGAACTCACAGTGATCCTCCTGCCTCAGCCTCCTGAGTGCTGGGACTACAGGCATGCACCACCATGCCCAGCCAACATGTGCACTATTATGCTTGACTGATCCCAACCATCTAGGCCTAATTCGCAAGCCACTGTGGTGCCCTTTGCACCATGTTACAAAAGGGGAAACCGAGTCACAGGCTTGGCTCTATCTCCCAAGATTACAGCTGGCTGGAGGCTCCAGTGTTTTGTGAGTGGAACTTTTTTTTTTCTGGCCAGGACTGGAGCCCAGAGAGGGCAAATAACTGCCTGAGGTCACACAGCAAGTCCCCCTTCACTTCTTGGGACACACGGTGCCTCCTGTAGGCTAGGGCTCGCCTGGCTCACAGATGCCATCTCTGAGCGCCCTGGGCAGCGATCTTTTATTTTTAAACCTGTGGTGCAGCCGAGGCCTTATTATAGCCGCGGGAGGAGGCCGCAGTTTCCAGTTTCTCAAAGAGGCGGAAGGGCGTTTTTCCCCCTGCGAAGGTGCGGGCTGGCGCCCTGGGGGAGCCGCAGCAGCACCCCTGTCCCCAGCGGTGGAGTCCTCCCGGGCCCTGCGCGCCCTTCCGTCCCCGTTCCTGTCCTCTCAGCGCGCCCTGCCCTCTTCTGGGCCTGGAGGGCCCTGCGCGGGGACACGCGCGACTGCTGGGCCCGACTCCGGAGCCCGGTTCCCTGGGTCCCACCCTCCGGCTCTCCGCGGGCGACCTGCGGAATGTGCTCATTTCCCATTTTCCCATTACGGTCATTTAATACTTTTTTCTAAATAGGCGCTAAGCCAGGGGCGGCAGTGCCTGCCTGAAATCCCAGCCCCGAGGGAGGCTGAAGCAGGAGGATCACAAATAGGAGCCTGGCCTGGGCTACACAGCGACTCAGTGAAACCCTGTCTGAAAATTTTAAAAGGGCTGGGGATGGAGGGAAGGGAAGACAGGGCACCCCGGCGCTGTGCGGGGCGGCCTCCGGGAGGCGGGGACCCCAGTTACTTCGGAAAGGAGACGCAGGGCGAGGCCGGGGACAGGCGCCTCTGCTGCAGCCCAGGCAGCAGGCGTGGGATGGACGCTCCCCCCGCGGGCTCGAGGTGCCTCGATTGCCCCTCGGGCTCCCGAAGGCCTCCGCCCACTGCCAGCCTTGCTCGCAGGGCACAGGTCCGCTGCGCCAGCTGTCCCTGGCGGTCACCTCCCTGTCCCCGTCCGGATGACTCAGCTGCGCTATCTTTAACCCCGGCCCGGGACGCGCCCTCCTGGTAAACAGCGCTCGCGTCAGCGCGGGCTTCCCAGCCAGGAGGGTGGCCACTCCTGCCGTCCCGGGCCGGAAACCCGGCCTTCACACCCGCTGCATGCCCAGCCCTGCTTATTTACTTTTATTTCACTTCATTTTTTCTTCTTTTGAGGCAGCCTCACTATGCAGTTCAGGCTGGCCTCAAACTTGCAGAGATCCTCTCGCCTCAGCCTCCCGAGTGCTCAGGTGACAGGCTTGGCCGCCGGGACCCACCCCCGTCCTTTCTGGGGCTGAGTTTGCAACTTAGCGATGCGTCAGTCAGCACCCTGGCTGTGCGGCCATGTGACCTCTCCGAGGGTGATTTTCTTCACTGATAAATCTCAGATATTAACTTTTTTTTTTTTTTTTTTTGGTGGATTGTGGATCCAACCCAGGCCTTCATACTGAGCTATAGGTCAGCTCTTTCTATTTTATTTTGAAACAGAGTCTTGCTAAGTTACTCATGCTGGGCTCAAACTTGCGACCCTCTTGCCTCAGCCTCCTAAATAGCTGGGATAGCAGGTGTATCCATTTATTCCCCCAGGCCAGGGATATAGCTCAGTGGCATAAGCGCCTGCCTGGCAAGCCCAAGGTCCTGAGTTCGATTCCTGGTAAAACAAAAAAAAAAAAAAAACCTTATCATTTATTCCTTCATTTCACACTTACCTCAGGCACCCAAGCCTCCACCCCTACCCTGAGCCCCTAGAGTGATAGCTAAGCCAATCAACACCGCCCAACCTTGGCCTATGATTGGCTCAGGGATAGACACGTGACCCAGATCTGTGCAATCAGGGCCTTCGGAGGTTCCTGCCGGAAGAGGACGCTGTCTCCTCCCCGGCCAGGGCAATGAGGTCTCCCCAACTGCGGGACACTGTCCAAGGGAGCCTAGGAAATCGGCTGTCGGCCACACTGATCTGCCGGGTCGACCCTCACCTGATGCTGGCTGGAGCTCGGATTCTGCTTGGGGGCCAAGGTATGTGACTCACACACCCACAACGCGAAGACCTGAAGTTCCGAGGCAAGAGCCCGCGCTGTGGACTTAAGAGCAGGAGCTGAAGCAGCACCGCGGAGTGGGCTGGGGCGGGACCAGGCCTGTGCTGAGAGGTGTGGTGTCCCACGCCTGTCACTCCAGCTGCTGGGGAGGCCGAGGCAGGACAAACTCAAACCAGCCTGGGCAACAGAGACCCTGTCTCAAAACATAAAAGCTGAGCTGGTGGCACACACCTGTAATCCCAGCACTGGGGAGCTGAGGCAGGAGGCTCGCTGTGAGTTCAAGGCCAGAGAGTGAGACCCTGCCTGCCTCAGTCAGCCCAAAGGGAGGTGGTTCAGTGGGGAGCGGCCTGGGCTCAGCCCCAGCCCTGGGCTGCAGAAAGCGCAGTCACGCCCATCACTGTCACCGGAACTGAGTAGTCGGGAGGAAGTCTCCTCTGCCAGTACTGGATGCCGTGGTCACACCATGGCTGCCTGGTGTCACCTACTGACAGCCTGTCTGGCCCCCAAAGAAACCAGGGAACCAGGAGACAGGGAAGAGACGCCTAATCCAAAAGACCCCCCAAGCAGAGTCCTCAGCGTGGCCTTTCCCATTGTGGCTCTCGGTGGCCACAGCATGACCACTGGCCTCAGCAGGCCATCTTGGCCCTGGGCAGGAAAAGCCTGGTCCCTGTGCAGGCCGGGTTGGGGGCCAGCAGACCGGCGGCTTGTGGCAGGAGGTGTTGGCTTGGCGGCCTCCCTCCAGGGCTGCCCTGGGCCCCGGCTTTGAGAGCCCAGCACCCCTTTCTGTGTACGGCAGCACCAGCCCGGGACGAGTTTGGTGGGTTCTATTTTACTTTATTTATGGTTTCTTTGAGACAGGGTCTCACTATGTAGTGTAGGCTAGCCTCGAACTCATGGTGATCCTCCTGCCTCAGCCTCCTGAGTGCTGGGATGACAGGTGTGTGGCACCACGCGGGCTCTGTCTGTGGTGATCTGGGGATGGAGCCCAGGGTCCCACACATGTCGGGAAAGACTCACTTCGGAGGAGCACCCCAGTCCCACCCAGGGCTTTTTTTTTTTTGTCTTTTTGAGACAGGGTCTTGCTATGCAGTTCAGGCTGGCCTTGAGCTCACTTTGTAGCCGAGGATGGTCTTGAACTCTGTTTTTGTTTGTTTGTTTACCGGTACCGGGGATTGAACTCATGACCTTGCACTTGCAGGGCAGGCGCTGTGCCGCTGAGCTAAATCCCCAGCCCCTTGAACTCTCAAATATCTTCCTGCCACAGCCTCCTGAGTGCTTTCCTACTCCCACCCTGGCCCCAAGGAAGCGCGAGGCGGTTCTCTTCCAATACTTTCTTTTAATGCCACAAACGCAGCGAGGGAGACTCACGCCCTCAGGACCGCAGCTCTCGGCTCCCTGCTGTGCTCTGGAAGGGCCCGAGTGGCGCCTTCCTCCTGAGAGAAGCCAAGCCTGTCTCAGCGATAACTCATTTCCTAGCGAACACTGCAAACCCACACCTAGTTTCCTTCCCGGGCCGCCGTGGCCATAGGAGGAGCGGGCCCTCCCGCAGCCGCTCACCCCGAGGGACGGCGAGGGGGACCCGAGGCCCGATCTCGCTCGCGCCTTTGGCTCTGCGCAGCTGCGGGGGAACCTGCGGCCTGGAGCCCGCGGCGGCCCCGACGTCCGGGCGAGCCGGGCCGAGCTAAGCGCGCCGTCCCCGAGCCTTTCTCCGAAGCCCTGGGCTCGGGCCCCGGGGCAGGCCAGGGCCTGGCAAGGCCGCCCGTCCAGGCGCCTGCGGCGACAGTCTGCGGCTCCCAGCAGGAGCGCCTGTCCTGGTCAGTCGAGTCAGTGCCGAGCCAGACCCCGGGCCGGCGGCAGACTTCGCAAGTGCGGCTGCCCTTCCCGTGGCGGCCGACCTCGTCCTCGGTGAGAAGAGCAGCTGTTCTCTGCGCGCGAAGCTGGGCGGGCCGTGCAGAGGCGGGTCTGTGTCCCTGTGACCGCTCACCCAGTCCTCACCCCATCGGCGACCTCGGCCCCGCAAAACCCGCAGGCCTCGAGATGAACATCGAGCGTGACAAGATTCCTGAAAAAATAAATAGAGAAGGCAGGGGCGGCTCCGAGCTGGCGTGCGGCGCTCGGCCCGCCCTGCTTCGCAGCCCGGGGCCGGAGGCAGGAAGCGGGCCGCTTCGGCGCCGCCCTCGTTCCCAGCGCCAGGGGACGGCTCCTCCCACACCCGGCAACCGCGCGTGCGGGCCGGCGTCCTCCTCGGGTGCAGGGCCGAGGCTCGGTCTCCCTTCTCCCGCCTCCGCTCCTTCCGAGGTGAGGCGGGCGCCTGCGGCCCGGCCCCCTCCCCGCTCTGCGCAGGGCGAGGTCAGTGCAGCTCGATGAAAGCCTCCAGCTCCTCCGGGATGAAGCCTTTGTAGGGGATCTTGTTCCTGTCCAGGGCGCGGGCGGCCAGGCACTGCAGGGTGACGTAGTTGAAAGGCTGCACGGAGCTCCTGGCCAGCAGCTTCTCGTCCAGCAGCTCGTAGGCCGTCTTCTTGAAGGCATTGGTGGCGTCCATGTGGGCCCCGGCCTCGATGAGGGCGCTCATGACGGCCGGGCAGTTGTTCTGCGCCGCGATGTGCAGCGGCGTGTTGTTGTCGAAGTCCCTGCTGTCGGGGTCGGCCCCGCAGTCCAGCAGCACTTTGACCACGTGCAGCGAGGGGAAGGTGCCCACGCGGTAGCGGCCCACGTTGGTGGTCTCCTTGTCCACCGCCATGTGCAGGGGCGTGAAGCCGTTGCGGCCGCGGGGCGCGCACTTGAGCAGGCGGTAGACGGTCTGGTGCTTCAGGTGCTCCTGGCTGGGGCTGCACTGCACCTTCCCCAGCAGGTAGAGCAGGTGCAGGATGATGGCCAGCGCCTTGGTGAACTGGGCCGAGTCCCCGGGCTCCTTGGGCATCTGCAGGGCCCGCTCTACCTCCCGCACCCCTTTGGTGAGCACCCCCATGAGGTCTGCGAAGCCGATCTGCGTGCCCGGGCTGCCCTTGGCGGCCCGATCCTGCAGCACGTAGGAGAAGAGTTCGGCAAAGGACAGGAAGCTGCTGGCGGTCATGGGGCTCAGCGGCTCCAGGTTGGTTTGCTGCATGTCCAGGGCGTACTTCCACAGGCGGATGCAGCGCTCGAAGTTGCCGGAGTCGGCGTACACCGCGCCCCGGTAGCGAATGTAGTAGGACGTGTCCGGGTGCGAGGGGCCCAGGATGCGCTCGCGGATGAGCAGAGCCTGCATGCGCATCTCATCCGGGTCCGTGATCAGCGCCTCCAACTCCTGCGAGCTGTTCACCTCCCTGGAATAGTCATAGGCCAGGACCAGCTGCTGGGGCTCGGGCTTGGGCAGATACTCGCCCCCCTGGTGCCGCAGCTCCATGGCGCGCCTCCAGTGCTTCAGGGCCCCGAGCAGATCGCGCTTCTTATCCACGTAGGTGGCTCCCAGCAGCTCCAAGGCTTCCACGGCGGCCTCCCTGCTGGTGGGGCAGCAGCTCTCGTAGCACTCACCGTCGACCTGCTCCTCGGTGGAGGAGCCGCAGCGGCGCGCCCCCTGCGGGCAGCCCTGCGCCTCCCCGGGCTGCTCCTGGATGAGGTACTCCACGATGTTGGTGTGGCCGGTCACGCTGGCCGCCAGCAGCGGCGTCATGCCGTAGCCGTCGCGCTCCATGCGGGCGTTGCAGCCCAGCAGCAGCTGCAGGATCTCCAGGCTGCCGGACTCGGCGCAGTCGTGCAGGGCCGTGTTGCCCTTGGCGCTGCGCCGGTTCACCTGGGCGCCCTGCTCCAGCAGGTAGCGCGCGATCTCGCGGTGGCCCTTGTAGCACGAGATCATGAGGCACGTGTGGCCGTGCCGGTTGGCGACCTCCAGGTCGGCCTGGTGCTCCCCCACCAGGTAGCGCACCACCTCGAGGTGGCCGTCGAAGCAGGCGGCGCGCAGGGGCGTGGAGTTGGTGCGCGTGGTGCGGTTCACCGAGGCCCCGCGCCGCAGCAGGCTCCGCACCACGTCCAGGTGGCCGGCGGCCGAGGCGGCCCACAGCGGCGGGGCACCCTCGATGGTCTCGCCATCGAAGTGCACCGAGCCGCCGGCCTCCACGCTCGCGCCGCACCGGTCCACCAGGTACTCCACCACGTCCAGGTGGCCGTAGCGGGCGGCGATGAGCAGCGGCGTCCCCCCGGTCGCCACCTCGCCCATCAGCTCGTCCAGCTCCTCCCGGCTCCGGCCGCTGAGCAGCTTCTGGAGCAGCTGCAGCTTGCCGTCGTGAGCGGCATTGTACACGGCGGTGTGGAGGTCCATGGTCTGGGCCGCCGTCAGGCCATGGGCCGGCCGCGGGGGGGACAGGGAGCCGGCAGTTACAGCCCGAAGGAGCGGGCGACAACCTTCACCGTCTCCCTCGCCGCCATCTTAGGGGCACTCCGGGCGGAACAAAATGGCCGCAGCGACCTGACGCCCGTTGGCGTACTTAGGGATGCCGGGAGATGGTGTCCTCTGCGCAGGCCAGTTCCATAAAACACACGCAGAGCGGTAGAAACTGTGGACTACATTGCCCAGAAAGGATGGGGACCAACCTCAGGGACCGTGAGCACGGTGCATGGTGGGAATTGTCGTTCCAATTGCCCCGGGTCGCCGCGGAAACCTGCTGTTAAAGGACTACCATTCCCGGCATGCCATGTCATTCTCCGCTATCACTTGGGCGACTCAGGGAAATTTGGTGACGTACTTCCTGTTTCTGTCGTTTGTGCTGGAGCCGACAGGAAGCGCAGACGAGGCCCCCGGAAGACTCCATTCCCCAGAAAGTAGTGCGAGTGACTCGAGCAGAGGCTAAATGGGCCTGGCGGATCTGTCTAGGGCTTGACGTCGGGGGGAGGCAGTAACCGGCAGAGGGCGCGCGATAGAGTCGGGAAAGTCGCCTGTGGCATGGACCTTAGGGGGAGCTGCGAGGACACAAGGTGATCAGGATCAATCGCTCATTTTTCGCGCACTCATTCATTGTCATACATCTGATTCATTCATTCATTCATTCATTCATTCATTCATTCATTCATTCATGTATGTTTTTTCCGGTACCGCGAATCGAACTCACGACGTTGCGCTTGCCAGGCAGGCGCTGTTACATTTATTTTTATTGTACCGCCTATTAGGTGTCTGTCTCTTTGTGTCTGTGCCTGCCTCTCTCTGTTTCTCTCGATCGTACCGAGCCTTTATACTTTTCATCTTTTAACACAGAAGTCCTCCTGTTTCGGCCTCCCAAATAGCTGGGATAACAGGGGTGCACCACTATGCAAGGCTGGTCATTACCTTTTATTGCTAAACCATACTCCATTGTGTGGACGATCCAGTTTGTTTATCCATTACTTACGCTTATTCCTTGTCTTCGCTGATTGAAATAAAGCTGCTATGAATTTTTGCATACCATGGAACCATATTTTCATTGTGTCTTGGGTGATACCTACGAAGGAAATTATTTTTAATTTGCGAGCTGTTACTGAATTTTTCACGTATTTTTCCTTCTCTCCTTTAGGAAGTCTGGAAGTCTTGATCCACGACCTCTTCTGTTGAAAACGACCAAGTCACTGATGTGTTAGAACATGACGAACCATTTTCTAACAGGATTTTGTGTCCTTTTCTCCTCAGTACTGGAGATGGAGCCCAGGGCTTTCACACTGAGTTACACCCTCAGTCCTTTGTTATTGCTTGAACTTGCAATCTTCCTGTCTCAGCCTTTCAGATGCTGGTATGACAGCCATGTGCCACTGTGCCTTGCTTCAAGATCTTTTGAGTGCGGTTGAGAGTAGGAACATCAGCAGTGAAATCAGATCTCTTAACCTTTTGAACACAGAATACTAAATTCTGATTTAAACGTCACGTGGGTGTCTGTCACTAAGGGCTTTGCTGTATCTTAAATCCCTCTCCACAGTTGGCAACGTCCTGCTGTATAATTGTTCTCTGCACAAGTAATTACAGGGTTTATTTGAAAAATTAATTCACCAGCAGGAACAACGTCGGAATGGGAGAGCCACTGAAAGCTACATATGAACTATCTGCTTTCATTTGTTTGTTTTGAGACAGGGTCTCGCTATGCAGTTCAGGCTGGCCTTGAGCTCACTTCGTAGCCCAGGCTGGTTTCAAACTCTCAACGATTCTCCTGCCTCAGCCTCCCGAGTGCTGGGATTATGGGAGTGCACCATCAAGGTGGTCAGAGTGCACACGAGGCTGGCATAGGACCGTGTAGGGACATGAGAGTCCCAGCGAGGTGGCCCATGGTCAACCTCTGGGACATTTCTTAGTGTCTCTTAGGGCTTTTTTTGGAGACAGGGTCTTGCTATATAGTTTAGGCTGGCCTTGAATTCACCATGTTTCCCAGACTGGTCTCAAACTCAAGGTGATCCTCCTGCCTCAGCCTCCCAAGTGTTGGGATTACAGGCGTGCATCACCACACCTACCTTCTCAGAGCATTTTATACAGCAGAAAGGCTAAGCATCTTGAGTGAAAATACTTTATTAGCCATGTGTCCCCCATCACAGCCAAGATGTCCTTTCTGATGAGACTGGCCACGTTCAGGGTAGTAAGGCCGTAGACAAGATGTCACTTCTGGAAACTGAATTCCTGGGTCCAACTGGCAGGACCCTGCCCAGCATGAGTTGTTCAGAGTCCTTGAATTTGGCTTTCTCAAGTATAAAATGGGGATACAGGAGCTGTGCGAGGCATGAGAGGGAAAAGTGTTAGCCAGCTTTCCGTTACTGAGTTGAAATGCCTGAGTATAACAACCTGAAGGCATGGGGTGTTGAGCTTAATTGCATCAACTTGGCCCGGGCACTCCAGAGCAGGTTAGCCAAGCGCTAATCGGTGTGCTGGGTGGGTCACGGCGCTGTGACCGGGGGACCTCAGTCTGGTCCCTCAGCCCTTCCTCTCTCGCAGTGTTTCCCTGGTTCCCTTCTGGGCACCATCTTTGCTCCTCCGTGCTCTTCCACCATGACGTCTCTGGCTCGGAACCAGCCAACCGCGGACGGACTTCCCTGACTACGAGCCAGACTGAACTCCGCTTGCTTCAGGTTGCAGGTGTGGGGCATGAGGCCTCAGGGGCAGAGAAGCCGCCTCCTGTGGAGAGGAGGTCTGTTCTGGCTCCGCGGCCTTTACATGTAGCAAGGCGAGAGCATCGGGACAGGAATCAGCTCGCCGTGCAGCATCCCTGGAGCGGAGCGGGAGGGAGAGAGCCGGGAGGAAGAGGCCGTGGAACAGATAGAGCCCCCAGCTCATGTCCCCAGTGAGAGGTCCCTGCTCGGGTATGAATTGCTGAATTATTACGGTGGTGGCGGTCTAACGCCCAAAGCAACAGCTTATCCTCCCAGTAACTGTCCCCTCCTTTTTTCCTCCCCTCAGCCCGGACTACATTCTCTTGCCCTCCCCGCGTGTGTGAAGAACCCCCAATCAGCTCCTGATACGTCACTAAGCCCGCCCCTTAAACTCTGCCCCTACCCAGAGTCTTTATAAACCTTGAGCAGCTCCCTTATTTAGCCCGGGAGGAGTATGGTGCCCTATGATACCCATTTTTCTCCATGTCCAGAGTAAAGGCCTTCTTTCACTCCTTCGTTTGGTCCTTTTCTGCACCAGAAACCTAACACCCATGACCCAATATCTTCAAGTAGGCCCCACTTTCTGTCTCCATTGTCTCAATGCCATCAGGTTAGGAATCCATCAAAGAGCCCATCCTTCTCCTTTCCCACTGGGCCTAAACCTTCAACACATGAGTATTGTCCAGGTCCCAAGCATGACAGACCACGCGTCTAGAAGTTTTCTGTACAGCCAGACATGGTGGCACACACCTATAAGCTCAGCATCTGGGAGGCTGAGGCAGGAGGGTTGCAGTGAGTTCAAGGCCAACCTGGACTACATGGTGAAACCCTGCCTCACAACAAAACAAAAGTATGAAAGTGCTCTATAAACTCCAGTGCTTGTGGTGTTGGAGATCCGAAGGGGATTCTTCCACTGATCACCTCGTGCAGCTGGCAACATTGTCGCCCTTGTTGTATTCGTTGCAAGAACCGTCCCATCAGAGTGCCACTCTGCGTGGCTTATGCAATAGGCACACATTCCTCAGGGTTCTGTGGGCTGGACGTCCCAGGCCGCAGCGTGGGCGGGGCTGACGTTCCGTGGAGCCTCAGCCTGACCTGCCGCCGGCTACTGTCTCCCGAGACCTCGCACGGCCTGGCCGCGGTGCGCACCTCTGCAGGAGGTGCCCCCTTCTTCTTTTCCTTCTTTTTCTCCTCTCCTCCTCCTTTCCTGCCTCCGCTCTGCTTCCTCTTTCGGTTCCTCCATCACCACCCCCCATCTCCTCCTTCCTATTCACTTCTCCTTCTTTGTCTTTTTCTCTTCTCTCCTCTTCCTCCTCCTCCTCTTTCTGTGAAGGACACTGAAACTATGATCTAAAAACTTAATAAAATCAATGACTGCCCCGCCACTAAAGGAGCCAAATAGGCCGGGGACATAGCTCAGTGGCAATAAATAAATAAATAAATAAATAAAGGAGCCAAATGACCTCCAACAGACCAGAAGTACAGGCGGTGGGGGAAGGGCCGGAGACCGTCGGGATTGCGGGGACTGCGGGGAGGAGCGGGAAGGGAGCTGCGGGGACCCTGAGGTTGCAGAGTGGGTGTGGCTGGGTGAGAGACCCCCACCGGCGCGCAGCTCCCAGGAGGCGAGCCGCGGCTGCACCTTCTCCATAGCGAGGAGAGGACGCGCCCCATCTCTGCAAACTCTGGAGACTTGGCCCTGGCGCAGCGGGTGGGGGGCTCCCCAGAGCCTCAAAGGAGCCGTGGCAACGCTGCTCCTCCCTGAGGCATCTGTCCCAGGACTGCTTGGTGCTGGTCCGCGCGCCTGTCCCCCAGCCGTCCCCAGAGCTCTTCTCCCTCTAACTCTGAAACCGACCGAAGACCACAGGCGCTCTAAGGCCCCCCGCACTCGGGCTTCCGGTCCAGCCCTGCTCCAGCCGGTCCCGGGCTGCTCCCCATGGGCCCTGCGAGGAAGCTGCGGAGCTTTGGGGAGGGTGTCAGCGTGAGCGGGCTCGGCCTGCAGCTCCGGCTCCACAGGGGCTCCTCCGGGCCCTCGGCCGATCTCACCCTCTCCTCTAGCCGTGAGCCCGGCTTCAGTTCTGCCCTACATTCTGGTCCGGACACAAGTGATGGTGGGTTACGGTTCTTTCCTTAAACCGCGGGCTAACTCAGTGACCTCCCAAATGTCCACCTCCAGAACAGTCAGGGAGTTAGGACTGCAAGATATGAATTTGGTGGGGTGGGGGAAGGAACACGGTTGATTCCATAAAAGTACGTTTTAGTCCATAACAATGTTTATATCATCGCCATCACCAGCGTCACTGCCATCACCACCCCTGTCACCATCACCATCACCTCCATCAGTGCCACCCTCGTCCTCATCACCCCGAAGCACCCTTTTGGTTTTTGTTTGTTTGTTTGTTTGTTTTTCTTCCAGTACCAAGAATCGAACTTATGACCTTGCGCTTGCCAGGCAGGCACTGTGCCGCTGAGCTAAATCCCCAGCCCCTGAAGCACCCTTTGGAGTCCAACAGATCTGAGTTCTAACTCTGACTCCGTTGCTTCTCAGCCAGGCCTACAACGAGTCAACATTGTTAAGCCTGCATCTCCTTAGCCATAAACGGCGCCAGACCTTTCTCAATCCCACAGGACCACTGCGAGCAACTGGTGGGTGATGTCCGCCCAGGCCCAGCGGGCACTGGGGCAAACGCCTCCTTCCCCACGGTGCCGGGTCAGCAGCAGATGAAAGCAGTGAGCGGGTGGACACACGGGTGTGGCCGCCAGCCTTCCCCAGGTCGGGGCTCCGCTCCCACCCTCAGCAGCAAGGTGAGCTTGCACAGCGGGGCCCTGAGCCGGGCGCACCCCTCTGTGAAGTCAGGTTTAGATGGGCAGAATCGCAACAGCACGCGGTGCAGAGCCTAGTCCAGCACACACGCCACAGCGACGTTTTGGTCAAGGATGCACCACACATGGTGGTGACCTCAGGAGATTATATGGAGCTCCAAGTTTCTGTCACCAGCAGGAAATGGTGGAAATGCATGTTTATGTATTTCCTATAAGCATATTATATATGTGTATGTATATACATATACATATATATATATACATATTTTTTTTTGAGACAAAGTTCCAATATGTAGCCCAGGCTGGCCTCAAACCCACAGTGATCCTCCTGCCTCAGTCTCCCACATGCTGTGATTAGAGGCATGCACCACTACACCCAGCTTGTAACCATATTTTTCAGTGTTATTTTTGTTTTGTTTTGTTTTGAGACAGGGTCTTGCTATGTAGCCCAGGCTGGCCTTAAACTCATAGTGATCCTCCTGCCTCAGCCTCCCGCATGCTGGGATGACTGGTATGTGCCACCATGCCCAGCTACCTCATTTTCTCTTGTTCTTGATTTAATCTCCTGTTCTTTGCTCACCATGGTCCCAGGAACAATGGGCTATACCATACGCATCTGTAGTCCAGGTGTGCGTCCGCCTCTGTCACCTGCGCTGTATAAGGGCCCTCCATGTTTCTGCATGGTGATGAGATCGCCTAGCAACACATTTCCAGGAAAACACTCCTGTTGCTAAGGGACACGTGACTATACATAGGAAGCCTCAGTAAGTGGGACCTCCTGCTACTACGATTAACAGTTCTCTTTTCCAGTGTGGTTCCACACTTGACCCGAAAGCGTCTGCTTGCTGCTGGCTACAGTGGCTTTGACCAAGGTGAAGGGTTTGGTGTACCTGACACTCAGGACGGGGACACTTGGGAGTTAGGGAAAGGGCTGCTAGACACTGAAACGTGACTCCTCTGCGTTGGTCATTGTGCGTGGTGGGAAGATGACGAAAACTCCCAGGGCTTGCTCCACTGACCAGTGAGGAGATTCCCAGGTGGCTGCGAAGAGGGAGTCCTGTGTGGGAGGGGCTGACAAGGCACCCTTGTCGTGAGGGACGCTGATCAACGAAAGGTGGGGCAGGTTGGAGGGCCATGGGAGGGTGGGTTTTATTTTAGGATTGGTAAATGTGTTCACAACTTTGTGTCATCTCTCAATCTTTTCTCACCTTCTTCCTCCCAGTATTCAGCTGGGCCACACAGCTGCTCAGAGAAAACCTACATTTCCCAGCTTCCCTTGCAGCTAGGTGAAATCATGTGACCACATCTAGGCCAATGGGAAGTGAGCAGAAGTGGTAGAGCCCACCAGGAGGGAGCCAGAGGCTGAGTTTGGTGGACTAACACCAACACTAACAGGGTGCCCATTGGCCATGTGGGTTTTAATTAAAATAGAATCCAACCACAAAAAAAAAATCTAGTTCCTCAGTCGCACCGCTCAAATAGGCACATGTGGCTAGTGGCCGCCATATAGGGCATCTCAGATAATTGTGTCAAAACAACTTCCTTTTTTTTTTTTTTGGATAGGGTCTTGCTGTGTAGCCCAGGCTGGCCTGGAACTCATGGTGATCCTCTTGCCTCAGCCTCCTGAGTGCTGGGATTACACGCATATGCCATCATGCCCAGCTAACGTGCTCTTTTTCTTTTTTTTTTTTCCTCCCCCAGTACTGGGAACTGAACTCATGACCTCGCGCTTGCCAGGCAGGTGCTATGCCGCTGAGCTAAATCCCCAGCCCCTAACGTGTTCTTTTTAAAGACAGGCCATCAGCTGTCATGAGTGTCTTTAGTAACACTGCTGTCGTCACCTTGATGTCCTGAGTCGACTCAAAACATTTCCCTTTCATGGTCATTTTGACTTTGGGGGAGCAGCCAGAGGTCTGATGGTGCCAGATCCAGTGACTAAGGGGGACAAAGACACAGCAGCGTGTTTTTCAAGTCTGCCTTCCCACTGGATGGTGCTCAGCAGCTGCACTCACTGCATCTGTGATCACACTTCATAAGTGCACACAGGAACGAGGACTTCCAGAAGTGCTTCGGAAAGAGGCAAGAGAGATGGGATAAATGTACTCCAGGGGAGGGGAGGATTTTGAGGTGGGTATGTGGAAATTTTGTTTTACTGTAATAACTTTTTAAAAAAATCCAGACATTCACTGTGCATTTTGGTCATGCCTCAAATATCCCCTTTGTGTTGGTTTGGGGGGATATTTGGCAACGGAGAACAATATAAC
>NW_004955495.1:4226463-4227583 GCF_000276665.1 Chinchilla lanigera
CTCGTTTTTGGTCCTGAGAGGGAAACCCAAGGCCTTGCACATGCATAGTATACGATTGATCCCAGCTCCCCGGGGAAGCTGCGCTGACCACCGCACCACCCTGTCTGCCCACAATGCTCTGCGCCTTGCACATCCCAGGCCCTTCTGCTTCTTCTTTCATCCTGATTCTGTTCTGTGTCAGCTCAGGGCTGCGGGGAGCAGCCCTGCGCCGTCCCAGTGGGCGTTGTGGTTTGGCCGACTGTGGGCCATGCTGAGCGTCTGTCCCCGTGCCGCCTGTCTCTGTCCCCGCTCCAGGCTCCACGCTCAGCCCATGCAGAGCATGGTCCAGGGCGGTGACAAGGATGGCTAGGGATGGGCCAGATCCTACTGGGAGCTTTACAATGTATTTATGAAAAACATTCAGAAAAAATAGAGAAATTAGTAGAACAAACCCCCAAGACAGAGTGCCAAAGATGCCGGGCATGGTGGCGCACGCCTGTAATCCCAGCACTCGGGAGGCTGAGGCAGGAGGATCACTGCGAGTTTGAGACAAGCCTGGGTTACAAAGTGAGCTCAAGGCCAGCCTGACCTGCATAGCGAGACCCTGTCCCAAAAAGACAAGAAAAACTGACCCAAAACAAACAAACAAACAAAACAGAGTGCCAAAGACAAGACACTCATTTATCCCATAAATATTCCCCGAGACTCAAGCGTAGTAGTACAGGCCTGTCATCCCTGCACTCTGGGAGGCCAATGCAGGAGGATCACAAGCTCAAGGGCTGGTCTGGGCCACTCAGCCAGACCCTGTCTAATAATGAAAAGGAGCTGGGGCTGGAGTTCAGTGCGAAGGCCCTGGCTTCCATCCAGACGCTGCAAAGAGAAGTCCAGAGAAGGCAGTGCATGGGGCACTCAGGAGCTGGGAGACAGCTCCCAGCACAGGACCCCAAATCCCTTTGGACTCACATATCTGGGGCATGGGAACCTCAGGAAAAGTTAAGGAAGCACATGTGACTGGTGGAGCTGCCATAAAAAGACACAGAGAAGTGGCTTAAACAACAGAAAAGGCTACTGAGCATGGTGGCGCATGCCTGTAATCTCAGCACTCAGGAGGCTGAGGCAGGAGGATCTTTGCAAGTTTGAG
>NW_004955495.1:4228168-4263633 GCF_000276665.1 Chinchilla lanigera
CCTGCCTCAGCCTCCCGAGTGTTGGGATTACGGGCGTGTGCCACCATGCCCCACATGGAAAAATATATTTTTAAAATGCATCTATCTCGAACACCCAAGGGCTTCTTTCCTTATTATTTCCTAAACAATACAACGTATCAACCATTTCCATGGTGTTCACACTGTATCAGGCATCATAAAGTATCCAGATGACAAGAAGACAGGTCCAAGTACTGTAAAATACTGCATGATTTTACAGGAGGGACCTGAATTTTTGTTTGTTTGATTGTTTGAAACAGGGTCTAGCTATGTAGCCTAGGCTGTCTTTGAACTTGGACATGCTCCTGCCTCAGCCTCCTGAGTGCTGGGATGACAGCCATGAGCCACTATGCCTAGCTATAGAAGGGATTTGAGTGTGCGCAGAATTTGGTACCAAGGGACAAGTGTTCAGCCACGTTTTAGGGGCCTGGGGTTGCACTGCAGCGTAGATGTGCAGAGAGGCAATTCTGTGCTTAGCAATAAGTGAAACAAAAGGTAGGTCAGACAGTGATCAGAACGGAGGAAAAACCTTGAAGGTGACCACATTAGGAGGCACAGAAGGGGTTTTAGAGTCTGAGAAAGGGGGGCCAGGAACTTAGCTCAGTGGAATCACGCCTGCCTGGCAAACATTGAGATCCTGAGTTCGATTCCTGGTACCAAAAAAAAATATATAGAATTTGAGAAACGGGACCCAGGATATTCTTGCTGGGGATGTCTTTTCTCTTTTTTCCTCTTCTTTCATCCCTCATTCCTTGCCCCCCTTCCATCTGTCTGTCTGTCTGCAGTACTAGGGATGGAACCCAGGGCCTCACTGTGGTCACCACTGAGCCACCTTGGAGGTGTCTTTTGAGAGAGCGAGAGAGCAATGTGTGCAAATCTGGGGCAAGAGGGACATGCAGGCCGAGCAAAGGCCCTGAGGCAGGATGGAGCAAGGAGGAGGGGAGGTGGTGAGGGGATGGGCAGTGTCATGGGACATTTTAAAGAGGCCACCCACAGAAGGGTATTCTCTCAAAATTGTCCCAGCACATAGGTGAGACAGAAATGGTGCTAGAGCACCAAAGGTCACCATCTGCGTGTCCCGAGGTGGTAGGGAGGCCCACTGCCACAAAAGAATTCTGGCCATCCACACACCACCACGCTGGAGGAGCCCTGTGGAAACCCTTTGGTCCCCTGTACCTGTAGTCCTGGCTTTTTAGCCATCCAGGGGTTCACATGCTAACAAAATGAGCCACCAGGTATGGTGGTGCATGCCTGTAATCCCAGCACTCAGGAGGCTGAGGCAGGAAGATTGCCGCCATTGCAAGGCCAGGCTGGGCCCCATGGTGAGTTCAAGTGCAGCCTGAACTACATAGCAAGACACTGTCTCCAAAAACCAAACCAAATCGAACAGCAGACCTACCCCCCAGCCACGTGCACCCAACTTCCTGACCTACAGTGGGAAGTTAGTTGAGATTGCAGCCAGGGAAGCAGCACCTTGGGACAAGGACGCCGGCGCGGTCGTGGTTCGGGAACAGCCTCGGTCCTGCTGTGATCACCATCTGGGCTGTGCCAGTCCAGTTTGCTTACTATGTCTGCTTCCTCTCCGGGGAGCCGCCTGCCAGGCGTTGGGAAAACACCCCAGGCTTTAGTTCCTAAGAAACTTCCTTCCAGGCGTTGGGAAAACACCCCAGGCTTTAGTTTCTAAGAAACTCTCAGTGTGTCTGCTTCTCTCTCAAGGAGACACAGGTTTCCATCCGTTAGCCCCACCGGGGGATCAGCGCAATTTTCTTTCATCTGTCTGCTCGGCTACTGTGATTTGTCCTTAGTGCTCCCCATGCGGGGCTGCGGCCAGGGTGCTGGGAGAGCTATGTGACAGTGACAGACAGCTGTCGTCATCAAACTCCAGATTCTGCTGGGGAATGGTGGCAGATGCCTGTCATCCCAGCCATTTGGGAAGCTGAGGCAGGAGGATCTCAAGTTCAAGTCCGGCCAGGGCAACTTAATGACCTTGTGAGACGCTGTCTCAAAATAAAACATAAAATGGAGTGAGCGTGTAGCTCAGTGATGGACCCCACCTGTGATCAATCCTTAGTATTGCAAAAATTAAACACATAAGCCAGGCGTGGTGGCACACACTTGGAATCCTAGGATTTTGGGAGGCTGAGGCAAGAGGATTGCAAATTTGAAGCCAGTCTGGGCAACTTAGAAAGACCCTATCACAGAATAAAAACTAAAAGGGGTTAGGGGTTGTGGTTCAGTGCTGGAGGGCCCCAAGCCCCAACAAGTAAACAAAAAAATCTCCCAGGAGGAGGGAGGAGAAAGGAGCAAACACCCAGAGTTTAGCAAGCTGGCAGATGTGGTCCATTCGGTTCCTCACCTCACCCCTAGTGGACAGCATTTTAGGGGGTTCTGTATCAAAGAACAGGGGATAGTCCCCCCTTTAGGAGGGGTGGAGATTGCTCCTAAGGCCTTTGATATGAGCTACATCTCCAGGCCCTTTTATTTTTTTGTATTTAGATAGGGTCTCACTAAGTGGCTCAAGCTGGGTGCAAACCTGGGATCCTCCTGCCTCAGCCTCCCAGAGTGCTGGATGACAAGCATGCGCCAGGTGTGGCTTGGTTTGAAGTCATTTTTGTTTTTCAACATTGTGCCGGCTGTGTTAGCTCCTGCGCCTTTCCGAAGGGATCTGAACACGAGCTTAACAGTAGCCGCGAGACATTCTGCTGCGGTTTTGAGTGGGTCAGGCTGAATAGATGGGTCGGTCTGGAAGGAATGGACGCCTCACGCACCGTGAGTCTCCCAGCTCAGAACAAGGTCTATCTCTCCATTCTTCCGTTTCTCTTGGAAGTGTCTGCAGTTTTCAGGTCTTGACTTCTCACATCTCCCACTGGGTTTGTCTAAGTATTTTTGATGTTAATGTTCTAATTTCAACTTTTGGGAGTTTGAGACAGGGTCTGTGTAGCCCAGGCTGGCCTCAAACTCATGGTAATCTTCCTGTCTCAGCCTCCCCAGTGCTAGGACTACAGGTGTGCTCCACCATGCCCAGGTGACCACTGCTAGTTTGTCTCGCTGTGGCTGGTCCTGGTGACAATCCCCACCCAGAGGCTTCCCCCACAGGGCCCAGGAGCAGGGGCCCCCCAGCCCGGGCCGGGCACACTCTGGCAGGGGGTGGGGAACGGCGGACATGGAGGGGGCGGCCCCAGACACTGCTGTGGACTGTGGGGGAGACTTGGGCATCTCCTTCTGAGGCTGCCTGCCGGTTGCCATGGAAACCCAAGCCGCTCTCTTTTGAAGGACCCATTAAGGGGCAGGAAATAATCAAGGCTGTTTGGGCAGACGGACCCCAGCCTGCCTGGCCGGAGGCGGTGGAAGCGTCCTCAGCTCCTCCCTTCCTCTCCCACCTGCTCCCCAAAATAAAATTCTCTGAAACACACACACAGGCTGGAGGGGGCCAGGAGTCAGAGAAGACCTTCGAGGGCTGTGGCCTCAGACACATGTCCCCGCCCTCGCTGCCCCTCTGTACCTTCGATTTCAGCTCCAGACGGAGATGGCTCACGGCGTGACTACCATAAGCACCTGCTCATGTTCTTAATTTTTCTCATATGTTGTTTTTTGTGAAACAAGGTCACGCTATGCAGTTCAGGATGATTTTGAACTCACTGTGTTGCCCAGGCCCGGCTTGAACTTGCAGCGATCCTCCTGCCTCAGCCTCCTGAATGCTGGGACTACAGGCGTGTACCATCACTCCTACCTAACCCCTGTTCTTGTTGACCTTGACATCCTCCCTGGGAACATGACGAGGGACGCAGCATGGCTGTCATGCTGTCCCTGAACACCAAGTCAGGAGAGGGTATAAGGGAGTGGCTCAGCGTGCAGACTCTAACTGCCTGGATTCTAAACCTGGGTTTGTGTCCCACTACCCAGACAACCTTGACCAACTAGAAAAGGGGGTACAATACGGAATCTACCTCGTGGGAGATAACGAGTCTGAAGCTATGCAGACAGTGTTAGGATAAATAAAATGTGGCCCACCCACACAGTAGAATATCATTTAGCCGTGAAGAGGAACAAGAAGGGTTGTGGTGGCACGTGCTTGTCATCTCAGCACTCTGGGAGGCTGAGGAAGGAGGACTGCAAGTTGAAACCCAGCTTGGGCAATGTAGTGGGACCCTATCCGAAAGTATACTAAAAAGGGCTGGGGATGCAGCTCAGTGGTGAGCACTTAGCTTATATGCCTGAGCTTCTAGTTTGTTTGTTTGTTTGTTTTGTTTTTCTCCGGTACCGGGAACCGAACTCACGACCTTGCGCTTGCCAGGCAGGCACTTTGCCGGTGAGCTAAATCCCCAGCCCGCCTGAGCTTCTAGATTCAAAGCCCAGCACCACAAATCAAAACCAAAATCGAGCAAACTGTAGTGCGGTACAGCGTCCCCGTCCCTGTCCAGGCGACATCCTCCACCATCCCTAATGGACACCCGAAGCCACAGACAGCGCGGAGCCCCGCGACTTCCTGCCTTTTCACCCGGACTAAGCACTTGCCGGTCTTCGCTGAGCCGTTCCCCGTGGGATGCTACACAGGAGAGCAGAATCACTTTTTCCTTCCTCACAGCCTCCCTGACTGAAGATTTGCGCGCAGTAACTGCAGCACAGGCGTTTTTGCTTTCCTCCTTGCAGCGGGAGCTGCCACCTTTTGACCTGGAAAAGCACTCACTGTGTGGCTTCCCTTTGGCACAGCTGAGCCCTCGGCACGGCTGCTCGTGTGCTTTGAAACCACTGTTAGGTAAAATAAGGGTGACTTGCCCGGATGGTACAAGCCTGTCCTCCCAGCTCTTAGGCTGAGGCAGGAGGATTGAAAATTGGAGCCCAGCCTGGGCAGCTTAGGGATTTAGCAAGACCCTGTCTCAAAATTAAAAATAACAAAGGGATTGGGGATAGAGACCAGTGCAAAGGCCCTGCCTTCCATCCCAGCACTGCAAGAAGCAAAACAAAAACAAAACATTGGCTACTTGAAGGCTCTTTGCTGACCGCGGTGGCTGCCAAGTGGCGAACAGGCAGGGGGCGGGGAGAGTGTGCAGACGCCGAACACGGGGAGGAGCCACGTCCCGGGCAGGACACGATCGGCCTGAGCTTCCGCCGCACGCCCCAGGATGCTGCCCAGCTCACAGCTCGTGAACCGGTTATTTCCAGCACTTCTCACCGGATGTTTCCATGCTGTGGGGGACGTGGGGAACCAAGACCTGGGAGAACCGAACCTTGGATAGGTGGAGACCACTATTTTGGCACAGTACAAAAAGAGAACACACACAAAACAGCACAAAACCCAGAATCTGGCATGGAGCAGGCCCCTGAGAGGTGTTAGCTCCGAGGTTTATAACATCCCCAGCCTGTTTAATTTAATTTAATTTATTTCTTTCCATTTTATTTTTTATTTTGACTGAGGGTCTTGCTCAGTTGCCCCAGGGAGGAATTGAATTTGTGATCCTCCTGCCTCAGCCTCCGTAAGTTCCTGGATCAAAGCATATACTCTAGCTCTCAATTCTTAATATTCATTCAACAAATAGGTATTTGGGCTGGGCGTGGTGGCGCACACTGTAATCCCAGCACTAGGGAGGCTGAAGCAGGAGAATCATTGTGAATTCGAGACCAGCCTGGGCTACAAAGTGAGCTCAAGGCCAGCCTGAACTGCATAGCGAGACCCTATCTCAAAAAGACAAACAACAAAAACAATAACAAAAAAAACAAATAGGTATTTGGTCCCAAGCATGGGAAAAAAATTGGTATTTGTCTCTCCTGTCCCATTCTGGCCATAAAAGATGGGTAGTTTCTTTCTCCTTCTTTCCGTGGTCTGGTTAACCCATGAACACATCCTACGTGTCACTTTTACTATCTTTCTTTTTTTTTCAGGGCTGGGATTGAAAGCCAGGGCCTCAGGTCATGTGAGGCAAGCACTCATCACTGAGCTACACTCCTTCATGTTTTTATTAAAATTTTATTTTGAGATAGGGTCCTGCTGAGTTCCCCAGGCTGGCTTCAAACTTGCAATCACGCTGCCTCAGCCTCCTGAGTAGGTGGAATGTCAGGCATGCGCCACTGCACCTGGAAAGAGCTGTCCTTTTATAGACTGGGAAGCCAGGCCAAGGCAGCCCTTGTTCACCTCCCTCACCTCCCTTCACCTGCCTACTCAGACTGCAGCATGGACTAGAAATCACCTTGTGAGACTGTGCTGCCTGGGGTGCAGGACACTGGCAGGACTGGCCCACAGTTTGGGATGCTGCAGTCCCTGGTGTGTTGCCCCAGGCCTTGGGCCTCATTGCAGAAGTGTGAGTTGGCACCAACACAGACCTCAACAGCCGTGCCCCTTAGGCCACACCCCCAGTGACCTAAATGCCTCCCACTATGCTCCGCCTCTTAAAGGTCCCACTACCTCCCAATAGGGCTGAGCTAGAGACATTTTTAACACATGGCACTTGGTAGAATGTTCAGGTCCAAACCCTGGCAATGATGTCTCTGCTGTGCTGTCCTATCCACCTTGTCTCCATTTCTTTTCCTTCTTCGTGACCTCATATCTTTCTTCTGAATGAGAGAGCCAGGAGATCAGGCCTTCTGAGAGTTCTAGTGTGGATACCAGCGTCGAAAGGAGGGAGGACATATTTCTGGCTGTTTAGCTATCCGTAGCAGAGACAGGACTTGCCCCCGGCAGCTAGCTGCCCCGCCCCCTGCAGCAGCACCCCCGATTTTCAGCTGAGCACGTCTGGCCTTCAGAGGGCTCAGTGACACTGCCTGAACCGCGTGCCCCAGCCAGGTGGGTGGGAAGAAATGGAGGACAGGGATCTGGAGGGAGCGTCTGTGCCTGCCCTCTCGGTGCCACCCAGCCAGCCGTGAAGTGTGCACTCAGACAGGTCATTAGGGTGTGGCCCCGTGCCTGCATTCAGGGGGCTTTGTCAGAAGAGGGACAGAGGTTAGAGGGCACAGGGGCATGCATGTGCCTGCCCTGTCCTTCCCTGTGACATGCTGTGCCGCCTGAGGCCTCTGCCAAGGAGGCCATCACCAGGCGTAGGCCTTCAGCCCGGATCCCCAGAACTGCGGTCCTCAAAACTCTTTCCTTTACAAGTCACCCAGCCTCAGGCACTGTTCTAGTAGCGGTAAACTCGCTGATACACAAACCTCAACTCCCACCAGGGAGGACGCAGGGTCTGCATTTGCCACCCTTCCGTCTTTATCTTTTGTGTCCCTTCGTTTGGCTGCATCTGATTTGTGCCCTTATATAATGAAGCCATGACTCCTCTCTCTGTCTCTGTCTCTCTGTCTCTCTCTCTGTCTGTTTTTGTCTCTCTCTTGTTACTGGTGTTCAAACCCAGGCTACTCTACCACTGAGCTACATCTCTAGCTCATTGTATTTTATTTTATTTCATTTCACTTTGATGCAGGATCTCACTAAATCACTCAGGTGGGACTTGAACTTGAGATCTTTCTGCTTCAGCCTCCCTCAGTGCTGTGTGCCTCACTGTGCCCAAGTATGAAGCTTTTTTTTTTTTTTTTTGTCTTTTTGAGACAGGATCTCACTATGTAGTTCAGGCTGGCCTTGAGCTCACTTTGTAGCCCAGGCTGGTCTTGAACTTACAAAGTTCGAGACCAGCCTGACAAAACTGTTGTTTGGAGTACAGAAATATCCTAAGTTCTGTGAATCATTGCTACTTAATTATTCAACCTGAGGAAGCGATGGGAGCCCTGAGTTTGGGGACAGCTGGTCGGAATGTGGACAGCTGAGGAGCCCGAAGTGCATGACTGTGTCTGAGGTGAGGGCAGTGTGGTTGGCAGCTGTGCCCTTGACACTTGGGATCTGCCATGGATCCAAGTCAGGCTCTGGGCTGTGCAGGAGGACAGATCTCTGTCTTTCCAACAGGACCCCAGCAGGAAACAAGGTGTAATTAGCTGTCTGTCAGCGCTCACACCGGGAGCAGCAGAGCCCAGGGTGCAAGGATCGCGTCTCATTCACCTTTGCAGGGAGCACAGGCCTGAACAACTGTGAGTGGATTCTTAGAGGTGGCCAGCACAGGGTGGCAGGGTGGCTGGTCTGATCTCTGTGACATCCTATGTGAATATTTACTGGCTGCCACCACTGAACTAGACATGGAGCGTAAAAGACAGGACTGAGCTGGATATAGTGGCACAGGTCTGTCGTGGCACTCAAGGAGGCTGAGGCAGGAAGGTTGCAAATTTGAGCCCAGCCAAGGCAACTTAGTGACTTTGAGGCCCTGTCTCAACAAATAAAGAATGGCTGGGGATGGCGCTCTGTGCGAAAGCCCTGGGTTCAATTCCCAGTAAAATACAGACACACACACACATGACCATACAACCTTGGAAATGGTGTGTGTGTGTGTGTGTGTGCGCATGTGGGCTGGGGTGGAGACCATGAGACCAGGCCTACAGGCTGACAGCAGGCTGGAGAGGAGCGGACGGTGGGGGCAGAACGACTTGCCTTGGGCAGGCCGGGTTGAGGGTGCATGAGCCACCACATTTAGGGACACATGGGAGGTGGGGAGAGCTGCAGGTTGGGTGACGGGGTGCTCTATTCAAAGTGGCTGATTTGAGGTGACCGTGGACACCCAGGGTTGACTTTTTTTCTTACACCAGAGGCCTCAAAAACCAGTATCTGGGTCCCTTTGTTTTTCCTGTTCTTGGAAGGTGATTCTAAATATATCGGAACCTCTCCCGCAGTCACACTTCACCCGGACCCCGAACTCCCTCTGCCCACTGCATCCCATCAGGCGCCTCGGGCATTTCAGTGTCCTCTGAACCTGTTTTCTCCACTGAGGAACTATTCCCAAGAGAGAGCACGATTTCATTTGTCGGCAGCTGAGGAGGGAGATGGGGCTTGCCCGAGCTAATGAAGAATCAATGCCTCGTAATTGCTGATGAAACGAGCCTGGCTCTCCCACAGGGCTATTAGCTAGCTGGCTGGCCCTCAAGTGTCCATAAATTTAATTATAGCCCCTCAATAAACACCTGGCACCACCATCACCCTATGGTGTCTCTCTGGGGAGACGCAAAGAGGGTCTGTATGTGTGAGGTGTGTTGGTGTATTGACTGGTGTACTGGCTTAGTCTTTGATGTCTTTATTGATTCAACAAGCAGATATTGAACCCCTCCTGGTGCCAAGCGTCAGACTGGGCACTGGAGACAGAGCAGGGAGCTCACAGAGCCACGGGGACCAGACACATGTGCATGCTGGGAACTCACACCAGAGCCCTGATAGCCCAGGTGTGTGGGAATGTAAATACCACACTCAGCTCTGGGGGTGAAGAGCTGCCTCGGACAGAAAGATGCTCAGGCAAGAAGGCAGTCAGCCCGGTGGAGCTCAGAGTGGGAGGGGACAGTGCCTTCCTAGCCGAGATGACAGCAAGGCAGAGGCCAGGAAGCTGCGAGGAATCCCACGTGGTGTTGGTGACTTGATTCGGATGTCACAGAGGGCGCGGATGGACAAGTTCACACTTGTCCTGTGGGGGGCTGTGGGGCCAATGGATGAGGGGAACACAAAAGTCATTTCTGGAACTTTTATTGAAGTGTCTTCAGCACCTGGGCTGGGGAGGGGGTTTCAAATGCCATTTTCCCCACTGATTCCCCTGGATGGTTCTGGGGCAGTTAAGGGTCTTGGGTTTAAAGCTGGATGTGTGTGTGGGGTAGTGGGCTCCCGCACACTTAGGCAAGTGCCTGATACTGAGCTGTAGCCCAGCCTGAGTCAGATCTGACGTGTGGCATAAAGGTGTGGGTGCACACCCTTGTTCACTTCCAGCCAGTCCCATGCCCGAGCCCCATGGAGTCAGCCAGCTGTGGCGGGGCGATTGCACCCCGAATCCCCCATGTCCACCCCTCCCCCGTCGGCTTGTCCACCGCTGGTGACGGACGCCGGGAGCCCGTGCTATGAGGCCGGCTGTGACTTGTTGTCGTACTACATCAGAACAACAAAATCACTAGTCTTCCACACAGCGCTGGACCACAACCACGCCAGTCGTCTTCCTTGGCTCCAGCCCCACGTCTGAGACCCTGGTCCGGCTCTTCCCCTCACCTGAGTCGAGGCGGACGTATGGACTTCCTGCCTCTGTACTGCTTCCTGTTTCCCGTTCCTGGGGCCCCTGGAGAGAGGCAGGGTGAGACCCCCACGGAGCCAGCTCCCACCCAGGCACATCGGAAATGTGGGACGTGGAGTTGGACGGATGTGAGGTTGAGTTTCAAGCTCCTGTTGGGCTGAAGGCCCTCGGGAGCTCTCCTGCCCTCTCGGGGGCCTCAGCTCCTCCAGCTGTCATCCGGTGTAGTAAAACCCCTGTGACAGAGTTGGGGACAGCGTGGTGTAATGTGCGTGCAACTGTTGGTACGGTGCTCGGCACTGAAGCCCGGAAAGGGCACAGTAACGTCCACCCGTTTCCCCAACCGGACTTTTTACCTGTTAGGAATCACACACTTCACGATATCATCTCCTTCTCTGGAAAGTAATTCATTTTCTAAACCCCTTAACGAGGGAGCGAATCTCCAGAAACATCAGGCAGCTCAGCGCATCTTCTCAGCACAAAGTCGTGGGGGAAAGGCTGCGCCTTCGCGAGGGCGCTGTCCACAGTCCGGGTGGGATGGAACCCGCAGGGCCCGGGAGCTGTCCGCAGCCCCGGTGCTGAAAGGGACCGCGGCTCCCCGCGCGGACCCCGAGAGGCGCTGTCCAGAGTCTCGGTGCTGAATCGCTGGGCCGTTTCCTCCCGCGGTGGGCGGAGAGCTGTCCTCAGCCTCGGTGCACCAGAAAACTTGCCTCGCTTTTTCCTCCTTTTCCTCCCTGTCTTCTTTCACACCCTCGGTCTCTGTTCTCCCGACTCTTTGGAATCCCCTCATTTCTCTCCCTGCGATCCCGGTAGCTCCAGAATGGCAAACCCGGCAGGCACCACGCGCGCACACACATACACAAGCACAGATATTAAAACTAGGATTCCTACCTGCTCCCCACACCCATGGCCTGTTCCCGTCATTTGCCTCCAGGTAGCCAGTCCGGGTGGTGTTGGCTTCGAGACCTTCAAAATTCGCCGCCTGTGTCGCTTTCTGGGAAGTTGTACAGGTGTTAACCTGCAAACCCGCCCCATCCCGGGTTCCGGGAGCCCCAAGCCACCCCTCCCCCGCGCAGCTGCTTCGGCCCTCCCCTGAGCACATCACCTGTTCCCAGTCTTGTCGGTAGATGCAGGTGTCTATTGGCTGCAGAAGCCCGGACGACCTGTGCTTTTATAGGCTTCTGAGAAGGCGGGGCGCCGGGAACCCTGGGTGGGGCTTAGGCAACCGACCAATGAAATTCCTCCTCGAATGAAGCTCCAAGGATTACCTCATAGGTTGTGGCCTCGGCTTCAGAATAAAAGTCTGGCACGGGCCCAGCAACTAATTTCTCTTAGTTCATTGAAAAGAAAGATGTGTGCTAATATTGTTTGGACAATTAAATGCCGATATCTTGTACTCTGAGTAAGTAATTTAAAGATAACAGTACGCAATGTATTAACTATTGTTACCCTCCTATTATCTGGTTTTGAATTTTTTTCTCTTTAAAATAAAATTAAAAAAAAAATAAAATCCGGATGGAAACCAGGTGCACACGTGTAATGCACTCGGTGGGCTGAGGCAGAAGGATTGCTGTGAGTTTGAGGCCAGCCTGGGCTACACAGGGAGTTCAAGACAACCGTGAACTACACAGAGAGATCCTGTCTCAAAAAAAAAAAAAAAAAAAAAAAAAAAAAAGCCCAGCCTGGGTAATTTAGAAATTTAGCCAGCACCCTGCCCCAAATAAAAAATAAAAATGGCTGGAAATGTAGCTCAGTGTGAAGGCCCCGGGTTCAGTCTCTAGTGCTAAACAATAACAAAACAACAGCCAAAAAATCCAAACAAAAAAACTAGAACGAAGTGTTGGTGTATTCGATGATAGAAAGATTTCTGTCCCGTCTTGTGCTGTCTGCATCTGAAAGTCCCCTGAAGGAAGTTGCTCATTTCATGGAAATGGAGCCTGTAAATGAATCCTGCATTTCATCCCTGGAACCTGGAGCTTCCAGGAAGTCACTCGTGTATCAACAATGGTATCCAAAACCAAGGTGCAGTGATCCAGATAAACATGCCCCCAAGGCTCCAAGAGAGCTGCTATTCCCAGGTGGTGAGACCTTTTCGAGGTGGGGCCTGGTGGGAGGTTCTTAGGTCACTGAATACTGAACCAAGGGGATTAGGGGACCCCAGGTCCTTCCCTCCTGTCTGCTTCTTGGCCATGAGTGAGTGATTTTGGTTTGCCTCATGCTCCTTGTCATGACCGGTGGCCTTGTGACAGGTGACCTAGTCCCAAAGCAATGTGGTGAACAGACCCTGAACAGGAGTCTTCATAGTTGTGAACCAAACCAAACCTATCTCCTTTATAAGCTGATTGCCTCAGGCATTTGTTATAGTAATGGAAGGCTGCATTTACTATAAATGACTCCAGAGGGCTGACTCCAGAGGCAGGCTGAGAAAAAAGTCCAGCCAAAACCATGGGCCCTCCCAGCACTCTGGAAGGTTGAGGCAGGAGAATCCCATGTTTGATCCCAGCCTGGGAAACTTAGTGACTTAATGAGACTCAAAATAAAAACTAAGAAAGGGGTAGCACCTTTTTTATATTGAGAAAAGATCAAACCCACAGGAAAGCTGCACATATAATCCAAGTGAATAAATTCCCATAGCATTTTTACCTACATCCATTCCACCATGGTCAACATCTTCCCCACTTCCTTTCTACGTAGACCTCTGCCTCTATCTCTCTCCCAGCCGTGCAAACCACAGACACATTGTCTTTTTTTTTTTGGTCTTTTTGAGACAGGGTCTCACTATGCAGTTCAGGCTGGCCTGGAGCTCCTTTGTAGCCCAGGCTGGCCTCAAACTCGCAAGAATCCTCCTGCCTCAGCCTCCCAAGTGCTGGGATTACAGGCTTGCGCCACCACGCCCGGCTTTTTGTCCTTTTTTTCCTAAATATGTCAGCCTAGATCCCTAACATCAAGCACAAGTTCTTGTGTAACCACAACACAGCGACCCCAATCAAGATATTAAAACGGTCACAATACCACTGACTACTGTAATCCATAGTTCATGTTTTCTTTTTCTTTTTTTCCTTTTTGAGACAGGGTCTCACTATGAAGTTCAGGCTGGCCTTGAGCCCACTTTGTAGCTTAGGCTGGCCTTGAACTTGGAGTGATCCTCCTGCTTCAGCTTCCCAAGTGCTGGGATTACAGGCATGTGCCACCATATTTTATTTTCACCAGTTGTCCCAGAAATTTTTTTGAGACAGGCTGTTGCTCTGTAGCCCAGGCTGGCCTTGAATTTATGATGCTCTTCCTGTCTCAACCTCCCAAGAGCTGGGATTACAGGTGTGTGTACCACGCCCAGCTATTCTCATTTTAGCATAGGGTATTGCTAAATCTCACCCCTGCCTCAGGCTCCTAAGTAGCTGGGTTTACAGGGATGTGCCACCATTCCCATATTTTTTAAAAATCTTTTAAGAATCTTTGGGCTAGGGATATAGTTCAGTGGTACAGCACCTGCCTGGAAAGCACAAGGTCCCAAGTTCAATTCCTGGTACAAAAACAAAAAACCAAAAAAACAAAAACCCAACTTTTTTTTTTTTTAAGGAACAACCAAAGCTTTATTAAGCTGGCTTATGGACAGTCTCTAATCAGGAGTCAGAGAAGATGTCTGCCCCAAAAGAATTCTTTTTAGCAGGGTTAAGTGCACATGCCTGTAATTCCAGCACTCAGGAGGCTGAGGCAGGAGGATTGCCACAAGTTTGAGCACAGCCTTGGCTATACATAGTGAGTTCAAGGGCAGCCTGGACTACATAGTGAGTCTCCAAAAAAATTTTTTTTTAAAACCAGGTATATTGGGGCTGGGGATTTAGCTCAGTGGCAAAAGCGCCTGCCTGGCATGCGCAAGGTCGTGAGTTCGGTTCCCGGTACCGGAGAAAAACCAAAAAAAAAAAAAAAAAAAAAAAACAGGTATATTGAGATACAATTTGCATACAATGACATTTACATTTTAAGCACACAACTCTATAAGTGTCAACCAATATATAGTCACATATGACCACCAAAGGTAGGAAGTGCATCCCCTCCCCGAAGGCTCCCCTGTGTCTTTTGTATCCTCTGCCTTCCCCCACCCCAACCTCTAGCAGCTGTGATCTCACCCGCATCTGTGCAGCTCACCTTTTCTGGAACATCCCTTAAAAGCAGCCGCAAGGACTGTCTGAGACTCACCCTCATTCCCGTGTGTGTCCTGCACTGCTCCTCTTTATTATTAAGTGATATTCATGGTGAGGATGGACCGCACTGTGCTCAGCCACTCCTCTGACACTGGCCCCAAGGACACTGTGCTCTCAGATGTGCCCAGGCTTCAGAGATGATGTGATAAGCTGCGATGAATCTTCCCACACAGGCTCGTGCGGGGGAAACATTCTTGGTTCTTTAGGTAAATACTTGAGAGTGAATGGCTGCGCCTGTGGTGACTGTGATTTGAACATTATTAAAAAATTGCTAGTCCCAGCACTCTGAAAGGCTGAGGCAGGAGGGTTGAAAGTTGGAGCCCAGCCTGGGCAAGATAAAGACTTAGCAAGACCCAGTCTCAAAATATAAACACCAAAAAGGGCTGGCATGTAGTTCAGTGGGAGCCACTTGGTTCAATTCCCAGTATTAAAAACAAACAAACAAACAAAACCCACTGAAACCCGCCCAGCCAAGCTTCTCCCCTAATATGGCTGTAATACTTTGCATTCCCATGAGGGTCAAGTCGGCATTCCAATTGCTCCAAACCCTTGTTAGCAGTTACTGCTGTCACTGGGTCTATTTTAAGCCTCATGCTAAAGCACTTGGTATGTAAGTTGGCAATGTATATGTGCCTAGTGAAATATACTCTTTTTTTCTTTTTCCAGTACTGAGGGTTGAATCCAGGGCCTTTGCACTGAGCTACATCTGCATCCCTTTTTCAATTTTTTATTTTGAGACAGAGTCTCACTGAATCCTTAAATTGCCCAGGTTCAGCTTGAACTTGTGATCCTCCTGCCTCAGCCTCCCAGGGTTGAGGCTGCTGTGTACACCACATTCTACCAAAACATGCTCTTTTTTTGGTTTTGTTTTGTTTTGTTTGAGAAAGGGTCTCACTATGTAGTCAAGGCTGGCCTGGAACTCACTGTGTAGCCCAGACTGACCTTGAACTTGTGACAATCCTCCTGTCTCAGCCTCTTTAATGCTGGGATTATAGGTGTGCACTACCATGCTGGCCCAGAATATGCTCTTTTTTACTTAATAGTATGTTGAGGAGAACAAGTCATAATTCCCAACAAAATGTCTAGTTTGCCAGGTGTGGTGGTACACACCTGTGATCCCTGCACTTAAAAAGCTGAGGCAGGAAGATTGTCACAAGTTCGAGGCCAGCCTAGGGCACACAGTAAGTTTAGGGCCAGCTTGGACTACAAAGCAAGACCACACACACACACACCCAAAAGGAAAGGAAAGGAAGGAAAAACTAATTATTGCTAAAAAATGAGTGAACAAAATTGATGGAGGTGGCAAAGTGCATTGTGGGAACTCAGAGGAGTTACCTGATGCAGTTCAGGTGGAGGAAGGAGTTATAAATCAAGGCGGGCTTCCTGGGGGGAGGCATCACTTTTGACACTGAGACTCAAAGTAGAGAAAGTAAAGTTCCAGACAGCATACTCCTGGCACGTGGACCAGCATGTGCATAGGCCCGGGAGACGCTCTGAACTTGAGACACTTGGACGGGTCAGGAGCAGCCAGTCTGTCCTCTCTGCCACCCCAGCCCTTCCACCTGCCTTTGGATGTCGTAGGCCCACTGTCCCAGAAGTGGCACCTTTCCTTGGCAAACTGGCCCCTTAAGGGGCTCTATCCGGCCTTCTCCAAGGATCCGGCTGCTTTTCAGCTCACTTCCTGTGTGACCCAGGGACTAATTCAGCCTCCGCCCTCGCTGCCCACCGGGAACCCTGCTTCCTGGAGAGGGCCCTTTGTCCTGCTCTCTCCCTCTCTGGGACCCCAAACCCTGCCTCATTTGCCTGGGCTGCAGGAGCAAGACAGGTGCAGCAGGCGGGGTGAATGTGGCGCATTTGGAAAATGTCCCCGGGAGACAGGGCCTGGTTATCTCCATGGAGGAAAAGCACATGAGGAGTTAGTTAACAGCTCGCCCTGGCAGGAACATGAAAGGGGTCCCGGAAGAAGAGCGTGGGTGCTGCTCCCTCCCCTGCCTTTTACACACAGGCACACATGCTCCCACTGAGACCTCGCTCCGACCCCGGGGAGCATTTGCATGTAGGACCACACAGATGGTGGCCTCAGCCCGCCTGCTGTTCCCTCCAGTAGCGACAATTTCTGAAGCTCCAAGGATTAAGGGAACAGTGCTTCTCTGGGCGACATCTGCCTGGGCCCGGAAACCCGAGCCTGCAGCCAAGGCTGCGAGATTAGCAGCGGCCTCACCTGGGAGGCAGAGCGTACAAACAGGACCACACGCAGGTCACCCTTCCCCAGGCCACCGGGAGCCCCCACTGAGGGCCTCAGGTCTCCAGGCCTGAGTGAGGGTCACCCCCAAGCTCCAAGTGCTTTGAACACATCAGACCTACAAGTGAGGGGAGACTCCGGCTCCACGCAGCCTGGAGCAACTCTGATAGGAGTTGGTGACCCTGGGCATCTGCAGCATGCTGGCCACTGTGACAAGTGTTTTATAGACAGTGACAATAAGTAAGGCTCATTTTTCTATTATTCACCATGTGACAAGAGTTTTGTTTTTCACAGAAGGGCAGAGATCTTGGCTCACTCCCTCTTTCTGTACTGCTGAGGACTGAACCTAGGGCCTTTGCACTGAGTTTCATTTCCAGCCCTTTTTATTTCTTATTTTGAGGCAGGGTCACCAAATCACTAATTTGCCCATGCTGGGTGTTGGAATTACAGGCATGAGCAACCACGCCTGGCTGTACACCTTACTTTCTTGTCAATTCAGCACTCACAAATATTGAGCCACCAACTGAGATATGTGCATGATACTGTGAGTACCAGGTCTGAACCTTCCAGAGCTTTCTAGAACCTTCTAGAACCTTCCAGAACTTTCCAGATTTCTGGTTCCTCCATCTTCCACCCTCATCCTCCAGGGACCCAAGGCATGGAGTTTTGTTCTGGCTTGAATGATGGGGAAAGACAAGCATACAGAGGACAAATTGCTAACACTCTATGGTCACACTGAGGGAGAGAGTTGGCTGTGGCCAGGGGTGGTGGGTCCCCCACACATAGGGTTGACTTCCTGAGTGGCCCTTCTCCTGGTACTTGCTTCCTTCCGGAGCCGATCTGCTGGCTTTCCTGTTGGTTCTGTGACCTTCACAACATCCTCTCAGTTAATCTCCTTTCTGCGTAAAACCATCCACCATTTATTGAAAACCTGCTGGATTGTGGTTCCATTGTGTCTCTTCCTCACATTTACTGCCCAAGATCAGAGGCTGGAGCATGAGTAGAGGGGCTGAGATTTTGCCCAGACTCACACAGCAGGGGAGGGGAGAGGGCTGCCATTTAAAGAAAAATCCCCGCTTTTAGCCTAATTCTGGGCTTGTTATCTGTGCAGAGTGGGAAGAGCCCTCAGCCTCTAAAAGGTTTCCTCCCCGCCCCGAGTCCTGGGATGGCCTCCAGCCATGGCCGCCTACTCCCTTCTCCACTTCCCGCAGTGCCTCAGGAGCACAGAGTGACAAAACCCCAAGCGTGGCCTTCCCCTGACCGCCCATCCTCCTAGTGTGGTGGGGGAGGGACAGGAGCAGATCCTTCTGTCAGCCACAAAGACAGGGCAAGGGCAGACTCAGTGGGCAAAGAAAATAATGATAGATAGGGTCTGACTTTTCCATTTGGCTGGTTTTTTGAGACAGGGTCTCACTATGTAGCACAAGCTGGCCTTGAACTCACTATGTAGTCGAGGTTGGCCTCAAACTCAAGGTAAATCCTCCTGCCTCAGCCTCCCAAGTGCCGGGGTAACAGGCATGTGCCATCATGCCCAGCAGACTTTGCTCTTAAAGCCTGTGTTCCCCAGAGTGTGGTTGAGAATTCAGACCTACAGAGGAGCCTGGTACACAGTAGGTGCTCAGTTAATAGCCATCAGTGAAAGAAGGAACAAAGCAAGGAACTAGGAGAGATTTGAGAAAGCAACCAGGCCAGGGCAAGGGAAAAAAACTACAAATGCCTGCAGCAGCTTTTCATGTGAGAGCCCCAAGTTTGAGCTCATTTTTAAAAGTAAATCTACAAGGAAACAAATCTCATTTGTGGCCAATTCTGCAGGATCTCTTTATCCCCAGCCCTTGCCTTTAATCTCTGGAGAAAAAAAGAAAGAAAAAGCCCTGGAAATTCAGCCTTACTAAGTGACTCTTGGAAGGTGTCACAGTTCCTAATGAGCTAGCCACACAGTGACCATTAGCTGCTGTTTATTGAGTGCTTACTGTATGCTTTGGATATATTCTATCAATAAATAAGCCTGGTTTGAAGAAAATATCATGATTTCTCTATTTGTTTATTTATCTACTTACTTGTGGTACTGGAGACTGAGCCCAGGGAACACTGAGCTACATCCCCAGGCATTTATTTATTTATAGTTTGAGATAGGGTCTCTCACAGTTACCAAATCTGGTCTTGAATTTATGATCCTCCTGCCTCAGCCTTCTGAGTAACCTTCTTGTACTACTCTGTCTTGCTTGACTGTAACTGATGAGGAATCAGGGGCTCGGGGAGGTTAAGAAACTCACCGAGACCCGTAAAGTACAGAAATTGGAGGAATGAGATTTGAACCCTCTCATCAAGGGCTGCGTCTTTTTTTTTTTTTTTTTGTCTTTTTGAGACAGGGTCTCACTATGCAGTTAGGCTGGCCTTGTGTTCACTTTATAGCCCAGGCTGGTCTCGAACTCCCAATGATCCTCCTGCCTCAGTCTCCTGAGTGCTGGGATTACAGGCCTGCGCCACCATGCCCTGCTCTAGCACTGTGTCTTTTCATACATTCCCTTCCAGAGTTAAAATGTTCATATTTATTGTGCAGGAGGAAACCGAAACACATCTCCATGGGGAGATTTATTCGATAATAGCCAACAGTAACTGAACAGTACCTATAAGGCCCGTTTTAAGAATCAGATCTAATCTCAACACTCTTGGAGGCTGAAACAGGAGGATCTCAAGTTCTTGTTCAGCCTGGACAGTTTAGCAAGACTCAAAAGCAGGTGGGGGTGGGGATATGGCACAGTAAAAAGGCCCTTAATTTAATCCCCATTATCGCAAACAAAAAATAAATCTGTTCCCTGTTTCCTAAAATCCAGTTTCACACAAACTGGGCTGTGGCGTGGAAGTCTAGCTTCCCAACCCGCCCTACTCAGCTGCCCCTCTCCCCGCACCCGAGCCCCCAGCTCCCAACCCCCAGCCCGCTCCGCGAAGTGCTGAGTTCCCACCGCAATTACGGTAATTAGCCCGCGCCGCAAAGGGAGGGAGGGAACTAGCGAAGAGGCAGGAGGCGGACTTTGGCCCGGGCGACCTGCTTCCCCGCGGGCCTCCTGATTGGTCCGCCCTGGACACGTGACGCGCGCTGCGGACTTGTTGCTGGGCATCCCAGTGTTGCCAGGGCAACGCCCACCGCACGCTCAGTGCGTGGAGTACCAGACAGAAGTGGATGCGCCGAGGGTCTCAGGCTCGGGGGGAGGCGTAGAGGGGGGACTGGGAGGGCCAGGCGAGCGCTGTCGCCTTCCCTTCAGCTCCCGAAAGCCCGAACCCCCCCAGCCCAGAGCCCAGAGCCGCCTGCGAACAGGACCTCACATCCACGTGGGCGAACAGCAAGATCAGAGGCACCAATAGGCACGGGGGAACACTGTTCAGAGTGGGATGGCGTCAGACCAGTCTCTGTCCCTCAAATCAACCTGTTCATCAGGACAGCCCTTGTACCTGACCCCCACACTGTGCAGAGTCTGGGCTGGGCACATCAGATTTCATTTTGACATGACAGTGAAGCAGGCATTGCTGATATTCCCATGCTGCAGATGGGGCAACTGAGGGTACTCTACCCTCCAGGAGCGTCTACTAACGTCCACATACCTATCACCTTATGAAACGTCTTCCAATAAAAACGTCTAATAATAAAATTAGTAGCCAGGCATGGTGGTGCCTGCCTTTGGTCTCAATGCTCCAGGAGGCTGAGGCAGGAAGATCACCCAGCCTGGGCAACTTAGTAACTTAGTAAGACCCTGGCTATAAATAAATAAATAAAAAGGGCTTGGGATGCAACTTAGTGTGAAGGCTTTGGGTTCATTCCCTCATATTGGAAGAAAAAAAAAGTCACAATGTTTTATAACCTAACCATGGAAACGACATCACCTCATTATTATTTCTTTATTGTAATACAGTATGTATAACAAAATTTGCCATTTTAACTGTATTGTTCGGTGGCACTCAGCACAATTCTCAGAAGAAACTACTCATTAAGGAAAACCTCCAGGACCCCTGCTTTCCTCCACCCACTGGGAACCCCAAATCTACTGTTCCCTTCTACGATTTGCCTGTTGTAGCTAAGTGCCATCGTACAAGAACTGTCATTTTGTGTTGGACTCTTTTGCTGAACATAATGTCCACAAGCTTCATCCACAGTATAGCATGAATCTGAATGCCGTTCTTTTTTCTGAACCTGGGGGTCCCTCACCTGTCATCCCAGCCTCTTGGGAGGCTGAAGCAGGAGGATCCCGAGTTTGAGCCAGCCTGGGCAACATAGCTTGACTTTGTCTCAAAATAAAAATAAAAAGGGCTGAGGATGTAGGGTGAGGCTCGGTGGTAGAGCGCTGCTGCTGGTGTGGAAGAGTGTTTGAGGAGAGAACGGTTACTTCAGGAAGACAGGCTGGCTTCAGAACAGGAAGTGGGGTTCAGGCTGAGGCATGAAAGATGAGAATGAGCCAGGCACCTGGTAGTTTGGGAGAAGGGAAGCCTAAAAGTAGGAAGGCATGGATGGATTTGGGGAGCAGGGCTGCCAATGCAGGGAGCCCCGAGGGGCTGTTAGGTGCTGGCCATGGCATGGTGGAGGTGCTAATCTGCCCAGATATTTTCCAGTTGTTCTAGAAGCTGACACAAGCCAGGCATGGTGGTGTACGCCTGTAATCCCAGCACTCGGGAGGCTGAGGCAGGAGGATCGTTGTGAGTTTGAGACCAGCCTGGGCTACAAAGTGAGCTCAAGGCCAGCCTGAACTGCATAGTGAGACCCTGTCTCAAAAAGACAAAAAAAAAAAAGAAGAAGAAGCTGATGCAGGTAGTGAGGAAGGGAGAATCAGGTGCGTTTTTAGATTTGTGTAAAACATATATAACATGCCGAGTGTGGTGGCACACACCTGTGATTCCAGCACTAGGGAGGCTGACACAGAAGAATCACCGTGAGTTCAAGGTGAGCTTCGGTTACACAGCATGATTCTGTCTTTCAAAACAAAACATATAAAATGAACCATATTCCGGGTATAGCTCAGTGTTATGAGATATATTCATTTCTTTCTTACACTACCTCAGGCAGATCTTCATGTTGCAAATCAGAGCCTCTGTGCACATTTCTTTTTCTCTATCTTCTTTCTTTCTTTTTTTTTTTTTTGTGGAGATTGAACCCACAACCTTCATACTGAGCTACACCCCTAATCCATTTTAATTTAATTTAATTTAATTTAATTTAATTTAATTTTGAGGCAGGGTCTAGCCAGTTGCTAAATTTCCCTAACTAGGAAGCTGGTGACCCTCCTGCCTCAGCCTCCCAGAGTGCTGGGTTTACAGCATGCACTGCCATGCCCGCCTTCATTTGTATTTAGAAAAGAATGTCACCGGTTGTAAGAACAGTCCCGTGACCCCTTGGCTACCCGTGCCCCTGTTTCCTAGGTGGTACCATTTTAATAAATGCACTTTGTTTTGATTAATGAGCAGGTTAGGGCCTCGGCGGCTCTGGGCCCCAAGCTGTTCCGCTGCATAATCGAGATGCAGCAAATGCATGAAATTTCGTGCTGGTGCTATGTTACCGCCCGATCCACAATCCATATTCAAACGTGCCCACCTGTGCCCGTCTCATTTGTCCCAGCCCTTTCTTTGGTGATCTGGGATTCAGCGAGGGTCACGTCCCTGTCTGGACCGTCCTAAGACTTTATCTCCGGCGACCCCAAAGAGAAGCCCTGCAGCTCTTCCCTGGGGTCTTGCGGTGTGAGTTGTATCCGGTCGTCTCGCATCGGAGTCACTTACTCAGCAAGCGCGTATCGAGTGCCCGCTGCCTGCCAGGCGCTGAGGTCACAGCACCAAACGAGGGAGGACCCTGTCCCGTCTTCCTGGGCCTGGGTGGGGTGTACGGGTGCGGGGTCACTGTGGTATTTTCAGCCCTTCGGCTGTACATCCGGGTTCTCCCGTTCGCTGGCTGTGTCACCTTAGTCAGAAGCCTCGCTTCTCCCAGCCTCGGTCTCCTTGCCTGGAAGCCGGTCATGTGGACCCCGCGAGCCGCACACACTGATTCAGATACGCACAGCGCACACTCAGGAGCACTGTTATTCTGTGACCCTGGCTCGGAGTCTCAGCCCAGCTCTGTGCACCGTGGGGCCGATTGGGCGCGCTCTGCGGGGCACCGAGCGGCATCTGTGGCCCCTACCCACTCCGTGCTAGCAGCTCCTCAGTGTGACAGCCACATGGGTCTCCACCTTCACCCAGGGTCTCCTGAGGGGACGCAGAAGAACCCCTGGGTGAGGCCCACTGATCTGAGATGACTAAAGCATGACACCATTCGCTGAGGGACGTGGTGTGCCTGTCCTAACTCTCTAGGAGGCTGAGGCAGGGGGAATCTCAGGTTTGAGCCCAGCCTGGGCCACTTAGAGACACGGAAAGATCCTATCTCCAAATAAAAAATGAGAAAGACCTGGGGATGTAGTGCAGTGTGAAGCCGAGGGTATAGTCCCCAGTACAGGTGGGAAAGACATGCATAGAAGTAATTCAAGACCACAAATCCAGGGGACCAATCGCCCGAGCAGACAATGACCGAAGCTGCAGCTACAGCGGGCTGAGGTCGAGGCCCCACACGGGTAGATTTCCAAGCCGCGCGCAGAAACCCAGAGGCCACGCCGGCTCCTTTCCGGCCCTGGCGCTGGGGTCCGAGTGCCCCCGTCACTGCGTAGGTGAGAACGGGGCTCAGGTGTCCGTTCCGCAGCTGCCTGGCTGCTTGGCGGCGCCAAGCAGGTGTGGGCGTGGGCGGGGAAGGGCGTCCTTGCTGACTGGGGCCGCCGATAATCCCCGTGTCTCGTTTGTCCCGCGCAGATCTTCCCAGCTCACCGGGATGCCTGCTAGGGAGCCCAGGAGACAGGGTGCTGGTGTAGGTCTGAGTCTGGCATATCCCTTGAGGGGAATGGGGGCTGGCTGTGCCCTTAGGGGACAGTTGGCAATACCAGGACACAGGGGTTGTATGTGAACTTTTGGTTTGGGGTTGTCTGTAACCCAGCACTCTGGGAAACTGAGGCAGGAGGATCACTGCAAGTTCAAGGCCAGTCAGAAAATTTAGTAACTGATGGAGACCTTGTCTCAAAATAAAAATAATAGCCAGGTGCACTAGTGCACTCCTGTAACCCTAGCACTCCAGGGCTGAGGCAGAAAGGTCGCCTGGAGGTCAGACCAGCCTGGACTATGTAGTGAGACCTTATCACTACAATGAAATAAGTCACCTCTCACACCCAGCCCATGCACAGGGATATGGTGCTGACATGTTGTGTTGCTGTTTTTTTTTTTGTTTTTTTTTGAGATGGGGTCTTGCTATGTAGCCCAGGCTGGCCTCGAGTAGGTGGCAACCCTCCTGCCTCAGCCTTCTGAGTGCTGCGATGTCAGGCTTGTGCCACCACATCCAGCTTTTGTGTGTGTGTGTGCTGCTAACAATTTTTAATATTCTCACTTGACCTCTCCCTAATGGATCTTGTTCTCATTCTAAAGGACATTGCTGACACAGTGGACATAGAGCAAGTGACCAGGACAGGCTTCCCGGAAGGTGGTCTTGGAGCCGCTGCTGCTAGGGGCGAATGTGGGGTGAAGAGGGTGGGGACACGGACAAACCAGAACTCAGTGTCCCCAGGATCTGCTGCAGGAGAGGCAGGGAGGGGATGAGGTAGGCACCCCTGCGCTGGGCCTGGTGTGCCCCTTAGGGCTCCCCCCACCCCCTCTCCAACACCAGACTGAGGACGGAGCCGGTGAAGGCCTGGGCACAGCGCACTCACCTCACCTTCTGGAACGTTCAATTCCTTTTTTTCTTTTCTTTTTTCCAGCACTGAAAATTGAACCCAGGCCCTTCACACTGAGCTCCATCCATAGGCATTTTCATTTTAAATTTTTCGACAGGGTCTCGCTAAGTCACTAAGTTGCCTAGGGTGGGTTCAAACTTAGGGTCCTCCTGCCTCAGCCTCAGAGAGTACTGGAATGTACTCCTGGCTTACATGCAATATCTTTCTACATCTATGAAATCTAAAGACAGAAAAACTTACACTAAGGCAGCACATGAGAGAGAGAGAGAGAGAGAGAGAGAGAGACAATATAGACAACTTCTTCTCAAAACCATGGTGACCAGAGTGCCTGGGGTGGAGACACTGACGACAGTAATAGCAATTCTCTGTGCAGATCCTTCCAGCATGTGTGGGCAGTATGTGTGTGCGTGTGTGTGCGCGCGTGTGTGTGTGTGTGTGTGTGCACACAGGCGCACGCATTTGTGTGGTGCTTCTTCTGTAGTAGAAGGGAGAGAAAGGAGGAGTCCACCGGGAGACACAGCGGAGAAGCCTTCTACGTGTGCACACGTGTGGATGTTTATGTCGCAGCTGTACTTGGCCTCGTGATATTGACTGTGTGCAGGGCATGAGGCAGGAGGCATTTCAGCTTGTACAAGCATGTGCCCACTGCTGGGTGCAATGGTGCTTGCCTGTCATCCCAGCACTCTGGAAGGCTGAGGCAGGAGGATCTCGAGGGTGAGCTCAGCCTGGGCAACTTAGAGACTTAGCGAGAACCTCTCTTAAGAGGGTTCCTGGGTTCATCGCCAGAACAAAAAAGGAAAAAGAAAAACAGAATGTGCCCACTGTGTGCGTGTCCACAAGGGTGCCTGTGTGTCTACGTGTGCTTGCGTTGGTGTTGGTGTCTGTGTGCAACTCCGTGTGTGCATGTGTGTGTGCTGTGTGTGTCAGGCATGGTGTGACCGCATGCATGCACACTTTCACGTGGTTGCTCAGGTCTGCATGCAAGACCAGGAGTGGTCTTGTGAGTGAGTGCCCGCCTGTGGGTCATGCGGTCAGCCGTGTGTGCGTATGTGTTGTGTCTTCCAGTGCACACATAAGTGTGCGTAAGTGTGTGTGACTCCTGGGATTGGAGGCAGGCGGTGTGAGTCCGTATTGTGTGCAAACATAGATCACGTGTTCATGACTACAGGAATGTGTGTGTACACTTATGGGTGTGTGTGTGTGTGTGTGTGTGAAGACAAAAGCCAGGGGCAAACTTAAAATCGAAGACCTTCAATGTTGTTGACAGTACCAATTTCTGTTTCAAATGCTCCAGAATTACCCAAAATGCTGCTTCCGGGGGAGTAGGGAAGGGTACTGGGGTTATCTGCAATAGTTTTGCAACATCTTGAAGAAGACATCATTATTTTCAAAATAAAAACCCTTTTAAAATCTGGAAATATAGCTGGGTACAGTGGTGTACACGTATTATCTCAGTGCTCCCGGAGGCTGAGGCAGGAGGATCACAAGTTCAACCCCAATCCGGGCAATTTAGCGAGTTAGTGAGACCCTGTCTCAAAACAGAACATGCAAAGGGCTTGGGATGGAGCTCAGTGTGAAGTTCCTGGGTTCCACCCCCAGGATTAGGAAAAAAAGGTATCTGGTAATGAGAACAATAAATGAGTTTGACACATTTTTGTGTCTCCTCAAAACAAGTGTGTGTGGGGTGCAAACACTGCACCCAGCCACTGATTTCTGTTTTTAATAAGATTTTAACTGAGAAGGTGGGTAGATGTGGGGGAGGGACGAGGCCCGCTCAGTGGTGCCTGGTGTCCCGCCTGTGGCTGCTCCGTGACCCCGCAGCTGGGGATCAGGACGTGCAGCAGGGTCAGGCAAGCGTGTAGGTTCCACAGGCAGAGGCAGGGACGGTTACTCAAGGAGCCAGGGAAGCCGGGAGCGGAGCAGCTAATCCCGGTGTCTGGCTGTCACCACCTGGCGGGGCAGGGTCCAAGCTATGAAGGGGGTCGGGGCGGGGGAGACGCACATGGAGATGGGGGTGAAGGAAAAGAGACCAATAAGAGGGAGACCCTAAAGCAATCAGAAACTCTGGGCATGGTGGCGAGCGCCTGTCATCCAGGCACTACAGAGGCTGAGGCAGGAAGATTGACATGAGTTCAAGGCCAGCCCAGGCTACATAGTGAGACTGTCTCAAAACAAAACAAAACTCCCTAAGGTAATCAAAACAGCCAAAAACCCAGGAAGCCACAGCGACTGAGACAGGAGGCCCCCAAGGGACAAGAGCCAGAGCCCCGGGCACTGGAGATGGGGAGTTGGAGGGGCCGAGGGATGGGACCCCACCTGTGCCCTGGCCGCAGGGGAGGATGGGTAGGGATGGAAGGGGCTGATCCCAGGCGCTCTGAACCCCAGTCTCGATGCTGGACCTGCCATGGCATGGGGTGCAGGAGGAGCAGGCTGCCCACACGAGCTGTTCAGACTTCTCCTGGGTGTCTGCTGCACCCACAGGGCTAACACTGCCCACTGTGCCATTACACAGAAACCAGGGCCACCCGGAGGGCCTCCTCGCGCTCCACACCCTCACCTGCCCAAAGGTGTCCCCAGGTCCTCCCCCCGCAGGCCACTCCACATCTATGTCCCTCCCTGTCCTTGGAGACCCAGAGCCTGGCTTTCAGTTATAGCCCTGCTACAGAACCAACCACTGCACCTTAACATTGCAAGGCAATAAGGATTCCTTCTGCTCGCGGCTCAAGTGGACCGGGAGTTTGGACAGAGCACAGGCAAGACAGTTGGTGCTGGAGTGTGGATGTTGGAGAGCCCCCAAGTCCCATGTGTCAGAAGGCTTGGTCCCCAGATTGGTGGTATTGGGAAGTGGTAGGACTTTAAGGAGGCGGGGCCTAGTGGGAGGATTTTAGGTTATTGGGGCCTGGCCTTCAAAGGGTTTTTAGGAACCCAGTGTCCTCTTCCTTCTCTGTTTTGTTTCCTGGCTATGAGGTGAGCTGTTTGTTCTCTATTCTTATTTTTGTATGTGTGTGAGTGTGTGTGTCTTTTTTGAGACAGGGTCTTGCTATGCAGTTCAAGCTGGCCTTGAGCTCACTTTGTAGCTGGTCTGAAACTCATAATGATCCTCCTGCCTCAGCCTCCTGAGTGCTAGGATTACAGGTGTGTGTCACCATGCCTGGCTGTTTTGTTTCCTTGTGGGATTTTTGTTTTATTTTTGAGACAGGGTCTCGCTGTGTAGTGCAGGTTGGCCTTGAACTCACTATGTAGCCCAGGCTGGCCTCAGACTCATGGCAATCCTCCTGCCTCAGCCTACTGAGTGCTGGGATTACAGGTCTCTACCACTACACCTGGCTTTTTGACTCAGTTTACCTCCTGTGGTTGAAGTAAAGTTTTTTCAAGTGCTCTTCTGTCTTTTCTGCTCCACATGGCTTTATTATTGCTTTTTCTGGCTTTGGTTGAGCTGTAAATCTGACATTACAGAAACTGCCTTCCTCTGCTTCATACTGAATAAAACATTTACCTGTGTAGATTTTGCTCTCCACAACAGTGAGGATTCTGTGGGCTGCAAGTGACAGAAAACCTGTCTCACACAGAAGGGCAACCATCAACCACAGCCACAACAGAAAACCCACAGCCTTTGTGGTTCACACCTGTGTGAGTCTCTTTTCTACCATGGCAACAAATACCTGAGATGATCACCTTTAAAGAAAAAAGGGAATTATGGGCATGGTAGTGCATGCCCATAATCACAGCACTCTAGAGGCTGAGGCAGGAGGATTGCTACAAGTTCCAGGCCAGCCTGGCTACATAGTGAGTGTACAGCCAGCCTGAACTACATACCAAGATCCTGTCTCAAAAAAACGAAATGAAACGAAACCAAACAAAATAAAATGAAGAAAGGGTTACTTTGGCTCACGGGCATAAAGTTTCCAGGCCTTAATTGATTGGCTCTGCTGCTTACAACAGGATCCAGGAGGAGTAACAGGATGTGTCCCACCATTGCCTTTGAGGCCACACTCCCAATAACCTAAAGACTCGTGGTAAGCTCCGCCTCTTAAAGGTCCCACCACCTCCCAATAGCAGCATCCTGGGGACATGGTGAGACAGGTGAGAAGAGCCAGCTCTCCCTTTCTTTCCTTGCCAGCTGGAGAGGGGAGTGGCTTAGCCAGCAGCTGTTGCACTCCAACCTCACCATGACTTCCCTTTGTCCCCCTCACTCCTGCACCGTGGACCAGGACAGTTTGTCTCTGTGTCCTCCCTGGCTATCTAGCCACCACTGTCAGCCTCTCCACTCCAACGTGGTGCAGCTCCACTGTCAGCCTGGTTCCCTCCTCTGCTGTGGCCACTTCGGATGCTGCTACTGCTGCCTTTTGAGGAAGGGAGGGGGCGCCATGGCCTGGCTGAGATTGGTGAGGGAGGGATCTGAGCCCACTGTTAGCAGCCCCAATCCCCAACAGCTGCCCTTCCAGAAGATTCCCTGGTTTCAGCTCCGCCTCCTCATTGGACATCACCATGACAGCTGACACCCTGCACCAATCACAGCCCTAGGTTTGGACTAACCACGGACCTGCAGCTGCTACATAAGCAGCACTCTGCACACACTTCTGGGGTCAGTCTAGGAGGGCTCCCTCCAGGGCACTGACCACTGGGCTATAGCACAGACCTATTAAAACAGACTTACTTTGGGGTCCTGTGAACCTGCTCTTGACTTATTTCTCAGGTAGTGTGAGCTCCAAAAGTCCTGTAAGTCCACTCAGGATTCTTATCCTGTGGTGTGGATAGAGCAGTGACCTCAAAAGAAAGAATAATAAAAATGAGGGACTGATAATCCTGTAGAGCTCCAGAGACCAGCCGGAAACAAAGAACAGAAGCAGAGACCAAAGCAAGCAAAGTCGACCTCTGATGTGCTTGGCGCAAACCAGCACTGGTTGGTGACGGCGGTGGTGGCCGTGGCCGGCAGCCAGGTCGACCTTTGGCATCCAGCGTTATCTGGTGGTAGCAAGCCTGCACTTTGTCAGTTCTTGCTTTGTTCGCTCTCCGACTGAACCCTTCTGCCGTGGTGTCTCTGCCTCACGTGACCTGAGGCAATGGTGTGCTAACCGTGGACTGGGTCCCTGAAACTGTGAGCCAGACTCAGCCTTTCCTCCCCAAGTTATTGTCTCAGATACTCTGTCACAGTGCCAGGAAGCTAACACACTTTATAGAAGGAAGCCCCACCTCTCCCCATGAGCAGTATCCCATCCCCTCCCCAGCCTGGCACCCGCAAGTCCCCTTTCTGTCTCTAGATTCATCTGTCCCGTGTATTTCCTGTCCACGGAGCCCACACTGTGTGTCCTTCTGTGTCTGATGTCTGTCACTGAACACAGCATCCTTCAGGTCCATCTACACTGTGTTGAATTTCATAGCCTTGCTCTTTTTCCTAGCTGCATAATATTCCAAGGTGCAGATGGACCTTTCTGTGTAAACTCTTCCATGCACTGGCAAACACTTCAGTTGGTCCCAATTTGGGGATGTTATTGAATGATCTGCATAGACATTTGTGCACTTATTTTTGTACAGATTTATGCTTTACTTTCCCTTGTGTGTAGACCCCGGGGTGGAACTGCAGATTACATGGTCACTTCATGATTACCTGCTGAAAACAGGTTTGTGTTGAGCCTCTAGCAGGATACTGCCTGTGTAGGTTGCTCCCTGTTGTCCATGAGAAGCTCAGCTCCACCAGGATGGGAATTCCCCTCTGGTTTCTGACTACCTCGTCTCTCGGGTCCAGCCCAGTGTGGAAAATATATTCAGTGTTCAATAAATGTGTGAGGGTGTTTTCCCCCAAGCCCTAGGGATGGAACTCAGAACCTTCACACTGAGCTATGTCATCAGCAGTCCTTTTTTTTATTTTTTATTTTGGGACAGTGTCTCTCTAAGCCACTATGTCACTGAGGCTGGGCTTGAACTTGTTGTAGTCCTCCTGCCTCAGCCTCCCAGAGTGCTGGGATGACAGGTGTGTGCCACCCAGTTTCCATACACACTGAAAGAGGAAGTCAGGCCACGGAGATCTTCACAGTGATCCTGGCGCACCCGGTCCCGGGGACCACCTGCTTTCCTGCCTGAGCACGCTCGGGACTGCGCGGGGCCTGACAGGCTGTGTCCTTCCAGGCTCAGTCTTTGGGCAGTGTCTCCCTCCCCTTGGAGAATCGCCTGTCTGTCTCTCATCCTCCTGCTCAGCTCGCCCCTGAGGACGCCTTTGCTTTTTCTGTTCAGGGCTGGCACCCCTTTCTTGATTTATGTTTGATCACTTGGGTCTTTCTCCTCTCTCTTTCCTCCCTCCTCCTCCTCTCCCCCCTCCCCTCCTCCCTCTTCCCCCTCCCCTCCTTTCTCCCTCTCTCCCTCCTCCCTCTTGTGAGTCTCCCCCCTCCTCGGTCTGATCTCCCTCTGGTCCAGTCCTCTCTCCCCAGTTCCCAGGGTGCTGAGCAGGGAAGCTGCGGGCTCATTACCCTAAGGGTCTGCCCAGGAAATGGGCACTTGAGAATTTCAGGGGATGACAACCACAGGCCACTTCACTTCTGCTGTCTTTCTTCTACTGGGTTGGGAGCAGGGACAGAGAGGCACAGGCAGGGAGGTGGCAGCAGAGGACAAGAAGGAAGGGGAGGTGGGGAGAACAGGGAAGGAAGGGAAGAGCGTGATCAGAGCCCAGAAAGCCCTAATACACAGCATTCCAGTAACCTGGGCTTCAGACACAGCACAGTGACACACAGCAATGAAAAGGAGCCCCCACTCTAGTACAAATTTGTGTGGCGTATTCAGCCTCGCATATACATAGGGGCTGCAAATGCGCCTCCCTTTGCACTCACTCCCACAGATAGGAGGAACCTGTCTTAAGAACACTCCCAGACTCACATTTACAGATACAGCAGTCACCAAGATCATGCACATCCTCGGCCGGCCACCCTCGTCCACTGCAGCCTGCACTCGTGGCCACGTGGCAGCAAGCAGGAGACAGCCTGGCATGGCTTCGTAGACCAAGCTTTTCCAAGAAATGCCAGATATTTGGGGGTTTATGGGAAAACATTTACCGTGAGAGAGCTCTCCAGTCACATGCTCGTGTTACACACACACTGCAGTGCTGGGGCAGGACACAGCCAGGCATGGTGAAGCCCCTGGGAGGAGCCCCAAGCTCTGGAAGTAGAGCGAGTGAGAGAATGAGCATTTCCACCTCTGCTCTCCTTTTTCCTTCCCTTCCGTCCTGTCATCCTCATCCTCCTTTTCCTTCTTCCTCTTCTGCTTTGTGGTACTAGGGATGGAACCCAGGGCCTTTGTACTGAGCCACACCCCCACCCCCACCCCTTTTTATTTTTTATTTTGAGACAGGGTCTAAGTTGTCCAGGCTGGGCTTGAACTTGAGATCCTCCTGCCTCAGCCTCTCAAATGCTGGAATTACAGGCCTGAGCCACTATACTCAGTGTTATGGTTTGTGTCTGCATGTCCCCCAAATCCTCATGCAGTCATGGGGCGGGCTTCTAGGATTTGTGATTGATCCATGATCCACTGCTGGGATTATGGGTGTGAGTGCTACACCGCCCTGGGGCAGGTAGTTTGCATACAGTGTAAGGGAGAGAGAGGCTGCTTGCTGCCATTTCCTCCCTTTGCCCTTGCTGCTTTTGCTGTGTTCTGCTGCCATGAACACTTTCCCTGTCCATGTGCCACTCTGCCTTGGAGCCAGCCAAGGATGGACAGAAACCTTCACAAACAGTAAGCTAAATAAACCTTTCCTTCCTTAACTTTGGGTGTCAGGTATTTTATCTCAGCAACGAGAGAAAAGTAACCAAGGCACTCAGCCTTTTCTTTTCTTTGCGGTACCTGGGGTGGAACCCAGGGCCCTTGTGGGTGCTGAGCAAGCGCTCACCCCTGAGCACTGCCCGGCCCCTGAGCTCTTCATTTCACTCAATAGCCCTTGAAGACTGCAATTTGTGCTGCCCTGGAGCTGAGGCTCCTCTTTCCCTCTTCAGTTGTGGGGAACCCCATCCAAGGGCCTCAGGACGAGGTGGGGACCCCTAGGGGCCCCAGAGCATCCCAACACAGTGTCCTGGGTCACCTCTCAGATGAACACAGAGGCGACCGCTTCTCTCAGCCCAGCTCAGCCAAGCCCTGGGGGGAGGCAGACTGGGGGGTGTCACCTCCCATCCCTGTGTCTGGCTTCAGGTCCTGACTGCCACTTTTTCTTGTCCTGTGACTTTCAGACTAGTCATATCCCCTCTCGAACCCCCAGCTTCCTTATCGGTGGACTGGAGAGCAGAATTAATGCTATCTGGCAGTGTAGCTGTTGATGTTAAAAGAATGAAAAGAGCAAAGAATTTAAAAAGTAAGCCAAGTGTGGTGGTGCACGCCTGTCATCCTAGCACTCTGGGAAGCTGAGGCAAGAGGATCTTGAGTTTCAGTCCAGCCTGAGTGACATAGCAAGATCTTGTCTCAAAATAAAAAAAAGGGCTGGGGATGGAGCTCAGTGTGAAGGTCCTGGTTCAATCCCCAGTAAACACATCTCCTACCCAGAATTTTTTTTTTTCTCCTTTTTGAGATAGGGTCTTACTGTGTAGTTCAGGCTGGACTTGCGCTCACTTTGTAGCTCAGGCTGGTCTCAAATTTGCAAGTCCTCCTGCCTCAGCCTCCCAAGTGCTGGGATTATAGGCTTGCACCACCACACTTGGCATCCACTCTGAATTTTAAAAGCACAGTTGGAGGCTGGTGTGCTGGCACATGTCTGTAATTGTAACACTTCAGGAGGCTGAAGCAAGAGGATTGCTGCAAGTTCAAGGCACCCTGGGCTACATAGTGAATTCAAGGCCAGCCTGAACTACGTAGTGGGACCCTGTCTCAAAAAAAAAAAAAAGAAAAAAAAAAAAAAGAAAGAAAAAAAGCAACTGGAATTGGCATTTCCCCAGAGAGACATAAAAGACAACAAAGTACCCATAGGAAAGGTGCTCAGCAGGTGTGTTTATGAACTTTCCGTCACTGCAACAGAAACTTAAGACAGTCAGCTTCAACAAGAAAGGCATATTGGCTAATGGTTTGAGTGGGTTCAGTCCACCGTTGCTTAACCCTGTTACCTTGGGAGAGGCAGCAATCACAACAGGAGTGCATGGTGGAGCAAGACCTCTTCCCTCATGGCCCCGGAGGGCAAGAGACAGAGGAAGAAACTGGGGCCCCTTATCATCCACAAAGCTATGCCCCAGAGACCTGCAGCTCTCACACTAGGCCCCGCCTCTAACTGTCCCACCACTGCCCTAGAGCACCAAGCTGGGGGCCAAGCCTGTAACATATGGGCCCACTCCAGATCCCAATTGTCCTAGCATTGCTAATCACCAGGGAAATGCAAACTATAATCTTGTTTTTTTTTTTTTGAGACAGGGTCCCACTATGTAGTGCAGGCTGACCTTGAACTCTCAGTGATCCTCCTGCCTCAGCCTCTCAAGTGTGGGGATGACAGGTATGTGCCACCATGCCTGGTGCAAACTATAATCTTTATGAGAGTCACTTTGTACTCACAAGGGTGCTAGAATTTTAAAAAATGGATGAGAGTGCATGTTGGCTGGGAGGGGAGAAATCAGAGCTGTATGCCTTCCTCATTGGCAGGCGTGAAAATTGGCACTGTGCCGTGGAGAAGAAGTTTCTGGCGGTGCCTCAAGAAGTGAAGGGCAGGGCCGGGGATATAGCTCAGTGGCATAAGCACTTGCTTGGCAAGCGCAAGGTCCTGAGTTCAATGCCCGGTACCAAAAAAAAAAAAAAAAGTGAAGGGCAAACTTCCATGGACCCAGAACTTCCCCTCCTAGGGCTGACTCGAGAGAGAGGAAACCAGTGTTCACAAAAACACCTGCACACACAGCTGTGCGCCAGCGTGCCTCTGTGCCCGTGCACCTGCACCTCCGCCTGCGGCCGTGTATGCCTGGAACTCTCTCTGCCCGAGTGCCTGAATGCCTGCGCACCTGTGCACAGTTACATACCCGCGCGCCTGGGAACCTCTGTGCCCGTAGACCTGGAGGCTGTGCGTCTGTCCACCCGTCCGCCTGAATGCCTGTGTGCACTTATGCGCGTGTGCATGTCTGCGTATGTGTTGCCTGTGCACGCGTACAGCTGTGTGCACGTGTGCCTGGATCCCTGTGCACTCTGCACCTGTGCCCTTGTGTATGCCTGCGTGCTTGTGCTCCTGAACACCTGGGAGCCTATACGCTGGGCACCTCTATGCCCTCGTGCGCACACCTGTGCACCTCGGCCTGCCTGTGTGCCTGGACATCTGCGGACCTCTGCGCCTGCGCACCTGCGCACCTGTTCCCCTGCGCACCTGTGTGCCCGCCCGTGACTGCTCTCAGCGGGTGACTCAGCTCCCAGGACCCTGCAGGGACCCCCAAAGCTGGTCTCCTTCACCCCCTGCCCTCGGGCCTCGCTTGCCTCTCACCCGCCTCCATGCGCCCTTGCCACCCTCCTATGCTTTAAAAGTTGTTTCCTTGCCAAAAGCAATCGCTGGATTTTTCACAGAAGTAACTTGTGCTCATTAACGAGGGGCGGAGGCAGCTAGGCACAGGCTGGGCAGGGTGTGTGTGTAAAGTCCCCCCTAATGGCATCGTCTTAGCTGTCTAAGGATTTACAGTTCCTCTCCCGCCCACCAGCGACCTTCTAGTGACAATGACCTCGAGGCCCGGTAGCGGACATTTTCTGATGGAGCCAGGCAAGGTCTCTGTCTCCGTCTGCCTCTCTCTTATCTCTGTCTGTCCTTGCCCTTCCTCCCACAGATCTGCTTTAAAAAGCATCATTTCATTGATTTTTCATTTATCTTATCTCACACATCTGTCCAAAGCAGTCATATAACTGTGCTACACTCTTTTTCACATTGGAGAGGGGATTCCCAAGGCACAGAGGAGTTTATGTTGAAAGTCCTCTCCTGGTCACTTGAGGGTCTGCCCCAGGGTGACCACTGTCGCGAGCTTCTTTTGTCACTTCCTGGGGTGTTATTCTCACTGGGGAAAATAGATGTGTAGAGATATTCATGTAGGGACGGGGGGTAGCCTCTGTGGTGAGCGCTTCCCTAGTGTGTCCACAGCCCTGGGTTCTATCTCCAGACGCCAACAAAAGCAAACAACTCCACAAAAATATATATGGCCGGTTATGGCAGCACACATCTGTAATCCCAGCACTTGGG
>NW_004955495.1:4263998-4266599 GCF_000276665.1 Chinchilla lanigera
AAAATATATTCTACATATAAATATTTAAAATGTCATATATAATTGTAAGTTATACCCTCTATATTAAGTACTATGTCGGTTAGCTTTTGGTCACTGTGAAAAAATATCTGATATAAACGTTATTTTTAGCCAAGCATGGAGGTATACACCTGTAATCTTAACACTCAGGAGGCTGAGGCAGGAGGATTGCCATGAGTTTGAGACCAGCCTGGGCTACGTAATAAGTTTAAAGTCCAGTCTGAACTGCATCATGAGACCAAAAGTCATTTCCTTGCCAAAAGCAACTGTTGGATTCATTACGAAAATAATGCAAACAACAATGCAAAATCAGTAACACAAAAACCAAACAACAACAAAAACATACTACTTTTTATTAGTCCGTGTTTGTGATACACACTGAATACATTCACTGTGGGAGCTATACCCATACATATCTGTTATGGTTTGTGTCTGGACGTCCCCCCAAAGCCTCATGCAGTCATGGGGTGGGATTCTAGAGTTTATGATTGATCCATGGTCCAATGCTGGGATTATGGGTGTGAGTGCTACACCGCCCTGGGGCGGGACGTTTGCATGCAATGTAAGGGAGGGAAAGAGGCTGCTTGCCGCTGCTCCTCCCTTTCGCTCTGGTTGCTTTGCTGTCTTCCCCTGCCATGAACGCTCGCCCTCTGCCATGTGCCACTTTGCCTCGGAGCCAGCCGAGTATGAACTGAAACCTCCACAAACTGTGAGCTAAATAAATCTTTCCTTCCTTAAGTCTGGCTGTCAGGTATTTTGTCTCAGCAACAAGAGAAAAGTGACCAAGACAATATTGCATCTTAGTCCTTTTTACTTCCCCTTTCTCTCCCCTGTACCCTTCCTCCATCCTTATGTACAAAATATGAGGCAGTAGTAGGTACACTATAAACAGAATACTGTGTATAATCTAATGTATATAGAATGTGTTATATATTACATAAAATATATGGACACTATTTTTATATATAGAACTTCATATACAACTATATATGACAATAATGTCTCTATGTATCATATACAGATAATGACATATATAGTGACATAGAATATGTGCTATGTTTCTCTAAAACACGTACTAGCCATTCCCATCGCTGGCACACAGCTCCTGACTCACAGCTCGGGGGAGAGGCTGATCCGGCTCGTGGTCTCTGGAGCCGCAGTCCGTGGCTGCCTGGCTCTAGGGTAGAAGCGCCACGGCGGCAGGCGTAGCGCAGCAGAGCAGGCACCCAGGAAGCAGAGAGAGAGGACAAGAGCAGGAGCAGGCGGGCGGCACCGTAACTGATTCCCCTCACCCACGCCCCACCTCCTGACACCACATCCAGCCCCAAAGTCATCAGTGGACTGACGTACTGAGGGGTGCAGCACCCCATGGTCCAATTACCTTCCAAACACCCGCCTCTGGGCACACGAGGCTTTGGGGACATTTCAGGTCTGAATCATAGCCAAACTTATAGAATACATTCTATATACCCGTTTAGAATACGACATATAATAGTGTACAATGTACTATGTAGAATACTATAACACTGGTATATAATGCACCACATAGAATACTATATAAAATACGATACGTAATGTTTTATATATTGTGTAGTATATAGAATGTGCCCTGTATATGAATGCCATGTATACTGGTAAAGAATTTGTGTCTAGAATACTGTGCATGATGCATTCATTACACATGTGTTTGACCTATTGTGTGACATAAAGACTACGTCCCGTACATGCCATATATAGTGGCACCTAATACATGAGACAGAACACCAGGTCCAACATCTGGCAGACAGGGAATGTGTGCTGTGTAACATACAACAGGCAGGATTGTAGAGTGCACAACGCCCCCTGCCTAGAGAGATGCCCTCGGAGGGCCTGCGGGTGATGGCTCCCAGGCCGGCACATTTTGGGGGAGGAAAGGATAGCCTCCCTCTGCGCCTGTCTACACAGCAGGCTGCATGCTCCCCCCAGGTCTGTGCGTGACTTCTCCGCTTACCAACAACCTGTAGGGATTTTCCCCACATATGTTTAGCAAGAACCTCTTGCTGTGGCCTCATTTTTGTATTTTTTTTTTGTTTGTTTTTGTACTGGGAATCGAACTCAGGACCTTGTACTTGCCAGGCAGGCGCTTGTACCACTGAGCTATATCCCCAGCCCTGGCCTCCTTTTTGATATTCAGAGTATGGAGATATCAAAACCTATGGGACCCATCCCTGTTAGGGAACATCCTGATGGCTTCTGGGTCTTTATCCTTGTGTGCTCACTGGGCTGGCATCCCCCGGAGAACCTCATTTCAGCTGGAGAGGGGTCAATGTCTTGTGGGGACCAAGGTTAAGTTTGGGGGGGTGAGAAAGCTCTGGGGTGGACGGTGGGGACGGTGCAGTCAGGTGGATGTGCTAAATCGTGCCGAGCTGCACCCTGAACAGTAGTGAAGGCGAGGTGGGGCTCAGCGGTGAGCGCTTGTCCGGCATGGTAAAGGCTCTGGGTCCCAGCTCGAGCACTGCAACAAATAAAAGGGAAAAAAGGAAGGAAGGGAGGGAGGGAAGAAGACTGTAAGATGGCACAGTTGTCATGCCTGTGCTCTGGGAG
>NW_004955495.1:4267039-4273193 GCF_000276665.1 Chinchilla lanigera
GGGGCAGGGCTGGGGGCCAATCACAGCCCCCATTTCCTCCCCGCATGCCGTCATAGACAGCGAAGGTGGAAATATCCTAGGCAGTCAGACAGGGAGGGCCTGCATCACAGCTGTGGCTGGAGGCGCGTCTGTTGAAAGCCAAGCCTGGAGATCAGGACGGAAAGCCCAGGCCCCCCAAATATACTATAGTTGGTGTTACCTGGTTCAATAAAGTCTATCTAGACGTCAGTCACCCAGGTAGGTGTCCAGGACCTCCCATCTCTTCCAAAAAGGGCCCTGCTTCTTGCCATGTACACTTACTTCCCCACTGGATCAACAGTACCTAGGTGACCATACTTGTTTTTTTTTCTGGTACCAGGAATCGAACCAGGACAATTAGGACCTTGCCCTTGCCAGGCAGGCACTTGTGCTGCTGAGCTATGTCCCCGGCCCCCATACTTGTAATCATATTGGTTGATCGTAGTTTTGTCCCATGTTGTACTCACCTCATGAGTTTGCTCTATAAAATTTCCTCCAGAAAGGGGGGTCCGTGGCAACCCACTCAGGTCCCCTCCTTCGTCTCAGGAGCTGTCACTTCCTCAATAAATATTTCCTACTCTTAACCTCCATTGTTTCTTATAAATCATTCTTTGATTTGTGGGAACACGAGCTCGGTGTATCTGACATCTCAAAGGTTGGGATCGTAATATTTCGCCTATATCGTTTAGAAGTCTGATCTCATCCCCGTATCAGCAGGACACTGAGGTGTTTGCCAGCCGGATTACTGGCTGCACGCTGAGCACAACCCCGGCCTCCTCCTCACTCTGGGCTTCTGGCTCTTAAGCAATAGCTGGTCTAACCAGCCTCCTGGACTCTCATCCTGTTCCCGTCCCCCCAACCCATTTCCCAGACTAAGGCTTGAACCCAGGCAGTGCTGAGATACACCCGCAACCCTTTTCTAAAAATTTTCTTTTGAGATTGGGTCTCACTAAGTTGCCCAGCCTCCCTCAAATTTGCAATCCTCCTGCCTCAGCCTCCTGAGCAGCTCAAAATACAGATGAGCAACACCATGCTCGGGGAGATGCATTCTGTATTATACAGCAGTTGATTACAAATGAAGCTGCCAGGAACCTCCCACTAATACAAGACTTCCATGAATATAAAGGTGAATCATAAAGTTTGAAAAGCATTTTCTCCTGGGGAAATCTCCAACAGACACAAATGGAGAGAAAGAAAATAGCCCACATGTGTTTGCTTCCAGGTTTCGAATTTGTAGCAATCCCCAGACATCAAGTTTCATTCACAAACATTTTACTAGTCTCTAAAAAAAAAAAAAAGGTGAAGATTTAAAAAAATATGTAATCTCTTGCCCGGTATGGTGGCTCACATCTGTAAGCTCAGCACTTGGGAGGCTGAGGCAGGAGGATCTCTGAGAGTTCCAGGCCAGCCTCAGCTACATAGTGAGTTCAAGGCCAGCCTGAACTACACAGCAAGACCCTGTCTCAAATAACCAGGAAAGAAATTCCTATGTCTCTCATACATCCTGAAATGCATTTTTTGTGAGTTGACAAACCTATTGGGGGAGTGCGGCGTTGAGGTTCCTGTGTTCTCTTGGGCAACCTCCCTAGACTCCATCCAGGCATGGGTCAGTGCAGCACAAGAGCGGATGGGTCCACCACTGCGCTGCAGCCCAGTCCTTTTTATTTTATTTTGCAACAGAGTTTTGCTAAGTTGCCCAGGCTGGCCTCAAAGTCATGATCCTCGTGCCTCGGCCTCCCGGGTAGACAGGATGACATGGGGTGCCACTCGTAGTCAGCCTTACATTTTGCACCTAACAGGGTTACTGTCTGAGTGACTGTGTGTGACATATACTGGCGGCCATAGGCCAGTGTGTGGTCTGTGCGTGTGCATGCACGTGTGCCTGCAGCTCTCACATCTGTGTCTGTCTTCGTGCTGAGGCTTGTGGGGACCGGTCCCTGTCGGATTGGCAGAAGGCAGACAGAGCGGGGCTGGAGCGACGTGGGATGGGGTGAGCTTCGTCTTAGTCCCCTCCTCTTTCACTCAGCTCTGTCAGACCTGCGCCTCTGTCTCTGGGTCCCCTCTTCCCTGCCGTGGGCGACACTGGGCTTGCGCGCACCGCAGCGCTCGCGAGCGGGGTCTCCATGGTAACCGCCCACGCCTCACCCTCCCTTTCACTCCGCACAACCCCGGGGGACCCGCCTACGGACGCGGCGGAGCCCCACACGAGGTCGCCCCCGCCAACCAGGATGGAGATGGGGGAGTGGACTGGGGCTGCTCTCCCCAAGGACCTCCAAAACTTGGGTTGGGGACAATCCCGGGTCTCCAGATCCCAGGGGAGGGGGCTCTGAGAGGGAGGGACGCGGAGGAGGAGCAGTAGATGAGGGGCGGGGCCCAGGGGGAGGAGCGGGCTCTCCTCGGGGCGGGGCTTCGGGTCGAGGGGCGGGGCTCCGAGGCTCGGGAGGAGGGTGGGCGGGGCCGGGCTCAGAGGGAGGAGTAAAGGGGCAGGGACGCCCAGGGCAGAGGGGCTGAGGGGGCAGGGAGGGGCAGCTGAGGGCATGGAGAGGGCCCGGAGGGGTTTCAGCAGAAGCGGGGTAAGTCCGAGGGCCACTTGGAGGAGGGGTGGGGGCTTGGGAAAGGAGATCTCAGAGGCGAGCCTCAGGGGAGACACCCCAAGAATGTTGGAGGATGCATGGAGGTGCATTTGGGGACTTGGGATCCCCCCACAGGGAGGTGCTTCAGCCAATCCCCGAGGGCTTCTGGGAGGCGGCTGCTTCCCCGTGGGAGGGGCTTTCACCCCTCTCCCCACCGCAGGAGGGGACCCCAGGAGAAGGACGGAGGAGCTGGCTGGCCCATGCTGACCAGGGGTCGGCGCTCTACCCCAGGGACCTTCTGAGTGGCGGGGGCCCCAGTCTTTCAAATCAGGCGTGGAGAGGGCCGGGACAGGCCTGGGGAAATGTGGTCAGAAATGTGCCTTCCGGAGCGCGGTCCTCTCTTCCCGACGGCGTGCCAGTGGATCCGGGGCCCTGGCTGGCGCCCCCTCCCGTGGTTCACTTGGTTCCTGCCGTGTCCTCTCCCCATCTCCTGCCCCCATCTCCTGCCCCCATCTCCTACCCCCCCCATCTCCTGTCCCCCCCCATCTCCTTGATTGGTTCTCCTGCCGCTGATTCTCTGGGGCTCTCACCGCGGGGTGGGGATCCGGCCGCAGCTCCCCGCCTACCGCTGGCCCCTGGGGTGCTCATTGTCAGGAGCCCCCACCCAGCCCCGCACACCTCCGCCCGCTGTTCCTCCAGAAAGTGCTGCTGTCCTGAAGGCCGGCTGTTGTCACGGTGTAGTTCTGCCTGGAGACAGCGAAGCATCACAGAAACAGACCCCGCCCCAACCAGGACCCCTGCCCGCTCCCCACTGTGCCCTGGCCAGGAAGGGCGAAACAGCCCCTCAGGTCTCCGTTTTGCCGGCTGGGAAATGGTAGTGTCGTACCCCCAAGTACACACACACACACACACACACACACACACACACACACACACGTAGTGGGGCCTCAGGCCCTGCCACCTCCCCTGCCTTCCACACCAGAGGCTGCCCTGCCTCTGCTCTCCCTGCCTCTCTCTCCTCTGCCCAGAATTCGAGGCCCGAGGTCGCCATGGTGGCCAAGGGTCCCTTACTGGCTCCCGGTTTTCTGCACGGAGCCGGGCGCCAGGACGGACCTGGAAGTGTGTGTGTGAGGTGTTGGAGACCTGAGGAGGGGTCCAGCCTCGGGTCAGCAGGAGACGGTGTCATCACCCACTTGGGTCGGGGCCGGAAGGGCAGCTATAGGAGACTTACAGAGAGGAGCTGGACGTCAGGCCGGATTTGTCCCCTGGCACTGCAGACACTGGTGCCTGGGTGTTTTTGGGGGGTGCATCCAGGGCAGAAGGCCGAGCAGTGTCCCCAGCCTCCATCTCCTGTGCCAGGATCCCCCACCCTCCGCACCCTCCAATATGATAATCAGACAGAGCCACCTGTCGGGGGGTGGAGAAAGCCCGTGCAGATTCACCCCCAGGTGCGACTCTCTGGTATAATGTGGTGGGCACAAGTTCTGTGCTCTGGAGAACTGGGCTTGTATTGTGACTGCTGTGTACTCTGAGTGACTGAAGCCTCAGTTTCCTCACCAGTAAAATGGGAATGGTGAGCGTCGTACTTGTCTCATGCTTGCTGTGGGCACCAGTGTCAGCTCACGGGATCTGCACTAGCGTTTGTGGAGGCTGCGTCAGACAGCGGACTCTGTTCCCAATGCGATCGGCTTCTGAGTTCAGCAGAGACAGATCGAGGGAGTGTGGGTGGGCCTGACCCCCCCTCAGAGATGGCCCCCGGGGGCCCAGGGCGTGAGTTCTCTCGAGCCCCATCCACTCCTCCTCACGTGATCGCTCGGCCTCTGGCGCGGGTCTGTGGTGGTGGGGGACGCCCTGTGCACGGGGTCTCTGGTTCAGCATCCCAAGCTTTACATGAGATGCTCATGGCACCTTTCTCACCCCCAGGGAGGACAGGGCGATGCCTGGAGACGGTGCCCACGGCTCACGGGTGTCAGGTGTCAGGGCTCCTGGCTCTGTGTGGGGCCCATTTGTGTTCAGGACAACCCCGAAGGCAGGTGTTGCTGTGATGCCCTTTTTACAGATGAGGAAATGGGTTGCCGAGGCCCAGCTGGTGCGGGTCTGCACGGGCTGCGACTGATGGAGCGGCAGCGCTCTGCACATTCTGTGACACCAGCCGTGCAGAAGGGGGAGAGCCGCAGGTCCGGGGTGCACCGAGGGGGCAGTGCACACGCTAGAAAAGTCAGCTGAAGCTGTATCACACGGCGCACCTGCCGCCGCAGCACTTGGGGAGGCTGAGGCAGGATTGCAGATTTGAGGCCAGCCTGGGCAACGTAGTAAATTAGTAAGAGCCTATCTCAAAATTTAACAAAAAAGAAAGAAAAAACAAGTATATCTTTTCCTTTTTTTTTTTTTTAAGGGCTGGGGATGTAGCTCAGTGCAAAGGCCCTGGGTTCAATCTCTAGTACTAAAAAAAAAAAATCTAGTAAGTTGTGGTATGGTGTTTGCCAGGTCAAAGTTGGGTAGCAGATGCCCTCCCGTCACAGACTCAGAATAGCAACCGGGGGATCTCCCAGGGGGGTCAGAGGAGTAAACGACGTGGCTGTGACCACGCATGCAATCGACAGCAGAGCTCCGGCCATGTCCCCGCTGGAGAGGTCCTGGGGCCGAACGGAAGTCCCCACGATCCTCTGTGTCTGGCAGCTACTGTGTGCCATCCCCGTGCTTCACTGATTCCCCTCATGCCCCATCAGGTGGCACTGTTGTCCCATTCTATGGAGGAGGAAGCTGAGGTGCAGAGAGTGAAGTTCACCTGCCCAGGGTCACACACTTACCACACTGCCCAAGAGCAACACAGTGCGGAGCCAGCAAAGGGAAGGAAAACACCGCAGATTCTGGCATTCGGGGTGGAGGAATGTGGGGGGTAAAAAGAACCCTCATGTCAGGCGCGTTGGTCCACAGGCGCGTTGGTGCACTGCGGAGGCTGAGGCAGGAGGGTCCACAGGTGTCTGAGGCCAGCCTGGGTTACCACAGCTGGACACTGTCTCAAAAAAAAAAAAAATCTTCCGGCCCCACTGTCACCGCCGCATGTTCCAGCTCTTGTTTCATTTAGCCTTGATCTGATGGTGGTTTCAGGGTGCAGAGATAAGAATATTCCTGAGCCTCGGGAGGCGGTCGTGAGACGCGGGAAGGGGAGAGGTACAAGAGGCAGTAGGGAGAGAGGAAGGGAGGGAGGGGAGGGAGGGACCTGCCCTGAATTCACGCCCCTCCCCCCAACACTCCCCTCCTTCAGCTGCTGTTCTGTCCTCCCTGTGACAAAAATAACCAGCCCGCTTCGTCATCCTTGTCCCCGGAGCCCACTTTCTATATTTACAGGCCGGGCCGGGGGAGGAGGGGCGCAGAAACCTCCAGCGGGTTCCAGCCCACGCTGCGACTGCGCGCGAGCGAGGCTGGAGCTGATGGCGCCGGCGGAGACTTCACACAGTTCAAAGCGTTTCCAGGCTTTGACCGTAAAGCACTGATACATGGCCCAGGGGTATGCTTAGCCCTATTTAAATGCTATACAACGAACACGTGTACCACAACAT
>NW_004955495.1:4273944-4275274 GCF_000276665.1 Chinchilla lanigera
GTTGCATTTTAGAATAAAATAAAATTTAAATTTAAATTTGAAAAATTTTTAAAAAGACAAATGGACATTCTGGAGCCAGAATATCAGGGTTAAAAATCTCCACTCCCTGGCTGGACAAATTATCTGGACCTCAGTTTCCCCTTCTGTAAAATGGAATTACATAACCACACGTTGGAGGGGGCTTGTGAGGATCACATGCATTAGAAGACACTCAGAGCTGGGTGCGGTGGCGCACACCTGTAATCCTCAATCTCTGGGAGACTGACGCAGCAGGGTCACAAGTGTGAACCCAACCTGGGCAACCTAGTGACTGAGTAAGAACTTGTTTCAAAATACAAAATAAAAAGGGCTGGGCATAGAGCTCAGTATGAAGGCCCTGGATTCAACCCCTAGTACCACACACACACACACACACACACACACACACACTCAGGAGATCTACCATAAATGTCACCTGTTGCTACCGGTGCGACAGAGATAAGGACCCCAGGTGGCAGGAATCATAAGGGAGGTGTGCACATGGGCCACAAGTAGAAGCACCGTTTATAAATCGATGGAGACTGGAAAGAGACGGTGGACTAAGGCCTGCAAACTGCCCTGACTACCCAGGCAAAGCACTGCCACCGTGGCATCGAGGACAGTTGCGTTTAGGACACCTCGGAACATGCCACTGCACTGAAAAAGCTCACCCACGCAAAACATTCCTCATACTTGACACGGTGCTGTTATGGGGGCTGGTGTAAGGACTGAGTGTACAAGATCATTTCCAAATTTAATCTTGCACTGGCGCACACCTGTCACCCAGCACTCTGGAGGCCGAGGCAGGAGGATTTCCGTGAGCTCAAGGCCAGCCTGGGCTGCATAGCGAGACCCTGTCTCAAAAAATAAATAAATAAAATAAACAAATAAATAAATAAAAAGGGCTGGGGCTCTCGCTCAATGCAAAGGTCCTGGGTTCAATCCCCAGGGCTGCAAAAATACATACATAAAAGAAAAATTAGTCTCTTTGTGCAGGACACAGCACCTGGAGTCAATTAAGTCTCTGAGCCTTGCTTTCTCCAGTTGTAAAATGGGGGTAATGAGGGTCCTCACCGCCTAGGTCACTCATGAGAAACGCCTTTTAGCTAAATACCCGGTTTATAGCTTGGCGCCTCAGCTACTGTGACTGAATTAGTTATTGGTGAGCAACTGTCATCATTACTCAGTTCCCACTGGACATTGGATGCCACGTCAGGGGCTCCCAGCTCTGTAAGACATGACATTTACTCGAGATTCTTATCACTTTTGTTGGGGCGGAGGCCCAGGAATTGAATTCAGGACCTTGCACCTT
>NW_004955495.1:4275461-4279488 GCF_000276665.1 Chinchilla lanigera
TGGCCTCAAACTCACAGTAGTCCTGCCTTGGCGGCCTCCTAAGTGCTGGGCCGACGAGTGTGTGCAACCACGCCAGGTTTAATGGATTTTAACGCTGAAGTCAGTGCTCGGCCCAGCCAGTGTCTGTGTTGTACAATTCCAACCATGACTGTTTTGCAAAGAGCGGCCAGAGCCACCTGTTGTTTTTCTCTCTCTCTTTTTTTTTTTGCGGTACTGATGATCAAACTCAGAACCTTGCGCTTGCCAGGCAGGCGTTTATGCCACTGAGCTATATCCCTGGCCCTGTTTTTCTCTTTGTTGTGTGTGTACGCACGTGTGCATGTTTTGTTTTGGTTTTCAGTGCTGGGGAATGAACCCAGGGCCTTCACACTGAGCTCCATTCCCAGCCCTTTTCATTTTTTAATTTTGAGAATGGTTCACTAAGTCACCATGTTGCCCAGGCTTGGCTCAAACTAGAGAGCCTCCTGCCTCAGCCTCCCAGTGCTGAGAAGACAGGCGTGTGCCCCCATGCCCCGCCATTGTTTGTTTTTTTTTGGTTTTTCTCCAGTACCGGGAACCGAACTCACGACCTTGCACTTGCCAAGCAGGTGCTTTGCCGCTGAGCTAAATCCCCAGCCCGCCCCTGCCATTGTTTGTTCTTTTAACCTGTAAAGTCCTGAGTTTTCAAAGCTGTGGGCTGCTGCGTCTTAATATACCCCTGACCCTGTGAAAGTCTCCGCTGGATCTGCTCATGGCTGGCTCTGATTCAGTAACACTGCTTTACCTTCTTTCACTCTTGCTCATGGGATTATCTCCAACTTTGCCTATGGAGAAGGCAGTCTGGTCCTGTGCCTCAGATTTGGAGTCAGAACACTTGGCTTTGAGTTCCAATGCCACTACTCATTTGCTGTGTGACCTTCTGCAAGTTACTTAACCTTTCTGTGTCTCCTTGACCAAGTTAAATTGACTTCTGTAGTCCTTGACTATTTCATCTGTTGAAACAGCTGTGAATTGTGCGTGTGTGGGTCCAAGCCCCACCCTCCCCCGCCCCGGGGTTGGGGCGACTTTGACTCAATCCCAACACCTCATCCATGGAAAAAGTGTCTTCCAAATATCTGGGCGTGGAGTCACACGGCTGTAGTGCCACCACTCTGGGAAGCTGAGGCAGGAGGATCACAAGTGAGCACCCAGTCTGGGTGATTTAGCGAGACCCTGTCTCAAAATGAAAGTATCAAAAGGAAGTGCTGGGGATGGAGCTCAGTGCAAAGGCCTCAGGCTCAGTCTCCAGTGTGTGTGTGGGTGTGTGTGTCTGAAGCTGCTAACATTTCCAAAAATGTTTCCCAGACTGGAAGTGTAGACCCTTATATGCCTCGTTTTCCCTTTTGGTGCTAGAAGCCAAAGCCTTGAGCATGTGAGAGGAGGGCTCTGCCCCCAAGCTACAGCCCTGTCCCTCTTACCAGATTTGAGGCAGAGGCTCAGTAAATTCCCCAGGCTGGGCTAGAACTTGGGGCCCTCCTGCCTCAGCTTCCTAAGTAGCTGAGCTCGCAAGCATGCGCCACTGCACCCAGGTGTTTCGATTTCTCTCTTCCTCCCTGAACCCTTGCTGAGGTCGACTGGTGCAAATTGTCGGACCCCAGGTGGAACCAAAACCGCTGCTGGGAAGGCCCGCTTGGGGACAGGGACGCGTCTGTGAGTCCGAGAGTACGTGCTGGGGAGAGCAAATGTGGGGCTGTGAGGCGCAGAGGTCTGGGGCCTGGAGGGAGGCTGGGAGGCTGGGGTGCGGGGCTGCCTCGAGGGCCCGAGGAGGACCCCCTAGGCGAAGCCGGCTGTGCCGATGCTGCCCCCTAGTGGGAGGCACAGTTTTGTCCCTTTTGGCCAGCGATCCTCTTGCAGGCCGTAGGCGGCCGAGGGTGCCTCCCAATCTTGCGCAGGGCGAAGTAAGCTCACAGAGACGGCGCCCCTGGCCTGGAAGACGGCGCCCCTGGAAGCACACGACATGTTGGCTGCGAGTGTGCGTGTGCGAGTGCATTGCTGGGAGTGCAACCTGGGACCTCAGGCATCTGAAGCACAGCCTTACCCAGAGCAACACTCCAGCCCCCGGCCCCAAAACTGTGTTTTGTTTTGTTTTATTTCGTTTTGTGACAGGGTCTTGCTATGTAGTTCAGGCTGGCCTTCAACTCACTATGTAGCCCAGGCTAGCCTCGAACTCGCCGCGCTCCTCCTGCCTCAGCCTCCCTCGGTGTGCACCACCACTCCAGGGATTCCCCCATAAACTGTTTAAAACGAGTGTTTTGGGCTTTGGGTTTGTTTGTCGGCAGCAAAGAGAGCTCTCAGGCCTTGCCGTTGTCCCTGGGGAGGTAATGGCGCCTCCCACATTCTCTCCACCAGGAAGCCCACCTTTATTCCTTCCGGGATTCCACAATCCCAGGGGATCTTTTTTTTTTGCGGGGGGGGGGGTCCCCGGTACCGGGAATCGAACTCACGACTTTGAGCTTGCCAGGCAGGCGCTGTGCCGCTGAGCTAAAACCCCAGCCTCAAGAAATACCGCCAGCAGAATATGACCTTTTTTATTTTTTGGTACCGGGAATCGAACTCAGGACCTGTGCTTGCCAGGCAGGCACTTGTACCATTGAGCTATATCCCCAGCCCCTTCCCCCCAGTGAGGGATCTTGTCCCCTCACTGCCTATTCTTTTGCTCATAATTCCAACCTTTGTTTTCTCAGCCCCGAGCTACGCCACGGGATAGGAGATAGGCACAGCTAACAAACCGCAGCAAAAACTCTGCCCTAGTGGAGCTCACAGGCCGGTGGGAGGTATGGAGGAGGAATTAGCAAACAAGTCCACTGGTGTGATTATTTCAGAACAGGCAGAAGTGACAGGGACCCAGTCTATGGTTGCCAAGGTGGGGGAGGAGAAGTTTAAAGTAATCCCACTTACAGGGGAGGCTGAGGCAGGAGAATCAAAAGTTCAAGCCCAGCGTGGGCAATTTAGGAGGACCCTATCTCATTTTTGGAAGATCCTATCTCAAAATTTAAAACAATAAATAAATAAAATGAGATAAATGCAGAGTGGGATAACACATTCAAATCAATAACTTTTTTTTTTTTTTTGGGTACCAGGAATCAAACTCAAGACCTTGAACTTGTCAGACAGGCACTGTGCCACTGAGCTGTATCCCTGGCCCCAAACCGATAACTGCTGTTGCAGAGGGAACTGACCAACGGGTAAACTTGTGTTGTAAATGTAGCAATAAAGGTGCTGGGCCAGCTCCCTTCACAAGGCAGAAAAACTGAAAGTCGCATAAATGTCCAACAAAGGGGGATTGGTTAATTCAGTGCAATTCCTCACACAAGGATCAGCCCCTCTCTTAGGAACTGAATAGTGCCTGTCTCCCTTTTTAAGATATTTCAGAGTCAAAACCCCCCAGGACCTCAGAATGTGACCTTACCTGCAAACAGGATCTTTACAGAGGTAATCAAATAAAAACAGCTAACCCTGTATAACTGGTGTCCTTGAGAAAAGGAAAACACTGGGGAGGCTGAGGCAGGAGGATCGCACATTTGAGGGCCGCCGTGGCGACGTCGGAAGACCCTTTCTGAAAATGAAAAGGGCTGACTGACGCTGCAGCTCAGTGGCAGATTGCTTTCCTACCGTGTGTGAGCCCCTGGGGCCCATCCTCAGCACTGAAAAAATCAATGGATCCATCAATCAAAGATGTGATAAAAAGAAGCGTACAGCGGAGTGATGCAGGGTGAGAGGAGGGGGTGCTTCTAGAAGCTGGTAAGGGCAGGATTGGACTTTTCCCTGGAGTCTCTAGGAGGAACCCGCCCTGGCCACCTCTGAATTCTAGCCCAGGAGACCCCGTGTGAGTCTTCTGACTTCCGGTGTCTGCCCAGCAGCGGCAGAAATCTAACTCAGCCGATCTTGATGATTTGATGCTCCGAGGCTGCGCTCTGCACCGGCACAGAGCAGTCTGAGACTAGAGGTAACCGAGCGGCCCCCGACATACTTTTACAGCATTTGAAACGGTTACATTTCCCCCAAAACA
>NW_004955495.1:4279775-4306927 GCF_000276665.1 Chinchilla lanigera
TAAGAACCAAGTAAAGAGAAACAAAAACAAAATTGTTTTAAACTATTGATTCAGACTGCAATGTAGCTTGGGAAGGTCTGCCAAAAAGCTGCCTTGATTTACAATTTTTTACTTTAAAAAGAATATTGCATTTAAATAGATAGATAGACAGAGAGAGAGAGAGAGAGAGAGAGAGAGAGAGAGAGAGAGAGAGAGAGAGAGGGAGTTTGTGCTTTGAGACAGGGTCTTGCTATGTAGTTCAGGCCAGCCTTGAACTCAGATCCTCCTGCCTCAGCCTCCCAAGTGCTGGACTGCAGGGGTGCACCACCACCTCTGAGAGCAAAATACCTATTATATTATCTTGATTGCTAATGTATTGATTGGCTGGTATTTGCACCTGAGGCCAGTGTCTCTTCATCTCGAAGTGGAAGCTGATATTTCAACAGCAGGATCCTAAATTATTGCCTTGTTTCCCTCCCCTTCTACTGTCTCTCATTAAAAAAAAAAAAATTAATCTGGCATACTAACAAGTTAGCTCTGTTTAGTTACTTTCAGTTACCTTCTCTCCATGTCTGGCCCTTTTCCCCTTTAAATTTCTTGCACCTCTAGTCCAAACACACAGACAGAAGTTTTCTGAAAGTTTCTTAGCAAAATGAGTTGTGCTGTAGAAAACCGTGGCTCTGCGCAGAAACTTGGACGGTATTTAAGTCTAAACTGTCTGCATGACAAGGCGATGAAAGGCAGTTCTTTGGGTGTTAGGTTGCTTTAGATGTTTAGTTCAGTCTCTGTTTTTTCCTGTTTTCCTTCTTTCGGTTTCTGTTACATTCAGGAGGGGGATGAGTAGTCGGGATGTCTACAGTGCTCGCGTCAGGAAGTGCAACGCGAAAATCTGCAACTTCAAGGCTATATTATAAAAGTACGAAAAACTTCTACTTCTGTGGGTTTCCGTAGTGTAGCGGTTATCACGTTCGCCTCACACGCGAAAGGTCCCCGGTTCGATCCCGGGCGGAAACACACTTCATTTTCCCTATTTTGTTGTACTGTATTTAAAATGATCTAAAAGTCCCTATCATAGCGATGCTCGCTTTTACTTTTTTCTATTTCTTGTTTAGGAACTTTTATGGAATTTTTAAAGCGATTGTGAAGTGTTGACATAGAGATTGTGACTCGATGACTTAGAAAATTTTTCAAAGGTTCAAAAAACCCCTGCGTTGGCCGGGAATCGAACCCGGGTCAACTGCTTGGAAGGCAGCTATGCTAACCACTATACCACCAACGCCTCTGTAGTACGGTTGTTTTCCAGATTGCTTTAATATAAGATTCATTGGTTCCACTGGGCAATACCAAATCATTTAGGGGTGTCCCTCCCTAAATTTCCCCTTTTCCCCAAGAAGACTTCGTCCGCGGCGCGTCCCACAGGCCGGCCCTACTGATGCGTCGCCCCCTGTGCGGTGCCTTGTCTTGGTACCGCTCTAGTGCCGCCCAATCACAGAGCGCCGCCTGGGCAGCTCAACTTCCGGGTCAAAGGGACTCGAGCCGGCGGGTCCCCCGTGTCTGTCGCCGGCGCTGTCCCCCGCGCCTGCCGCTTCCGGGGCCGCAATCTTGGGCATGGCTCCTCGAGCGTGAGGCGCCTCCGGCCCCCGGGACGCCCTGCCCAGCCCGGCCGCCGCCCCGCGCCCCGGTGAGCCGCTCCGCGCGCCCCGTCCCACCCCGCTCCTGACCGTGAACCCGCCATTGACCAGCCCCGCCTCGGCCGCGACCCCGGGACCCGCCATCGTCCTCCGCCATGGCCGGCCGCGAGTCCCTCCCTCGCCGCCTCGGTGTCTCCTCACCCCCGTCCCTCCTTCCCCACCCGAGTCCCTCCGCTGACAGCTTCTGCCCGCGGCCCGGCCTCGCGTCCATCCCGGTGCCACCTGGCGCTGTCCCCCGTTTGGGGGGCCCACGATCGCGGTCCGCACGCCGGACCTGGGCAGCCTTCTTGCTGCCTGCGAGGCCCTGGAGGTCCGATGGAGCCCCGGCTGGCCGTGAAGATTCTGTAGGAGGCCGGCGCCGCCCCGGCCAGGACCCGCAGCCCGCCCCACCTGGTCCTGCTGCTCGGCCCCGCCTTCCCGGGGTCCGGCCGGCCGCCCACCTCCCCCCACTCCGCCCCCGTCAGCCCCGGCGCTTCCCGTCCCAAAGGCGCTGGCCCTTTCCCACGCCGCTGTTGCCCTGGGGCCCGGAGGAAGTCCCTGCCTCAGTGGCAAGAATGAACCTGCTTTCGAGGAGCTGGGACGTCTCCCCAGGAGCTGTGCGCAGCAGTCACCAGTCCCGGGCGTCCCTCTCCCTGTCCCAGGGAGCTGCGCACTGTGGGGTGACTTTGGTCCCAAGTGCAAGCCAGGGTGTGCAGACAGTGCTTCCAGAGTCAGCCAGGTAGAGAGAATTATTAGGTCCTACAGGCCTTAATGACACATGTATCCTATCAAGGTCTTTCTCCTCTGCCCGCGGCTGGAATGGAGGCTCCTCGGACCCGTTAGAAGGTCAGTGGTGCTGAGGTTGGGCACCCAGGCAGACCGGGGTGTGGGCTGTTGGGGCTCCAAGCTAGAGATGGATGGGAAGTAGCTCTCTGGCGCCTTTGGCTCTTGACTGTACTTGCTGAAGGCTTTTTGCCCCCTACCCTTTGTCCTCTACAGCTGCCCCCTCTGAGGACCTCAGGGAGGAAGTAGGAAGAGAGCTGACAGGCTGGGCTGCCCTCTACCCTTCTAGCACAGTGCCTGGCACTCGGTCAGCGATTGGGGTGGATTCTGGCTCTGAAAAAGAGTTGAGTTCAGATGTCCTCTTGGCGTGGTTTTAAACGACTTGTTCAGCTGACAGCAGAAGCTGTCACTCATTTTATGCTATCTCTGGCGCCGTGTTATAAAAGATCTGTGGGTGCCGTCTCATTGAATTCTCGCTGTAGCCCCGTTTGACAGCTGGAGGAGATGGACATACAGAGGGCTTAGATGGCTTCCCCAAGGTCACACAGCCCAGAAGTGGCACAGCTGGGATTGGAACCCCTCTCTCTAACACTGGACCCACACTTTCACCCCAGGGCTGACAGTGCAGCCAGCGACTCCTCTTGGTGACGTGTCAGTCTCTCTCTTCCTCTGTAACCTCTGTCCTGTGTCCAGGTGCTGCTTTCTCTCTCATTAAGCACCTGGCCAACTCCCTGACCTGGGGCCTGGCTTTTCTGAGAAGGTGGCTGAGCCAGGGGTCCTTTTACTTTAAATGGCATTCAAGAAAGGATGGTGACTTGTGTCTTCAACCTAGAGGTTTATGGCATGTGTCCTGTGTGCCAGGCATGGTCTGGACTCAGGATAGTGAGAATTGGACAGATAGGGCCCTGCCACTGAGTTTGTTGATATCCCAGTGAGTCACTGGGACATTCGGGGGCCCGATCATTCTCTGGGGTGGGGTGTCCTGGGCACTGCAGGATGCCGAGCAGCATCACCAGCCTCCACTGCTCCATGCTTGAGGCTCCCCCAGTTGTAATGACCACAACTGTCCCCAGACATCACCTGGTGTCCTCTGGGGGCCGACTCATTCCCCATTGGGATCTCCCTTTCCCCCAGAGGAAGAGTTGCATAGAATCGTCCTCCAGGCCAGCATTCTTGTCCAGGTGTCGTGATGGGGTGACCAGGTGGCAACTGTGGATCGAGGGCTCGGGAAAGACCTCTGAAGGGTGCTTTGGGGCCCGGAGGATGAAAAGGAGGGAGTCTCACAGCCAGCTGGGAAGGGCGTCCGGCGGAGGGAGCGGCCAGTGCAAAAGCCGGGAGGTGGGTGTTTGGGGAGAGCAAGGTCAGCGCGGCCGAGGTTGTGGTCACGAAGGCCATCACGGTGTGGCTGCCGGGAGAGGTTTGGGGTTAGGGTGCCCCTCACCTAGCAACCCTAGAGTCATGTGAAGCTCCTGGGGACTTTTTATTGTTTTAAGTCATAAAGGAAAGTGGTTAATTTGGGTCACAGTCCTGTCCCGAGCGAGGTCAAGGGGCCACATGGGGTGATAGCCTCCCTGCTGGCAGACCCAGGGGCAGGCAGGGTGTCACACAGCCAGAGATGCATTTCCCTCCCAGGGGCTTCTTGGAAAACCACTTTACTAAGAGACTGCGGGCTTCTGGCCCGGGCCCCACCCACTCTCGCATTTCAGGGCAACATCAGGGTGCCCTTGGCGCTGGGGGATGCTGGGGTGTCCCTAGGCCGCGCCTGGTGGGGAGGGGGGAGGGGCAGCGCATGCCCTCCCCACCCGTGTGCCCCCCCGAAGTTGCAGCGTGGTCTCTCTGCTGCGCAGGCCCCCGCCCTCCCGAGGCCCGCTGAGCGGTTAATGCGGAAGCTTAAGAAGTTGCGCCTGGACAAGGAGAACACGGGAGGTTGGAGAAGGTAAGGACTGGCTGGGAGGTGGCACAGGCTCGAATGTCCACCCACCGGATCCCAGTAGGAAACCTCCTGCAAATCGAGATGGCACAGAGGTCCTCAGACGTCAGCAGGTATCTGCTGGGGCCAGATCGTCCCTACTGGGAGCCACAGTCCTGGTGGAGAGGCTGTGAGCTGCGGAGTTCGGCACCTGGGGCTCCACTCCCTTCTCGCTGGGTGAAGCCATGCAGTTCACACAACTTCTCTGGGTCCATCTTCAGTCCCAAGACAAATGTGACCCCAGACCTTGCCTCCCCAATCACAGAGTGCATTTAACTTCTTGGCCCGCGCGGCTTGGGTGGGAGGTCAGTTTCTTTTTCTTTTTTGTCTTTTTGAGACAGGGTCTCACTGTGCAGTTCAGGCTGGCCTTGAGCTCACTTTGTAGCCCAGACTGGTCTTGAACTCACAACAATTCTCCTGCCTCAGCCTCCCCAGTGCTGGGATTACAGGCATGTGCACCACCATGCCCAGCTTTTTTTTTTTTTTTTGTCTTTTGGGAGTTCAGTTTCACACCCTAAGCCCTGGCCCAGGATTCCCTGATGCCTTGACCATGGGCATCCCACCCTGGCACCAGCGCCCACATTTAGCAAGCCCGGACAGTCGAAGAGGTGGGAGGGGCTGGGGAGAATGGGAGGGAGTGGTGCTGGGGTGCTCCAGCAGCCGGTGGTGATCGGCTCCCTTCTCATGTCTCCATGTGCCCGAGCATGGAGCGGGGCACAGGCTGCAAACCCGCTCTGTGAAGCTTGGTTATGAGAGCAGAGGCCTTAGGTGGCCTTGGGCAGCTTGAGGGGACAGAGTGGAGTGCTGGTCCCCTTTCGCGGCATGGCAAGGCCCCACCCCCACTCCAAACCAGCTCACCCAGCCCTGTAGAACTGTCGCTGAGAATCTGCCTTTTCCTGTGTCCCAGGACCCCTCTGGTTTCTGGCACACACTTAGGGGGTAACCAGTGCTCACCTTGGAGGTACCGATGTGGACAGAGTCCCCAGAGCCCGAGGCGACTCCTTGTCCTAAACGGTCAGAAGCTGTTTGCAGGTGATGTCATGGGCCGGGAGGGTGTTGCCCATTGGCCAGAAGAAAGTACAGGAGGCCTGGGAGAAGTGGCTCGGAATCCCCTTTCCTCTCCTCACTGTGTACACTCTTGACTCAGGAGTGGCGCACAGCCCGGCACTGGGGAAGGACTTGCCTTCCCCGGTCCCCTCCCCAGCCTCTCTACAGCCCCTGCTTGGCCTCTGAGTAGAGAGAGGTGAGCGTTGGGCCAGGCTCCCAACCCAGGCCTCACGCTGCCCGCAGGCACAAGCAGGAAAGGTCTGGCCCCGTCTAGAGGACTCCCAGACATTTCCCGGATGTCGAATTTTACTTCCCAGCTTCTGGATCACATGTGCGCGTGTTGGGCTCTCTGCAGTGATGCGAGGCAAGATAACGCGCTCCGGTTCTCTGCTGCGGAGATCAGCCGTGGAGCTGCCACGGTGCTTCTGCGCAGTGCCTTTGGGGCCCTGTGGGGAGTTCAGAAGTTTTTTCTTTTCTGCCATGAGCAAGCAGTTTGGGGGTACTTAAGCTGGCTTGGTTTTTCTGGGTGTGTTACCAGAAGTGCTTGGGAGAAGTGTTGCTTGTTTGATTTGGTTTTTTTACATTTTGATTTGTTTTTGGTCTATTTGTGTTTGAGACAGGGTCTTGATGTGTAGTTCAGGCCTTGAACTCACAGTGCTCCTCCTGCCTCAGCCTCCTGTATGTTAGATATACACCACCACACACTGCTTTATATGTGGGCTCTTGAGTGTTCTTTGGGGCCTGGACCTGGCCCCTGCCTACCACTGCCCATGCCCCACCCGTACTGCCCTGGAGGTGACCAGCATGGCAGCCGGCCAGGGCAAGGATGTCCCTGTGTGTGCTCTGCAGCAGGTCCCCCGGGCTTTCTGGGTTTGGCCTATCTGACCTGAGGGTTCTGTGCTCACTGGTGGTCTCTGGCCCGTGTCTTCAGAACATCTTAGGAGCGACGTAGGAACTAACCCTGCCCCTTCTAGCTGGAGGGTAGCCACATGGGCTCCCTGTGCTCCCAAGCACCCCCCAGGGCCTGGGCAAGGGGACACATTTCTCTTTGTCCCTTGTTGGGGGCTGGCTCTGAAGGGACCTCTGGTGCGGCCTGTGGCTGGATGCTCAGAAGCCACCTGCCCAGGGGTCCCCGTCCCCATGAGCTGTGGGTCCCGCTGCCCGCGAGGCCTCTGTGCCCGGCTGGCAGTGTCCTGTGGTGCTCACCCCCAGGAGACATGGATGGGACCTTCTGTGGGACCCCTGCACTTCTCCCACTGTGACTTTTCAGCCAGGCCACCACCACTGAACACCCTTGTCACACTCGCTGTGCCTGGGAGTGAGGCCCTCTGCCCACGACCTCAGCTCCTCTGTGCAGCAAGATGTGGAGGGCCCAGGCGGACTGACTTCGGGGGTGCCCTGCCTGCCTCCCCCTCCCAGCCGCCCAGGGCCCTTTCGCCCACACTGGTCACCTTGTGGGGTCTCTTGTGGGCGAGGGGCAAAGCCTTTGGGAGCCAATGGTGCCAGCGTTGGGCGCCCTTCCCTCTCTCCTGTTCCCCTCTCAGCTCAGCTGAGGGCCTCCTGGGCACCCACAGAGGGCCTCCTGGCCGGCCTCGGTTCCCTCCTCACCAGGCTGCCCTGGCGCTTGTAGCACTGGCTTGCCATGGCCTGGTATTTAGATTCCTTAGAACAAATATTTGCTTGGCCTGTCCAGTCAAGCGGTATGCTCGGCCAGCCAGTGGCAGTGAGGGGGTGGGATGGAGGCAGGGACAGTGTTGAGGCCTTAGGGAGAGTAAGCACCCCCCACCTGGATGGCACTACCAGCAACTGTGCCCACTCACCCCAGCACTTGCCTTGGGCCTAGGAGTCTCCACCAGACAGCGAGCCGACTGCACGGTGACAAGGGTGGCTTTTCTCCCTCAGGCCTTTGTTTCGTGACCAAGCAGCAGGCTTAGCGAGGGACATTCATCCCAAACGAATTCCCTCCTCTTCCCTGGAGCTGCGCCCACAGGATGTAGGGTCCCATGTCCCGGACTAGAGGCACAGCCATGCATGGGACAGATGTGGGGAAGACAGGTGTTCAACAAGTAACCATGGTGACGAATGCTTACGGGAGGGGCAGGCAGGTGGAAAGGAAGGTCTCAAGGACCTGCTAGATAAGAGAGCTGAGATCTGTGTAAAACGGCTCAAGCAAAGAGAGGAAGACGCCTGCCTGGCAAGCGCAAGGTCGTGAGTTCGATTCCCGGTACCGGAGAAAAACCAAAACCAAAAAAAAAAAAAAAAAAAAAGAGAGGAAGAAAGCATTCCAGCCAGCAGTGACGGGACGTGCAAAGGCCCTGGGGTAGGTGGGAAGCTAATTCCCCCTGGCGCAGAGATGAAAGGGATTAGAATTCAAGAGGACAGCCCCGAAGGCTTCACCACTTCTGTTTTGTCTCCTTTGTTTTGTTTTTCTGGTGGAGCTGGGCATGGAACCCAGGGCCTCATGCCTGTTAGGCAAGCGCTCCCCACTGAGCCACACCCCCCACACCGAGCGCCAGTTTTCATCCCAGGACTGTAGGACAGCAGGAAGTGTTTCAGGGAGGACATTAGCAGTCGAGGCTGTGGGGGGGGGCAGGCAGGAGAACATTTCACTCTGCCCAGAGGTGACAGAGGCCTGGCTCTCAGAGGCCCTGGTGGCATGGGGAGAAGCAGACACCTCAAGTCTTGGGTCGGGGCAGCTGGGAGTGGTGTGAATGTGACATGCTTGCCCCTTCTCACCCTCTCCCTCCCACTCCCTCCGTAGCTTCTCGCTGCATCCCGAGGGCGCCGAGAGGATGTCCATCGGGACCCCGCCGGCTGAGCGGGCCTCGGCAGGTGACATGGACGACCCGGCCTCCCGCTTCCAGGTGCCGAAGCACTCGTGGGACGGACTGCGGAGCATCATCCATGGCAGCCGCAAGTACTCAGGCCTCATCGTCAACAAGGCCCCGCACGACTTCCAGTTCGTGCAAAAGATGGACGAGGCCGGCCCCCACTCCCACCGCCTCTACTACCTGGGTAAGCCCGGCCTGGGAGCGGGAAGGTCGGCTTGGTCCCACCGGGCCCAGCCACCCACGCGTGGCTCCCATTTACTGCTGGGCCCTGGCAGGCTCGCAGGGGACAAGGACAGGTCCCTCATCCAGGGCTGGTCAGGGGCTCTGAGGCTGGAGACTGTTTCCAGAGCAGCCCACTAGGCCTTTCCCGGTGGAGCGGGGTGTTGGGACGGCTCCGAAGCTCAAGGTGGGGCCTCCAGTGGTGTAACCCGAGGGCTGACTGCTCTGTCCCTCTCCCGTAGCCCGGATGAGCATGCTCAGTGCCGGTCCCGACCCCTCCTCCTCCCTGCACATGCTCCCTGTTCACGCACTTGTGACATCTTCTCTAGCTGGTGATGGGCCTGTGTCCCCACGGAGCCACCAGCACCTCTGGGTAGGGGCCAGGCCTCGTGGACTTGTACCGCCTTTGTAGCCAGGCCACAGTCTGTCCCCCAGCAGGAGGACAGGAAGTAATTGGAGCCTGTGGGTGCTGCCCTCCTTGCCCTGAGGGCTTACAGAGCTGGCAGGGAGAGGTCTTGTAGGAATCAGCCAGGCCTCTTGCTTTGAAAGCAGGTGCTGCGTGGCTCTTGACCAGAGGCTGAGCTTCTCGAGCACTGGGCGCACTAGGGCAGGGCCATGCTCTATGGTGGGCAGCCTGGGCACTGCGGGTGCTGAGTGACACCTCTGGCTTCCTACCCGCTCCACACCAGGAGCTCCCCAAGACAGGACGACCATACATGTCCCCAGACATCACTGTTTGCTCCCTGGGGCCGCTGTCATCCCCATTTGAGAACCACTGCATTAGTGGTGAGGTAGCACTAGAATTGTTCTCCATGCCAGTTTTTGTCTTTTGAACGGCCGGCCGTGTGACCTGAGCCCCAGAGACGGATGCCCAGGCCCTGTGTCGATACCTGAATGAACATGCGAGTGAGTGAATTAATGTCACCTTCTGCCTGAGGCTGACCGCATTCCAGTGACACGGCCAGGGTGGACACCAGGTAGTTGTCCTCTCTCCGAGGTCCCTGCGGTCCTTCTGCAGAGACAGGCCTGCAGGACCGCAGATGGCCATGCCTGGTGAGCAGCAGATGTGGGCACGGCGCCCAGGTGAGGGCCTTTTGAGCCGGGGCAGCAGCACAGCCGCGCCACATCGTTCAGTGGCAAAGGCGGTGGCATTCACTACCAGGCCCTGTGCAGACAAGTGTGTGCCAGCCCTGGCCTGGAAGAACAGGCCTGGAAAAGCTTCGGGTTTCACTCATCTGAGAGAGCAGGGCCATTAGGACAGGAGGTGTCCCGAGCAGGACGCCGGTGCGCCGTGGCCCTTCCTGGTCTTCCTGGCAGTTCCGGGGCCCCTGACCGCTGTGTGTCCTCAGCACAGCCTCAGGTCCCTTCCCTGCATTCCCGGTGTCGTCCTGCTCCAGGTCGTTTCGCTGCCCGCTGTGACAGGTGACCACCCAGTTAGTGGCTTTGTGCAACCAAAGTCCATTCATTTGTAGTTCCTGAGGCTGAGAATCTGAGATCGGTTGCATTGGACGACAGCCAGAGCGGCCGTAGGGCCCAGATCCCTCGAGGAACAAGGGCAGAACCTCTGCCCCGCTGCTTCGGTTGCAGTGGCTGCTGGCATTCCGTGGCTGTGGCCACATCTGTGCCGTCTGTGCCTCTGTGGTCACACACGTGCTTCCTCTTCCCTCCACCTGAAACGTCCCCTGCTTCTCTCAGCTGAGGACACCTGACAACATTGGGCCCCAGCCTTAAATTTATTCACATCTGCAAATGCTCTCTCAGTCTACACGGTGACATTCGCATCCGGGCCCCAGCAGGGGGATGTCTCTCTGGAACCACCATTTGTTTGGCCTACGCAGAACCGCAAGCTGGTGGGAGCCACAGGGGTCACCTCCTAGTAGACATGGGGTAGAGGCAGCCCATGAACTCTGGGGCGGAGAGCCCACCAGCCTCAGGCAGCAGAGAACCCAGAGCCTTTTGGGACCCGGGCATCGGGTGTGCTCACCCACACTACCTGGCTGACCGCCCCTGCACCTCCGTGGCTCCCAGGTTCCAGCAGCCTGGGGAAACGGAGGCGCCTTCTCCAGCTTTCCTGGAAGAGGAATCAGATTGGCTCAGCGTGCATCACACAGTCCAGTGGGCTTTGGCCTGGGCACGTCTGGGAACAGTAGGCAGGTCTTTCCGAGCTTTCTCCAGATTTCCAGAAGGAATTGGATTGGTTCGGCATAGGTCAGTCCAATCAGCTGGGGCCTCGGTGTGCCGGGAAGGGGTGGGCAGATCCTCTGCAGGACCTCCCCAACAGATAGGGCGTGAGAGTGGCAGACCCCGAAAGGTACCTAGAGCAGCCCAGAACTGTGCGGTCTTTCTGGGCAATGGTCACCCTTCCGTGATCCTGACGTTGTTACCTGACACGGCGCAGGCAGCACTGTCCTGAGTTCCCAGAGTTCTTGGGCAGGTCTCCCCACAGCCCTGGTATTCGTGCATCTTAGGGCTGGCTGGTGCGCGGGCTGACGTCACACCAGTTCCCCCACCCCCGAGTGTGCCACCAGCCCCTCCCGGACCCCTCGTGGCTTTGGCCACTGGTATTTGGGGCATGTGTTTCTTGTCACCAGTGTCCTCTGGAAGGGCTACTGGATCTGAGGGATGGAGTCCAGCCCCAGTTGGAGGGGGCACGGGAGAAGGCGGCTGCCCCAGCCGCAGGGACAGGCTGGAGAGGCTCGGAGCCCAGGACTCAGTGGCCCTCGTGGAAGGCCAGACTCAGTGTAGCCCCCACCGCCAGGTCGCAGAGGCAGCAGGTGCTAGACAGCTCTGAGACTCCCTTAGCAGGGCAAGCAAGGACTGTCGGCTCCTGCGTCTGGATGGAGATCCAGGCAGAGCCAGGCTCAGCTCCAGTCACGTGGCCTGGCCACCAAGGCCGTACTGTGCAGGGACTGGGTGTGGCTCGAGAGTGGGAGACAGCAGATGGCGGTGTGTGAGGAGGAGAGAGCTGGGAGAGGAAGAAGCCGGGGCGGGAAGGTGGCCGCCTCCGCCCTCTGCCCTCCGCCCTCTGCCCCATGCCAGGCATCACGGCCTGGTGCCAGCAGCAGCCTGTCCAGGAATGCGCTGGCTCACCCTCTCGTGTGATCACTGATTAATCAGCGGCAGAGGGGCGGTGGCTCCATGTCCTTGGCAGGGCCTCGTCTTCCACTTCCTGTTTGGAACCCCCAGCTGTTCACATCCTTGTAGCCTGGCTGTCCCCAAGTGAGGCTTAAAAGAGGAACACGACTGGGGGTGGCTTAGCGGCAGAGCACTGGCCTAGAAAGCACAAGGCTGTAGGTGCAGTCCCCAGTGCCTTAAAAAATTAAGTCTGAGTGGGGCGCTCTCCAAGGCTGAGGCAGGAGGATCACAAGTTCAAGCTCAGCCTGAGCAACTTAGTGAGACTCTGACTCAAAATAAAAATAGAAAATAAAGGCTAAGGATGTAGTTCAGAGCCAGGGACCTGGGGATGTAGTTTAGTGCCTGTAATCCCAGCACTCAGGAGGCTGAGGCAGAAGGATAGCCTCAAATTCAAGGCCAGCCTGTGCTACATAGTGAGTTCAAGACCAGCCTGAATTACATAGCAAGACTATTAAAAAATAAATAAATAAATAAATAAATAAAAATAAAAGAGAAGTTTGAGCATCCTGTAATTCCTATCCCATGTGCTGGGATAGCTGTGCCCTTGGAGGAGTCCTGTGCTGTCTCCCAAGCTTGTTACACAGAATGGGGAAAACTGAGGCCTGCTGGAAATTGTCATTCAGCAGCTGCTGTTCACCTTAGCAATAAAAACAGCACCGTCACTTGTCCGATCTAGGACACTGCTAGGGAAAGGGCCACCATCACGGCTGGCGCTCCGTGTCCACAGCTTCCACATCTGCAGAGCTGACCAGCCACAGACTCAGCCAAGCCCAGATCCCACCAGCCAGGGATCAGAGATACTCAGGGGCAAAAGTGTGTCCACACTGAGTGTCCTTTTCCCTTGCCTCCATTCACTAAATGATACAGCGTAACAGTTATGCAGGCAGCTCATACATTGTATCAGCTAAGTAGATTTATTTATTTACTTTTTGTTTATTTGATTTTTGAGCGGGTCTTGCTCTGTCGCTCAGGCTGGCCTTGAACTCACTGTGTAGTCCAGACTGGCCTTGAACTTGTGGCAATCCTGCCTCAGCCTCCTGAATGTTGGGATTACAAGTGTGTGCCATCACACCTGGCCTCAGCTAAGAAGATTTAAAGTCTACAGGAGGATGTGCACAGTTTTATGCAAATACTATGCTTTTTTTTTTTTTTGAGATAGGATCCCACTGAATTGCTAACTTACCTGAGCTAGCATTGAACTTGCAGTCCTCCTGCCTCAGCCTCCCAGGTGCTGGGATGGCAGATGTGTGCCCCTGCCCCTGGCTACTGTGTCTTTTCTTTTTTGGTTTTTTTCCGGTACTGGGAATCAAACTCACGACCTTGCACTTGCCAAGCAGGCACTGTGCCGCTGAGCTAAATCCCCAGCCCCTTGTGTCATTTTATATAAGGGATTTGAGCATCCATGGACTCTGGGATCTCTGGGGCTCTGGAATCAGCCCCCTCAGCTACTGAGGAGGCACTGTTGTGTCTTTTATAAAGAACACGGCAGCATCTCCAACAGGAAGCCCCAGGCCGACCTCAGAGATGAGTGGGTGAAGCCTGCAGCTTCCTGACCAGCCAGGCAGGCCACCTAGGCGACACCTGTGTTGTGCCGAGAGCTTTAGGCTTCGAACCTCCTTTAATCTGCACGAGTTCTCACGCAGAACCTACCGCTCCTGCTATCCTGGGAAAGTTAGATTGGATCAGTGGTTCTCACCGAGGTGCCTCTGCAGTGTCTGGGGACCTTTGTGGTCGTCACTAGCTCCTGGCAGAGTGGCTGGAACCCAGGACCGCCAACCTCAGAGGCTGCTCCGCCCCTGGTGCCTGCGGCGTTGGATGCCTGCTCCCCTTCCTTCAACCCCAGATCCGATCTCCCCGCGCCCTGCGCCTCACGTGGCGATGGGCACTGGGACCGACTCTTGTTCTCCCCTGAGCTCTTTTCCCATAATTAGGGTCACAGTGCTTAGCAGAAATGCCCCAGATGGCAGACCTGGTCGCCACAACGAGACCCAGGGTCTCAGGCTCTCTGAGGGCAGGTGTGTTGCCAGCAACCTGGTAGAATGACCTAGCAGGGAGCCCGGCTGGCCCTGGCATTGAGCCAGAGTTCTGACCCCATGCTGCCACCAAGCCCTGCTGGCTGACCTGGGTCTGGCCTAGCGCTTCCCATTTTCCCCAGGGATGCCTTACGGAAGCCGGGAGAACTCGCTGCTGTACTCCGAGATCCCCAAGAAGGTCCGCAAGGAGGCCCTGCTGCTGCTGTCCTGGAAGCAGATGCTGGACCACTTCCAGGTGAGCAGGGCCCAGGGCCATCAGGGCACGCGATGCCAGGAGTGGCTCTGCTCTGCCCGAGGACCCTGAGAAGAGCTCTTGTCGCAGCAGCATCTGTGCTTCCTATCTTAGCCAGGGAGCTGGAATTGCCTCGGGGCCGGGCTAACAATTAACATCACCGTGCATCATGCCAGCCCTGGTGAGGGGACAGTGCCTTTTCCATGGGTGCATTTTGTTGCTTATGGCATTGTAAAAATAACGTAAGGCGAGCATGGAGCACGCTGTCTCCCACACAGTCCAGTGCGTTCACTGTGGCTTGTCCCTCTTCGTCCCCAACTGGACCAGCCCGTGTTTACATAGCTTTCCGCACAGAGTGAGCTAATGCCGCCTTGGGTCTCCTTTCTGTTTATTTTTGCAGTGCTGGGGCTGGAACCCAGGGCCTCACACATGTGTGACAAGTGCTCACCACGGAGCTACAGCCTCAGCCCTGTTCTCTTTTTTAAAAAATGCATGTGGAGGCTACGTGGTAGCCCTTGACTGTCATCCCAGCACCCTGGGAGGCTGAGGCAGGAGGACCAAAAGTTTGGACCCAACCTAGGCAACTCAGTGACTTGGTGAGACCCTGTCTCAAAATTTGTAAAAAGGGCTGGAGGCAGAGCTCAGTGTGAAGAACATAGGTTCAATGCCCAGCACTGTGGAAAAACCACAGACAACACATGCGTAGTGTCCTCCGCATCTCCTGCTTTCGGAATTCTGTGGCTGCCTGGACCCCAGAGGGCGGGTAAAGCCGGCTGGTCAAGGGGTGTGGACTTCACCCTTGCCTCAGCTTCACAGAAAGGAGGGATGTGTGGGGTTGGGTGTGGATTGGCTGCTGGCGGCAGGAAGGGGCTGTGTGGGGACAGGTGGCTGTGGCAGGATCGTGGGGAGAGATGCGGTGGGCAAAGCTGCTGGGGGGCCCTGGAGAGCCCCGCCACTCCCCACACTGGAGGTCAAACTGCGCACCGTGCCCAGGCCTCGGTAGCGCCCCCTCTGGCCACAGGTCCTGCACGTTCAGCAGCTCGGGTGTGGTCACGTGGCCCAAGGCTGGGGGAGTGGAGCCCAGTGGGGGGATCTGAGTGGGGCTGCTGACACAGCCCGTGTGTCCCCAGGCCACACCCCACCACGGCGTCTACTCTCGGGAGGAGGAGCTGCTGCGGGAGCGCAAGCGCCTGGGCGTCTTCGGCATCACCTCCTACGACTTCCACAGCGCCAGCGGCCTCTTCCTGTTCCAGGCCAACAACAGCCTCTTCCACTGCCGAGACGGGGGCAAGAACGGCTTCATGGTGCGCCCCGGGGACGTGAGCCCCGCCCAGACCCGCATGGATGGGGATGGGGCTTGGCCCTGAGCCTGGTCTCTCTGTCTTCAGGTGGCCCCCATGAAGCCGGTGGAGATCAAGACCCAGTGCTCAGGGCCCCGGATGGACCCGAAGATCTGCCCCGCCGACCCCGCCTTCTTCTCCTTCGTCAACAGCAGTGACGTGTGGGTGGCCAACATCGAGACAGGCGAGGAGCGGCGGCTCACCTTCTGCCACAAGGGTGAGGCCGGCGGCCGCTAGCAGGGCCCTGGGCCCTCCCTGCGAGGTCCTTGACCTTCCTCTGTGGAAGTCAGTGCCCGATCAGGGCACCCGGCCACCACGGTTACACCCCGCCCCGGACACCGTGTCGCCCCCGCTCCTCGCACACCGTCCCACTCCAGCTCCCAAGCCTGCACCCCTCACGCGTGCCCTCTCCTCCCAGGGTTACCCAATGTCCTGGACGACCCCAAGTCTGCGGGCGTGGCCACCTTTGTCATCCAGGAGGAGTTCGACCGCTTTACGGGCTGCTGGTGGTGCCCCACAGCCTCCTGGGAAGGTGGGTCCCCCTGCCGGACACTGTCCCACGCAGGCTGCCCCACCCCGCCCGCTCCTTCCTGCCCGTCACCAAAGGGGCCCGGGGCTCAGTGCCACACAGAGCCCTTGGCGGGGTTGGCCCTGCTGCCTGTGAGTCCCTGGACACGTGTCAGTGTCACACGGACGGGCACAGGCCCAGAGCGCCTGCCCCCGCCAGCCTACAGCATTGCTGCAGGCGGCAGTGACAGCCCTGTCCCAGGACACGGTGTGGCCTGTTGGCTGGGTTCCTTCCAAGCTGCTGCGGCCCAGGGATTGGGCTGCACCTCGTGATGGTGCCTTCTCGCCTCCCTCCCTCTCTCCTCCTTCCCTTTTTCTTGCCTTCTTTCCCCTTCTTTGCGTGTGTGCTGGGCGAGACCCCGAGGCCTCATTTGTGGTACACTGAGCTGTACACCAGCCCGGCCTGTTTCGTGACGATTTTTATTGTGTTCCTTCCTGCCCGTGTGCCATCTGTCCACTGGGGCTGCAGTGACAAGCCCCGAAGTCTGGGTGACACGAGCATTGGGAATGTGTGGTTCCCCAGATCTGGAAGCCGGAAGCCTGAGAGCCCGGCTGTAGGTGGGCGGGCTCCTCCCGAAGCCTCTCCTTGGCTTCTCCACAGCATCTTCTCCTTGTGTCCTCCTGCAGAGTGTGTGTGTGTGTGTGTTCTGATCTCTTTTTTCCTTGTAGCACTGGAGATGGAACCCAGGCTCTCCTGTGTGCTAGGCACATGCTCTACTACTGGGCTACATGTCCAGCCCTTTTTAAAAACTTTATTCTGAAACAGGGCTTACAGAGTTGTTGAGGCTGGGTTTAAAGTTGAGATCCTCCTGCTTCAGCCTCCCAAGTAGCTTGGATCACAGGCCTGTACCACCCTCCATGCCTGACTGACTTCTTTTTATAAGGTTCTGAATCCCCCAAGGCTGGGGCCCGGCCTGTGACCTTATTTTACCTTAATCACTTCTTTAAAGACTCTGCCTCCAAATGCACCACATTCTGAGGTCAGGCATCAGCACCTGAGTTTTAGGGGACACGGCTTGGCCCAGCACACGCTGTGGTTACCTTCCGGACCACGTGCTGGACTGGGGCTGTCCTTCCTGGTGCATGAATTAGTCAGAGAGGTGACAAGCTTAGTGGGAGCCCTATAGCCCGGCCCCCTCAGCGATCTGCTCCCCCTCCAGGTCCTGAAGGCCTCAAGACACTGCGGATCCTGTATGAGGAGGTGGACGAGTCCGAGGTGGAGGTCATCCATGTCCCTTCCCCCGCACTTGAAGAAAGGAAGACGGACTCCTACCGGTACCCTAGGACAGGTGAGCCCAGGGCCGGGTGCACACCGCGCAGGCCCCAGGGTCATGCGGACTGGTACGTGCACGCCGGGCTCACTCCCAGCAGCAGCAAAGGCTTCTCCTTCCCGCTGGGCTAGCGAGGGCTGCAGCACAGCGCTCGGGTCCGCCAGCCACCCTGGGAAGGACCGGGGGCAGGATCTCTGTCCCACTGCCCAACCTTCCCGTCACAGAACCCGCGCAGCCGGGTGCAGCAGACTGAACTTCCACTCCTCCTGGCTCAGCCTCCCAGAGTGCTGGAACGACAGGCCTGGGCCACTGCCCCCAGCTTCTGGCCTGTGCTTTTAAGCAGTAAAATCATCTGGCACATCCTGGTCAGAAAGAGTCCTCCTCCTAAGCCTTGGGGACTTTGTGCCCATGCCAGGGAGGGGACACATCTGCAGATGGACCTTTGGATACTCCCTGCCCTGGCTGGGCCACCTCTTGTGGCCACCTAGCGGCCATAAACACACAGCAGTGACACCATCCAGGTGCGCACTCGGCTCGCTTTCACTTTCACAGGCAGCAAGAATCCGAAAATCGCCTTGAAACTGGCGGAGTTCCAGACCGACAGTGAGGGCAAGGTACGGGTGCCTGCATGGTCCAAGAGGCTGCCAGATGCAGCAGCTCTATCTGGTGGATGGTGGGGTAGGGCGGGGGTCCACGCGCTGCCTCCCGCCTGGGGATACCACTGCCATCAGCAGCCGCTGCAGGGAAGCCCCAGGGTGGGGATCTGCACCTTCCCTGTGTCCCAGCAGCTGGGGCAGGCCCTCACAGGTCACTTCACGGGTCCATGGCGCCGGCAGGTTACGGTGCTTCTCCGGGTTCCTCGCTGGCACTGAGTACTGGGCGCTCACCTCCCCGGAAGTCATTGTTCGGGCCGCAGTGCCACGTGGTAGTGGCAGGCAGAAAAGACATCACTGTCCAGAAACTGAGTGGTCACTGCCAGACCGATACCCTGTGATGTGTCCTCCCTACCCTTCCACCCCACATGTCCCCCCATCTGCCTGTCCTCCTGGGGCGCCTGAGAGCTGCCCATGGATTGGCCCCCCAGACCCTGTAAACCCTCAAAAGGCAGAGGATGCCGGAGGGTGGGCGGCATCATGCAGGAGGCCCCTCCCAGGAAGGCGCGGGAGGGGGGCACCAGCCGTCCAGAGGACCCCACACATCTGGGGACGAGGGCACGAGCAGGCCAAGGACACCCTGGCACCATTTTGCAAAGTGACAACTGTATAACATTTCAGAGAAGCCAGGCGTGGTGGCGCATGCCTGTATCCCAGCAGTCGGGTGGCTGAGGCAGGAGGATTGTTGCAAGTTCGAGGCCAGCCTGGGCTACAAAGTGAGCTCAAGGCCAGCCTGAACTGCATAGCGAGACCCTGTCTCAAAAAGACAAAAAAAAAAAAAAAAATTTTCAGGGAAGATGAGAAATGAAATATATGTATTTGCTAATTTGGGGGATGAGCTTTATTTTTGGTGCAATTAGCCCCCTCACTAAACCTCTTCTGCAATCTTTGCCCCTTTTTTGGTGTCTAAGGAGGGAACCCAGGGCCTTGCCCATGCGAGGCAAGTGCTCAACCACGGAGCCACACCAGCGGCTGTGTTTTTTGTTTTTTGAGACAGAGTGTCTGTCACTCAGTCGTCTAGACTGGCCTTGAATTTGCAGTCCTCCTGCCTCAGCCTCCCACGCAGCTGGGGAGACAGGCGTGTGCCACCACACCCAGCTCTTCTGCACTCTTTAACTCCTCCGAGTGACTCTCACAGTCCGCTAGGGCCACTGTAGCCAAGGGCTGCTGACAGTGCCGCTCCCAGGCGTTGTCTCCAGTCCTGGAGGCTCAAGGTCAGGTGAAGTTCCCCGAGAGCTGGGCAGAAGGGCGTCCTGCCTCTCTCGGCCTGCAGACAGCCTCCTCTTGCCTCCACTGCCGCCCTCCTGTCCCCATGTCCACCTTACATGAATACCAGGGTGACTGGACTCGGGCCCACCCCATCCACACGACCTCATCTCAATCCAGGACCTTTAATGACCACATTTCCGAAGCAGGTGGGCTCCAGAGGTCCCGGCGGCCACATCTCTGCATGTGCGCTTTGAGGTGTGGGGGACGCAGCGCCACGCTGCGGTGTGTGACAGCCCCGTCTCCCCGCAGATTGTGTCCACCTGTGAGAAGGAGCTGGTGCAGCCCTTCCACAAGCTCTTCCCCAAGGCGGAGTACATCGCCAGGGCCGGCTGGACGCGCGACGGCAAGTAGTGAGTGACCCTGTGGGGTGCGACCGGGAACCCTCGGTGGGCCTGGGGTTGGGTGGGCCACCTGTGCCACGCCCCGTGCTCTGTTCCTTCAGCCCCCTCACAGCGGCTCTGTTCCCTGTCTGCCTGAGTCCTTGGGCCACCCACACTCACCAGGCAGGGGACAAGACACGGGGTCTCCCCATCCCAGGCTTGGTGGCTCTAGGACATTTTTATCATGTTTCCCAAACCGGGGTTCAAACCAATAGAGGTGCTTACAGGTGGCTTCGGACCCCAGGATATAAGAGACAGGAAACATCTCATTCCAGGGCCCAAGCCCAGCTCCAGGCCCAGCCTTACCCTTTCCTCACACAGGCCAGGGATTGCTTTTACATGTTTTGGGGTTTTTTGTTTTTGAGACAGGCCCTCAATGTGTAGTCCAGGCTAGCCTTGAACTCAAGGCACTCCTCCTGCCTCAGCCTCCAGAGTGGTATCCTAAATAACAGGGGCAGGTAGGAAGGGGCTGGGAGGAAGATTTGATCACACACGTAGCATAGGAAGTTCACACCTCCTGCCCCTTCTCATGAAGGCTGACGGCTCTGGCCCTGAGCGTTCCGCCCCCGGCAGCCTGTGGTGCTTTCATGCTACAGGGGCAGAGCTGAGTCACTGTGAAAGCTGCCGTGAGGCCCACAGAGCCCAGAAGGTGTCCTCTGTGGCCCTGGTCTCCTGGAAAAGTGTGCTTTCCCTGCCCGGGGTTTCTCAGCCCTTTCCAGCAGGCACAGGCCAGCACCCCAAGCCGGCTGTGGGGCTCAGGTCTCTCTGACGCTCCTCTCCCACCCTTTGTTGCTCGCTTCTGTGTGGACGAGCACTTTTCTACTTAGGGTGCTGACCTGGCTCTCAAGATAAATAGAAGCTAAAATGTTTTCAACTCAGCTAAGTGCGCTGGCGTATTCCTGTCATCCCAGCACCCTGGGAGGCAGAGGCAGGAGGATTGAATGTTCGTGCTCCTTCTGGGCAATTTGGTGACTTAGCTCAAAACAGAAAATACCAAGGATGTAGCTCAGAAGCATAGTGCTTGCCTGGCAAGTGCGAGGTTCTGAGTTCGATTCCCAGTACCAAAACAAATAAAATAAAATAGAAAGGTTGAGGATGTAGCTCAGTGCAAAAGCTCTGGGTTCATTCCCAGAACCGTAAAAACAGTGAGTACCCATGGGCAAGGAACTGTACAACGCTGCCAGGCCCTGGTCACACAGGACATGGTTTTCCAGAGCCCTCTGTGAGGGTGACGGTCTCGTCCCGTGTCCCCAGTGCCTGGGCCATGCTTCTGGACCGGCCACAGCAGCGGCTCCAGCTCGTGCTCCTGCCCCCAGCCCTGTTCATCCCGGCCCCCGAGAGTGAGGAGCAGCGCCTGGCCCTTGCCAGGGCCGTCCCCAAGAGCGCCCAGCCGCACGTGGTGTATGAGGAGGTCACCAGCGTCTGGATCAATGTACGTGTGGGCGGGCTGCGTGCATCCTGGTCCCCGGGGCACAGGGCGCTGGTGACGGACAGGCCGGGCATCCCCCTGACCCACCTCCTCCTCTTCTGCCACCAGGTCCACGACATCTTCTACCCCTTCCCCCAGCCCGAGGGCTCCGAGGAGTTCTGCTTCCTCCGGGCCAACGAGTGCAAGACCGGCTTCTGCCACCTGTACAAAGTCACGGCCCTCCTGCGCCCCAGCGGCCACGACTGGACGGAGCCCCTCAGCCCTGGGGAAGGTGAGCAGCCTGCCGAGGGGCTGAGGGCTCCCAGGAGGCAATGCGCTGTAGAGCCCCCCAGCAGTGCCACAGGCCCTTTGCACAACCAGGGCTCCGCAAACCACAGACCTGCCCCTGCTGTCCCACACGACGCTGATCGGCACAGGGCTGTGTGCTGGTTCACAGGTGCCCACAGTCGATGGTGAGACCAGAAATCTGTGCAGCGCACAGCTGCCAAGAGTCACTCTCGGGCCCCTGACAGAAGGCAGGGCCGACCCCCACTCTCAACACCAAGGTTGGAGTGGCACAAAGAGGCCCTAGTCACCCTGGTCTTAGAGAAAGTTTCAGGGGAGGAGACAGGCAACGCTCTAGGAACAGATACTGCGCTGGAGTGCAGGATGCACGGGGAGTGGTCAGAGCCCATGGCTTCTTTCAGCACAAGGGTCCGGAGGACTCTGGACAGTGAGCTATAGGGCAGCAGCCTAGATGACAGGAGGCCCACGGCACAACTGTGCAAAGGCCCTAGGGTACGATGCAGCACGGAGCCTGTGTGGCCAGAGCAGAGAGTGCAGGGGAAGCGGGGAAGGGACGGGGGGCGGGCGTGCAAAACCCTGGTGGCTGTGGGAGGACTTGGGCTTTGGCCCTGAGGGCAGCAGGAAGCCATCAATCTTTCGTGGGTTCAAGATGAACCCTCTGGTTTCTGCGTGGCACTCAGGACAAGGGGCTAGGAGGGGCGACCGGCTCTCAGCGGTGGGCCCGGGGTGTCCCAGTGTCCCTGGTGCTGGGTCTGCCGGGGAGAGATGGCAGCGTGGCGGCTCTGGGGCGCAGACTGGAGTGAGCACCCTTGGAGAAAGAACCCGGGGCTGGGTCCTGGACGTGTGCAGTTGGATGCCCCACCATCAAGGGGGGTGGGGTCAGCACAGCCCCGGGGCTGCGGGAGCAGACAGATTCCCCATGGAGGTGTGGGCACCCTCACACCCACAAGCCATCCTGCCCTGGCACAGGATGCCGCCAGGGCCCTGCAGAGTTAGGACAGGGCCTCCTGGGCACCGTACACACTGGGCCGGGTGGGCTCTGAGGTGTCGCAGGCACTGCAGGGGCTGAAAGCATCCCAGCCTCCCCTGCTCTGCCAGGAGCTCCCCAGTGTCACAGCTGCGCTGTCCCAGACCTCAGCCATGGTTTCCTGGGGCCAGCGCCCCACACTTCAGAGGCAGTGCCCATGAGTGACCAGAGGCAGCCAGCCCCCCAGGGGACAGGGACAGAGTATGTATGGAGTCCAGGGGTCTGGGAGAGGGGCATCAGGAGGGGCCACACGCTGGGCTGCTGAGGGGCCGGGTGAGACGAGGGCCAAGACGTGATCCACACAGGCTGTGATCACGTCGGCCCTCAGGGTTGGCAGTGCCGGCGAGCGAGCCTCCTCCAGGCAGAGCCCTCCTGGACTCGGTGGCGCGCGGCCTTCGGTTTGCCTGGATGGCTTGGCCACCAATACCAGGCAGCAGGAGCTTTCCTAGAAGCCCAGCTGGCAGCCTCTCTCAGACCCGTGGGCCCGAGAGCTGTGCCCAGCTCCACGGTGGTGCCCAGGGGAGCTGGCAGCAATGCTCAGCCCCCCCAGTGGCCTCCTGACCTCGGGTGGGCACACCTGCCCCTCTCAGGCGGCATCGTGTGGCCGGTACCACTAGATAGTGACCGAGCAGCCAAGCAGGCAGGGCCAGGGGGCCCGGCCATGTCTGAGGGCGGGGGGTGGAAGGAGCCTGGCGGGCGGATGAGGAGCAGCGCCGCCGGAGGGCGTGTCAGGGTGGCATGCGCTCTCCCAGTCAGACGAGGGACAGTAGGGCAGAAGAGTTGCGGGCAGGAACCTCGGGGCCTTGGGGCTCTGGTCTGGGTCCTCGGGTAATCTGGGGCAGGAGCTCAGCACAGGCGCCTTACAGGGGCATCAGAAGTGAGGCCGGCCCAGCCCCAGAGGGGACCCTGTGTGACAGCCTGGACCCGCGTGTGACCCCGTCCTCTGCCCCCCCCCAGGCCTGCCGGCCACGTGCGCGGGGTGTCGCGGGACCGCTGCGCATCCACCGCCTGCGGGGACCCAGTGAGGGGCAGGCAGGGTGGAGGCCCCGGTCCCTGTGCCGGGTCTCGCCGTGACTGGTCACCCTGCCCCACCCCCTCCGGCCCAGCACTGCCTGTCCCGTGGCTGCCTCCCGAGACACACTGACAGTGGCTCCTGCTGGGCCCCAGAGGGTGCAGAAGGAACTGGGGCATCAAAACGAAGCTGTGTCATTGTCCTCCCAGTGCCAGTTCGAAGTGACACCTGTGCCTGGCCCCAATGAAAGGGGTCCTAACAACCCAGCCGACTCTCACCCCCATTAGCGCCAGGGCCCACAGAGCCCCGCTGCGCTTGCCGGTCCGCACTGGCCGGCAATGACTCCTCGTCACCTCTGTAAACACAAGTGCCGTTTGGCCTTCAGAGGCTTCTGAGCTTAGGAAACTCCTGCAAAAACCCAGATGCCGGTTTTTTCTTGGGAAACACTGGGCCTGGCATCCACGAAGCAGGAACGGACCCCAGCCCCAATCTGGGTGGAGCGCGGCCCCCGCGCCTTTGGGTCCTTGCTTCCCTTCACCTCTTCTGCTTTTCTCCTTCCAGATGAATTTAAATGTCCCATCAAGGAGGAGATAGCGCTGACCAGCGGTGAATGGGAGGTGCTGGCCAGGCACGGCTCCAAGGTACCAGCCCCGCCCTGCACTGCCAGCGGCTCCCCCTTCCCGGCCACCTCCCCCTCCCGCTCTGCTCCCTCCTCCCTGCCTGAGCACCTGGGGCTCAGGAGCTGGGGTGACTACAGCAGGCCGCCAGGTTCCAAGTCCCCAGCAACAGATCTTGTTTCACCCAGGGAAGTCGAACTCTAGCCAGGCCCTGGTGTAGGCTGGCGCACCCCCAGTACCACCGGGGGCTCAGATAGCCTCCTTTCGCTCCTTAGAACCATCTCCGCAGGAGCAAGTTGTGGGATACTGCGGGAGGGAGCATGTCAGGCAGCCCCTCCACAGCCCGCCCCGCACCAGCCCTACGGGGTGTCCAACAGAAGGCGCAGCTGCAGCGGGGAGGTCTGCCCTCACTTCCCACAGTCAGGACATCTGACAGAGATGTCGGCTCACACCACAGTGTCTTCACGGGGGTTCAGTTATACAGAATTCCACTCTTTCTTCTTTTCTTTTCTTTCTTTTTTTTTTTTTTTTTTTTAAGACAGGGTCTCCTTAAGTAATTCAGGCTGGCCTTGAACTCACTAGTAGCACAAATTGGCCTGGAACTCACAGGGATCCTCCTGCCTCAGCCTCCCCAGTGCTGAGATCACAGGCATATGATACCACACGCAGCTAAAATTCCACATTTTAGAGGTGTTACTCAGGCCAAACTTCTGGATCCCTTCCTCACACCAAGCACACCGATCCGTTCCTTACATACCTGCAAACACTTTGTGCATCTTCATCCCTGTGTTTCAGAGGCTTCTCAGCTTCTCCGGTAAATTCTTTAGGAACAGCTCCCAGCAAGCAGCCTTATGTATAGAGTTGTGTCCCTTTATTTCCGTTTTTCTTTTTTCTCCCCCGTAGTATTAGGGATTGAACCCAGGGCCTCTGTACTGACCTAAACCTCCAGGCTTTTCTACTTTTTTTTTTTTTTCACATTCACAAATCTTTTTAAAATTTTGTTATTTTTTATTTTTTTTTTTTTGTCTTTTTGAGACAGGGTCTGGCTATGCAGTTCAGGCTGGCCTTGAGCTCACTTTGTAGCCCAGGCTGGTCTCGAACTCACAACAGTCCTCCTGCCTCAGCCTCCTGAGTTCTGGGATTACAGGCGTGAGTCACCATGCCCCATTATCTTTTTTACTTTTTTCAAATCTTTTTTATTTTAAAGAGAAAAAGAAGTGAAACAAAATCTCAAAACAATTGGAGAGTAACAATGGTTAATACATTACGTATTGTTATCTTTAGTTACTCAGAGCCCAAGATATAGGCATTTAGTTGTCCAAACAATATTACCACAAACCTTTCCTTTCAATGAACTAAAATTAGTAGTATAACTGTCTTAACTATCTTGTGTATATATATGTTTTTTTCTTGTCATTTCCTTCTTTTCTTCTTTCCCCCACCCCAGTTTCTCCTTCCTTTTGAAGTTTCTTCCCATTTCACAATATCTATTGTACATTGTGGATCTTATTTACTCTTTCAGCTTCTAGGGAGACAATTGATGTTTGCATATGTGCGTCTGGCTTATTTCACTTATGAGTATGGTCTCGAGTTGCATCCATTTACCTAGAAAAGTCTCCAGTTTATCCTTCTTTACTCTCTATTGTGCGACAGGACCTCATTAAGTTGCCTGGGTAGGACTTGAACTTATGATCCTCCTGCCTCAGCCTCCCTTAGTGCTACAATTATAGGTGTATACCATTGTGTGTGCCCTGTTGAGGGCTGTGTCCTTTGTGAGATGTTTTGCCTACAGGGTGCTGGGTGTACCCCATACCTACAGGGCCTGTTCATGTCTCCACCTCTGCCCCACCCGAAAAGCCACCCCAACATCCCCACCCCAGGAAGCTGCCTGCCTCTGGCTCTTCCCATCTCAGAGGCTCTGGTCACTCCAGGCTTCAGCCATCCCTTCCAGTCTGGGCACAGGGCTGTGCCTTTCTGTCCACGGTCAGGGCAGCAGTGGGTCCTCAGTCCTGTGGGGCTCTGAGGTCCTTTTTGGGGGTTGGTCAAAGTGGATGCCCCGGGGCTGGGGATTTAGCTCAGCGGCACAGTGCCTGCCTGGCAAGCCCAAGGTCATGAGTTTGATTCCTGGTACTGGAAAAGAAAAACAAAAAAAAAACCAAAGTGGATGCCCCTTCAGCAGCTGGTGTCCTTCAGGGACAGTGCTGGTCTAAGTGCCCCAGAGAGCTGTGCTCACTCTGCGTGGGGCCTAAGGGATGGGCTGAGTCGGCTAGGGGCTGTTGGGTCCCAGGTTCTGTCCACACTGCCCCCAAGGGACTGTCCAGGCCCTGCATTGTGACACCAGCCCTGCCAGAGGATGCTGGGTCAGACAGGGGCCTCTCAGAGGCAGCTAAAGCCACACGGGACAGGCGGGTTCCCTGACCACAGGCGCAGGGCCAGCAGGGGAGAGGCCGAAAGTCCCAACTGGGCCAGGTGCTGGTCACAGGAGCCCCATCCCCCATAGATCTGGGTCAACGAGGAGACCAAGCTGGTGTACTTCCAAGGGACAAAGGACACGCCGCTGGAGCACCACCTCTACGTGGTCAGCTACGAGACGGCTGGCGAGATCGTGCGCCTCACTACGCCCGGCTTCTCTCATAGCTGCTCCATGAGCCAGGTGGGCACTGCCCCAGTGTCTCCGTCCCCAAGGGCGGATGCAGCACTGTCATGGCCATAGCCAGGTTGCAACCCCCAGGGAGAGGGGCAGAGCCACCTGACAGCTGACTGACAGGATGGGGGTGGCGATGCAGTCCGGTCCCGGTCCATGGGGTGGCAGGGAGAGGTGTTGCCTGGCAGGGAGGACGCACGGGGCGCAGCGTGGCAGCCAAGTTCCCGGGTATGAGTGCCCTGCCCTGCCGTCTGCAGAACTTCGACATGTTCATCAGCCACTACAGCAGCGTGAGCACCCCGCCCTGCGTGCACGTGTACAAGCTCAGCGGCCCCGACGATGACCCCCTGCACAAGCAGCCGCGCTTCTGGGCCAGCATGATGGAGGCAGCCAGTGAGTAGCAGGAGCCCCAGGATCCCAGCCAGCAGGGCTTCCATCGTCGGGAGCTTGCGAGCAGCCAGGGCAATGTGGGTGGGCCGTCGGATCCCGGGGTGACACGTGCAGGGCTTCCTGTGTTTCTACCCCACCCTCCTTCCCCACCCTCGAGGCCCAGCAGGGGGCACAAACTAGAGGCTGTAGTTTCCTGGGTACGATAGCACAGGCCTGTAACCCAGCACTCAGAAGACTGGGGCAGAAAGATCGCAGTGAGCTTGAGGCCAGCCGGGCTACAGAAGCCATAGCTTCGGGTAAATCTCAGCCCCACCATTGCAATTAGACAGTGTCACTTTGTAAAAAAATCAGAAAGCCAAGGCAGCCGGGC